>NC_050068.2:353359190-353659190 GCF_009764565.3 Dermochelys coriacea | reverse complement strand
AAGTTAATTTTATTCTCTCCTCTTGTGAAGGGCATGCACTTATCCTGTTCTTAACAAACAAGTAGACACAAGGTGGAAGAGAGAGAGGATAGAAAAACTGGTTGAAATATGGCCTTTGTTGATTTTTTGTGTCACTGCTGGTTAGTTATGAGTGGATGCTCTGGCTGGCAAGTCGTCCACGACACCTGCTGCTTGGACCCTGGTTAGTTACTGTCTGTTAGGGCTGTCATCTGGTCTAGTTGGATTCTTTTTCTTCGACAAGGCAAGTTTGGATGAATGCAGTATAGCTGATTTCAGGATTCAATAAAAAGCCAAGAGAGGGAAATAGGATAGGAGGCAAGAAATAGGGGGGTAGAAAATAACACAAAAAGGGAAGGGAATACAATACCGGATCTTACTTGCCCCTGCGGTGCTGCTAATTAGGTCTCCCCATTGGTGACTGGACATTAGATGCCACAATCATGCAATGACTTTTAGCATTCACAGATGAAAACAAAGTTCCTTCCACAGATGAAAACAAGGGCAAGGCCAGCTGGCCTGTCTATCAGAAAGAAAGTCCATTAGATAAGTCAAGGTGAGCTGCAGTGCAGGAAGGGCAGGGGATGAGCCAGGGGAAGATGGCCCTTTTTTAAAAAAAGTCCTTTTAAGAAGCCCAAAAAACAAGTAAACGGGGTGGCATATTTTAGCTTCCTTATGGAAATGGAATTAATTGATGGTTGAAATAAGGTCAAACTTTGGAGCGGTAACTTTGTTCCCACATTTCTTGTTTACTAGTAGGATCTCACCACTGTCCTTGACTTATATCTATAGGTCATTTTATTTGGACTAATACAAACCTCTGTGTGGTTTTCTTGCTTTTGTAGCAACTTGATCTATTGTTCATGGTTATTGTATTTGGCTACAGACTGGCTAACCTAGTGAGGAGGACTAGGTTTGGTGGGGCAGGTGACAAAAGCCCACAGGTAAGTCAAAAACTTGGAGACCTGGGAGAAGGGTCGGAATCGGGGGAGGAGGGAGGCAGCAGGCATGGGCCTTTATAGCTGGGATAAGGGAGAGGAGACCAGAGAGAAAATAGGGGGGAAATCAAATCAGTATCTTAGATGTCTGTATACTAATGCAAGAAGTATGGGGAATAAGCAGGAAGAACTAGAAATGCTAGTTAATAAACACAACTATGACATAGTGGCACCACAGCAATTTGGTGGGACAATACACATGGCTGGAATATTGGTATAGAAGGGTACAGCTTGCTCATGAAGGACAGGCAGGGGAAAAAGGGAGGAAATGTTGCCTTATATATTAAAAATGTATACATTTTTACTGAGCTTGACCTGGAAATAGGAGAGAGACTGGTTGAAAGTCTTGGGGTAAGGATAAAAAGGTTAAAAAACAAGGGTGATGTCATGGTAGAGATCGGGGTTTACCACAGACCACCTAACCAGGAAGAAGAGATGGATGACCCATTTTTTAAACAACTAACAAAATCATCCAAAGCACGGGACATGGTGGTGATGGGGGACTTCAACTACCCAGACATTTGTTGGGAAAATAACACAGCAGGGCACAGATTATCCAACAAGTTCTTGGAATGTATTGGAGACCATTTTTATTTCAGAAGGTGGAGAAAGCTACTAGGAGAGAGGCTGTTCTAGATTTGATTTTGACAAATAGAGAGGAACTGGATGAGAATTTGAAAGTGACAAAGGCAACTTAGGTGAAAGTGATCATGAAGTGAGAGTTCACAATTCTAAGGAATGGTAGGAGGGAAAACAGCACAATAAAGATAATGGTTTTCAAGAAAGCAGACTTTACCAAACTCCAGGAAAGTCTAAAAGGAAAAACAGTTCAAGAGAGTTGGCAGTTTTTCAAAGACACATTATTAAGGGCACAGGAGCAAACTATCTCACTGCACAGTGTGACAAAGTTCCCGCTCTACCTTGGTGGGTCTTGCGCTTATTGGTGGATTTGGTCACTTGGAACTTCATGGCAGCCCTCAGCTTGGCCGTTTTTCTGAACCCACAGTCCAGGTCGACTCTTCCTGTGTCTGACCAGGAGTTGGGAGGTTTGGGGGGAATCTGGGCCCGCCCTCTACTCCAGGTTCCAGCCCAGGGCCCTGTGAAATGCAGCTGTCTCGAGTGCCTCCTGGAACAGCTGTGCGACAGCTACAACTCCCTGGGCTACTTCCCCATGGCCTCCTCCCAACACCTTCTTTATCCTCACCATAGGACCTTCCTCCTCGTGTTTGATAATGCTTGTACACCTCAGTCCTCCAACAATCCACGTTCTCACTCTCAGCTCCTCTGCCTCTTGCTCCCAGATATCTGGGTAGTTAAAGTCCCCCAATACTACCAGGTAGAGCAGCTCATTCTCCTTCCTTCTCTGGTGCTGTTGTAGTCACCTGTAGTCAGCTAGCATCCTCCATCCCAGATGTTTCCATGTGTGTCCCTTCACTGAAGTCATCGTGCTCCTGCATGCTATGCAAATGAACCACTTCCTCCTGTAACTCTCTTACCTGCTTTCTGAGGGGAGGCTCCTTTAGACACCTCTCATGCCAGTGGTTCCCCCTGCCTGGCTTTTGTTGGTAGGGACACGCAGGCTGCATTCCCAGCAAGTCAAGACTGGGGTCGGGGCGGAAGCCTCCAGGGTCAGGATGCGTGACCGGCGAGAGCCCCACAGGTGAAGGCAGAGGAAGAGCTAGCAGTGTTGTCGATGACATGCCATTCTCCTCCCATGGCAGGTTCTTCTTTTTAGAGCAGCTGCAAGTTAGGGAAAGGAAAAAAAATCAACACACTACCTGAATGCCCTTCCTTCCTGTACTGACAACTCAGCTAGGTAACTCCCTTTATCTCACCAGCCATTAGTCTTACCAGCCATCGTGAGTTTGTGTGCTTTTTAAAACCTGGGCCCCACACACAGCTGGAGTGGGTGACTCAACCCCTCTCACTCAGCCACCTCTATTCATGGCCCTAGCTGATCAATAACTGCACTGCTCTCACTTCAAAGAACCCTGCTAGAAAGCAGATGCTAACACCCAGTGGCAGGGCAATCTCATCTTTACCGTCAGCAACTAGCCCAGATTTCAGAACACAGCAAGCAACCCAGATTCGCACCAAACTCAACAACAAGTTCCCAGCACAAAAAGTGCTCCTTTCTTGTCCCCCAAAGTTAATCAAATAGCAATAAGACACAAGTTTCCAAGATACTCACCAGCTGACTATCTTCCTTAGTCTCCAAGCTGCCTTCATCTCACCACCCATGTGTCTCCTGAGTCCTCTTGGTAGATTTGGAAAAGGGTTTCAGTTGAGAGCTATTATGCCCCAGCTGGGGATAGACTAGAGCAGCATTTCCCAAACTTGGGACGCTGTTTGTTCAGGAAAAGCCCCTGGCGGGCCGGGCCGGTTTGTTTACCTGCCGCGTCTGCAAGTTCGGCCGATCGTGGCTCCCACTGGCTGTAGTTTGCTGCTCCAGGCCAATGGGGGCTGTGGGAAGTGGTGCGGGCCATGGGACATACTGGCTGCCGCTTCCCACAGCCCCCATTGGCCTGGAGCGGCGAACTGCGGCCAGTGGGAGCTGCGATCGGCCGAATCTGTGGACGCGGCAGGTAAACAAACCGGCCCAGCCCACCAGGGGCTTTCCCTGAACAAGCAGTGTCCCAAGTTTGGGAAACACTGGACTAAAGTAACCATCCTTGGTGTGCTTGGCTCTTGTAGGAGTCCTTACCGCCTCTTCAGGGGAAACATCCATTTCCGTTTGTCTTCATTTCTTGTAGTCTTTTGGGAGCCAATTTTTTCACCCTCCATTGTTTATGCCAGCCCCTTATCCTCTACTAGCTTTATGGGTCCTGTGGTCTTGCACGTGGTCTGGTGCCACTGCCACAGCAGTTCTCAGTAGATCTGTCTTAGAAGAATCTGGTTCAGGAGTGAGAATCCAGAACCTCTGTCCCACAGCATCATGAGGCTCCTCACTCACATATGAGAGAATGATACTGCCTCATGTGATTAGAATGACTGTTCTGAGTTAGGCTCTGAAGGTGAATTAAAAATTGATCAAAGGAAATGCTTTTTCACACAATGCCTAATTAGCCTGTGAAAGTGATTGCCAGAGGAAATAATTGAGACCAGGAACTTAACAACGATCTTTTGGAGCCCACCCAAGATCTGTGATTTAAATCATCCTTGATACCCTTTAATCTTGATAAATGTATGTATGGGATTATATGATGGGATTTCCTGCCATAGCAGAGGACCACACTCGATAACCCATGAGGTCCCTTCCAGTCCTATGTTCTTATGGACCCCTGGCAACGGTAACAAAGGTGGACAGGCTGTACCAAGTATCACCACTGTGCTATGACTGTTTCTTTTAGAACTCAATGTCAGGGTCTTTTGTGACTCTGTGGGGGTGAATAAATTAAAATCTTCCAGTTCTGCCAAGACCCTTCCAGCAGATAAGGATTCGAGGGACATGGGCTATAAATTCTACTCCACTGAGCACTAGGGTTGCACATAGCCATTTGCCAAGCTCTTATAGACTCTTTATAATTTCATGTGAAATAAAATGTCATTTTTGGTGGCACAGATTCCTGAAAACTGTTGCTGTAAGGGCAATCTCTGAATTAGGGCTTCAACCAGCGCTTGTTTATGCTTCTTCTGATTCTATGGAGTGAAGACTACTGCTGTGACTAGTTGACCTCATGTGAGGCTCAGAATATGTCAAATGCCTGATTCCATGTTCCCAATCTGATTCCCAATCTGATTTGTTCAGTCAGAAGCCCAAGGAGCCTTTGGGTCATAGAATCATAGAATATCAGGGGTGGAAGGGACCTCAGGAGATCATCTAGCCCAACCCTCTGCTCAAAGCAGGACCAATCCTCAACTAAATCATCCCAGCCAGGGCTTTGTCAAGCCTGACTTTAAAAACTTCAAAGAAAGGAGATTCCACAACCTCCCTAGGTAACGCATTCCAGTGCTTCACCACCCTCCTAGTGAAAAAGTTTTTCCTAATATCCAACCTAAACCTCCCCCACTGCAACTTGAGACCATTGCTCCTCGTTCTATCATCTGATACCACTGGGTCAGATAAGTCTGCTTCCATTCTGCCTGTCTTGAGGCAGCAGATTTGATATTTCAGCAGAGAACCTGAATCAGTTTCAAAAGAAGATTCTTCATTTTCCCTGTCCTCTCTGGAGCCACTTTGGCTCCTTCAGAGCAGCATGGCATGGAATTACTTCAGGTGGATTAGATGTATTAGAAGTAGAAAAGAGTGGATACGCTGTCCAGTTCCTTGCCATGCCAACTACTCACCTTCCTTCTCAGTCGCTTTTCAAGCTTCTTACTACAAAGTGATGAGGGATGATGTTGTACACTGTTTTAGGCAGAAGCCATAGGAAAAGGTTGCTGAGCAGAACTGAGAAAAGTTTTATTCCTTTTTGTAACTCTGGCAGACTCCAGGACCCTGAAAAGGATGCAGGGTTCCTTTCTCGAATTATCTTGTTGTAAGGTTCATAAAGCTTATGTAAGGAGAATATGTGAAATTTCTGTATCATTTTTATGAAAAGGACGTGTCACAGTTTACCCACTCACTGTGTTTTGTGACCTCATAGAATCATAGAATATCAGGGTTGGAAGGGACGTCAGGAGGTCATCTAGTCCAACCCCCTGCTCAAAGCAGGACCAATCCCCAACTAAATCATCCCAGCCAGGACTGAGGCAGTTAATTGCTTTCTGGGGAAGAAGGACTGGACAGGAGTTATGCAGGAAGTAGGCAGGTTTGGGGTGCTTGACTTGAGAGATGCCTATTTCCTCATCTCATTCAGGCCATGTTGCAGGAAATAGTTGCATTTGTTTAGGAGAAGATCAGTACCAGGTCTTTTCCTTAGGGTTGTCCACAGTCCCTGGCCTCTTCACCAAATGTACTCTATGAATCTAAGAAGCCAGAACAGTTGCAGCTGTCCCTGTTTTGATAAATAGCTTAGTCACCTTCGAGGGATAATCTTATCTCTCCATACAACTTGTCACTGATGTCAAAGGTTGGACCTTTAGAAAAATTGAGAGACATCCATATTAATTTCTAACTTAGAGTTCAGTTTTCATAGGAGCCATGCAAGGTGCTTTCAGAGTGCTTGCTACCTTCCCTCTGGAAAATATCAAAATATGAAAAGTCTATAACTGCTCTCTTCAAAGAACCTTGGGTAATTGTGAGGACATTGTCACCATGGTCCTTCATGCACAGGTAGCTGTACACCTGAAGTGACAGTTGTCTGCATCTGGGACTGTGTGTCACATTCTTCCAGCATGAGAGTGTCTTGCTCCTGCCTGGCTGGGTGTCAGCTCCCTGCCACCACCTGCCTTTCAGCCACTTAAGCACGTTCCTCTCAGCTCTGCCAGTCCTGTCTTGGCCTTGCATGTTAACAGTAGGTCACCCCAGTCAGTGAGTACCTTTGAATGGTTCCCTTTGTGATATCCAGCCCCTGACACTGGCCACTCAGAGGCATCCCAGATTCTCTGCCCCCAAAGGATCATTTATCTTTCCTTTGTAATGAAGTAGGCCCCTCCCCTCTCACCAATTTCTGTCTGTTGCAGAGCTGCTTGTTTTCACAAGACTCTGGATCCAAACATTCAGGAAAACACCCCTGCTCTGCAAGGGCTTTCCTCAGTGAATGAATACAGAGAGATTTTCCATCCTCTGTGTAATAAATACTAAGAACATCTTTTTGTTTCTGTTCACAGACAGGGAAACCCAAGTCCATTTTGTAACTTCAAGTGGTTTTGATTGTTTGCAGTGGCCTCTGATGGCCTTCCATTGGAAGTCTTTGTATTGCACAAGGCTAAACAATTGAGCCTTGCATTGCATCACTGGCTAAACAGGGCAGGATGACAACTGCCCATACAGGCCATCACCGAGACATATCTCCTAGTGACTAATTTTAACTCAGAGTCCACAAAGCATACTTTCAGTATAAATACACTTTTCTTTAAATGTTACCCATACCCACACCTCTCAAGGATCATGAATTTTGACAAGTCGTGAGCTTTCTGTAAATACCTTACCTGTTACTCTGTGTGGATAAATATCCGGTGGAGTGAGTATGTCAAGTCTGAGGTGAAAGTTGTTTGCAAAGACCAGGTGTCCCTTTGCCAAGGAGCCTCTGTATCACACCTTCCTCAGGGTGAGGCTACTTCAGACTTTGGTTAAACATTGTCCAGTTTCAATTTGAAATTCTCAATCGTCTCGATAAACATTGATTTATAGATTTCAGCAGGGACCATTGTGATAATCTAGTCTTATCTTTTGTGCATAACACAGGCTGTACAGTCTCACCCAGTAATGTCTGAATCAAGCCCATAACTTCTGTTGGTCTATAATATATCTTTTACAAAGGCAATCCAGTCTTGCTTTAAAGACTTCAAGTGATGAGGAACCCAGCACATGCCTAGGTGAATGGTGCCAATGGTTAATTACCCTCACTGTTAAAAATGTGCAGTCTATCTCTAGTCTGAATGTATGTAGGTTCAAATTCCAGCCATTGGATCTCATTCCACCTTTTTCTGCTAGTTTAGAGAGCCATCTACTATCAGAAATCTCCTCCCCATTCTGGTATCTGTAGATTGTGATCAAGTCACCTCTTAACCCTTTCTTGGATAAACTAAGCAGATTTATTTTCTTTAATCTCTAACTGTAAAACAAGCTTACCAGACCTCAAATTATTCTTGTAGCTCTTTTTAATTCTTTTCATTTTTTTTAACATGAAGTGTGGACACCAGAATTGGATACAGTGTGGTCTCACTATCTTAGAGGTTTTTAAGGTCCAGCTTGACAAAGTCCTGACTGGGATGATTTAGTTGGGGTTGGTCCTGCTTTGATCAGGGGGTTGGACTAGATGACCTCCTGAGGTCTCTTTCAACCCTAATCTTCTGTGATTCTATGGTCTTTCTAAAATATAGGCTTTAACCCTATAGGCATCTGTGGCCTTTGTATGCAGGGGGTCTGGCTAGATGGTGGCAGTGGCAACCTCTGGCCTTGGAAGCTGTGATTTGTGAGTCCCCCTATTTATCCCCTTCCTTCATAGGCCGTGGGGAGAAGAGGACTGCCTGCGTTGTCCTCAACATGCTTATAACACTTGCAGTTCCGCATTAAGATAATGATTGTAATTAAATCTCAGGCTGCAGGGCTTCAGATGGTCACCTGTAGGGATCAGGAAGGAATGTTTTTTCCCTAGTGCAATTTGCCTGAATGTATTCTGTTGGGGTGTTTTTGTTTTTCACCTTACTCTGAAGCATCAGACATTCTCCAGAGCTGGAGAAGGGACATCAGATGGGATGGACCAGTGCTCTGAGGTCATATAGAGCAGTGGTTCTCAAACTTTTTTCATTTGCGAACCCCTAAAAAATTTTGAGTGGAGGTGCAGACCCCTTTGGAAATTTTAGGCATAGTTGGCGGATCCCCAGAGTTCAGCGGACCACAAGTGAGAACCACTGGTCCATCTACCTCAGTGTCCTGTCCTCCAATGCTGGCCAGTGCCAGACACTTTTTAGAGGGAATGAACAGATCAGGGCAGTTTATCAAGTGATCCATCCCCTGTCATCCACGCCCAGCTTCTGGCAGTCAGAGGATTAGGGACACGCAGAGCATGGGGTTGCATCCTTGACCATTTTGGCTAACAGCCATTGATGAACCTATGCTCCATGAATTTCTCCAATTCCTTTTTTAACCCAGTCATACTTTTGACCTTTACAACATCCCCTGCTAATGAGTTCCACAGTTGGCTGTGCATTGTGTGAAGAGGTTCTTCCTTATGTTTCTTTTAAATCTGCTGCTTATTAATTTCATTGTGACAGGTTTCAGAGTGGTAGTCATGTTAGTCTGTATCAGCAAAAAGAATGAGGAGTACTTATGGAACCTTAGAGACTAACAAATTTATTTGGGCATAAGCTTTCATGGGCTAAAACCCATTTCATCAGATGCGTGGAGTGGAAAATACAGTAGGAAGATATATAGATATAGATATATATACAGAGAACATGAAAAGATGGGGGTTGCCTTATCAACTCTAACAAGACAAATCAATTACAGTGGGCTATTATCAGCAGGAGGAAAAATTACGTTTATACTGGTAATCAGGATGGCCAAAACAAGAAGGTGTGAGTAACAGTAGGGTGAAGAATTAGCATGGGGAAATAGTTTTTAGTTTGTGTAATGTCCCATCCACTCATTGTGTGACTCCTGGTTCTTACGTTATGTGAAGGGTTCAATAACATGTCCTTATTCATTTTCTTCCCACCAGTCCTGATTGTATAGACCTCCGTCATCTCCCTTCTCAGTCATCTCTTTTAAACTGAACAGTCCCACTCTTTTTACTCTGTCCTTATACGGAAGCTGTCCCATACCCCTGATCATTTTTGTTGCAATTCTCTTTACTTTTTCCAATTACTGGTATATCTTTTTTGAAACGGGGTGACCAGAACTACATGCACTATTCAAGGTGTGGAAATACATGGATTTATATATTGGTACTATGATGCTTTTTGTCTTATTATCTATCCCTGAGTGGTTCTTAACATTCTGTTAGCTTTTTTGACTGCCGCTGCACACTGAGCAGATATGTTTAGAGAACTATCCACAATGACTCCAAGATCTCTTTCTTCAATGATAACAGCAGATTTAGACCCCATCATTTGGTTCGCATAGGTGGGATTATGTTTTCCAATGTGCATTACTTTGCATTTGTCAACAATGAATTTCTTCTGCCGTTTTGTTGCCCAGACACCCAGTTTTGTGAGATCCCTTTGTAACTATTCACAATCTGCTTTGGACTTAACTCTCTTGAGTAATTTTGTATTGTCTGCAAAACTTTGCCACCTTGCTGCTTACCGCTTTTTCCAGATCATTTATGAATATGTTGAACAGCACAGATCCCAGCATAGACCCGTGGGGGACTCAGCTATTTACTTCTCTCCACTATGAAAACTTACCATTTGTTCCTAACCTTTGTTTCCCATCTTTTAACCAGTTACTGATTCATAAGAGGACCTTCCCTTTTATCCCATGACAGCTTACTTTTCCTGAGAGCCTTTGGTGAGGGGTGTTGTCAAAGGCTTTCAGAGAGTCCAAGTTCATTATATCCACTGAATCATCCTTGTCCATAATTGCTGACCTCCTCAAAGAATTTGAATAGATTGGTGAGGCATGATTTCTCTTTACAAAAGTTGTGTTGACTCTTCCCCATTGTACTGTGTTCATCTGTGTATCTGATAATTATAGTCTTTGCTATAGTTTCAACCAGTTTGCCTTGTATTGGAGTTAGGCTCACCAGCCTGTAATTGCCAGGATTGCTTCTGGAGTTTTTTAAAAAAATTGGTGTGATGGGTTCGGTCATGTACCAGTTTACTAGATTTCCTATTATGATTGAGTTTTCTGTTTTTGTAGCCTCTGTGAGCTCTCTGTGAGCATTTCACATCAAAAGGGGCAATTTGTTTATATCCTTTTAAATGCTGGCACAACACTAGCTTCTTCTAGTCCTTGGGAAATTCTTGTTTTCTAAAATGAACTTACAAATTAACGTCAATAGTTCAGAGAGCTCCTTGGCTAACTTTCTGAAAACTTTTGGGTGCAAGTTATCCAGACCTGGTGATTTAAAGATGTGTAACTCTTAGTTTGTGTAAATGCTGTTTACCACTTTCATTAGTTACTGATAGCGAAGAAGTATTTTGTCAATTATGCAATCTATATATACATTGCTGTGCTTGTTTTCAGTCATTTCTTTCTTTTCTGTATCAATCCATTAATGGACTTGTGGCATTGTTAGGATTTCTTTTGTGGGGTTCCTGGTAGGATTTCTGAGGGGCTAGAGCCTGAAACAGAGCAAAGGAAAGAGATACCATAGGCTGCAGATGAGAAAGAACTTCCTGACAGTAAGATGCATCAGGCTGTGGCATAATCTCCCAAGAGAAGGAGTGAAAGCCCCATGTTTAAGTTATTTAAAATGAAACTGGACAAAGCCTTGGGGAATTTCCTGTAGGGAACAGTTATCAATTAAATTACATGTCTATGATGCCTTAAATGTACATCCGGCACCTTAGAGACTAACAAATTTATTTGAGCATAAGCTTTCGTGAGCTACAGCTCACTTCATCGGATGCATTTGAGTTTGCAGATAGCCATGCATGTGCATTCTCTTTGCTGTTTTGTAAGTTGCCTCTATTAAAATGTAAATGTGGCCTCCCACCTTGGAACTGTGGAAACATTTGCTCATGGTTTATTTTTGCTCTTTTAGATGACTATTTAACACTGGGCCAGAAAATTTCTAAATAACTGAACCTTGAATTCATTTCAGCTCATTAGACTGCTGGCTTCAGATTGGTTGCAGCTTGGTCCAGCTGCTGCATAAGTGACACTAATAAATTTGTTAGTCTCTAAGGTGCCACAAGTACTCCTTTTCTTTTTGCAAATACAGACTAACACGGCTGCTACTCTGAAACTAAATAATCTCAAATGCTGGGAGCTCCCTAGAGAAGCCCAGTTTAGTTTCCTCCCTCACCCCTTCCAAACAGGATGGAGCTTCTTCAAATCAAAGGCAAGGCATTTCCGCTCCTGAAGAGCAAAAGGCAAACAGGGAAGTGGCAGATGAACCCGACTGGCTAGAGCAGTGTTGTCATGGTAACTGGAGTGATTCATTTTGCAGCAAAAAGCCCACTCAACATACTTTGATTAAACTCTTGAGAAGAAACAGAAAATAATCATCAAACGGGATTGTGTGAACTGAGCAAAGTGTTTCTCTTTGGACACCGCATTTAGTGCCCATGCTACCCTCCCACTGGGGTGGCAACAACTTGTGGCTTTCGGGGTGGGTTGGGTGACCCATACTGTTGGGTTTGTTAGCTGGAGAAAACATGGCTGAAAGCTGCTTTCTGATGAGCAGCAGTCTGATTGGCTTCTCCATCCTGATAGTTCCCACTGGATTGGTGCATACAGGGAATCTGGTTTGTAAATACCCAGGGTACTGTGAGATGAAGGTTCTGTTCCTGGAGGCAGTTTATGGATTTCATTGCACGCTCAAACTCATACATCTGTCATTTCAGTCGCTTTCCATAGTAACTTACTCTGCATGTTTATTCCTAATACATGTTTACACCTTACAGTACAGGACTCAGCTCTTTGCCCAGAACCCCAGGCAGGCGGAGACTGCCCATGGCTTCATAGCATCTCAGTATCATCATCTCCAGATCCGTAATCCTTTCCCCATGGGATTTGTTCATAAATCTCTGGCTATATCTAGGCAACTCTAAGGAACTTCTGAAATCTCCTGGCACTGCAGTAAGACAGTAACCACTCTTCTTCCCCACTGGGCACATCCAACCTGATTAGTGTTCACTGAGATCCCAGAGGGCTTTCCTACCTGCAGTGGCCCTCACTCTGGAGCTCTGTGCTGTGCCTTTTCTAAAGTTCCAGGTTTCTGGGCTTCACTCTTGCTGTTGAGACAGCCTGACTGCTGGCACCTGACTTATAATTGCACACTGTGCCCTCCTTGTTCCAAAGATGCCCTTTCCCCCCCCTCTTCTGCCACCATTGGGGCATCTGAGCACTTACAGGATTACACTTGTAGTCAGACTGGATTTTTACTCCCCTTCTCCTTAGCTCTCCTGGGGTGCCTGCTTGAATTTCTGTCTCTTTCCTTTTTTCCTGATTCTCCTCTTCTGTATTAACCTTCCTCTTCCTTGTGCCCTTTCTCTCCCTCCCCAGTACCTTTGTCAACAGGCTTTGTATAGCAATGCTGCTCCTGAACGGTTCAGTGATAAGGAGATAACAAGCTGCCACTGTCCCAGCTCTGCATAGCCCCGAGACAAGAATCCCCAGTATGTCTGCCAGCTGCTGCCATGACCTTGTGTTGTGTACTGGAATTTTAACATCACTGTCCCTGCAACAAATCTTGCAGCAATACATTGTATCCTTCCGCAGTATTGCAGACAGCACCCCCACGAGCCTCATCACACATCCTATATACTCTGCCATAAGGTCTGGGGTGCTGCATTACTAGATCAGCCCGGTGGCCTATCTAGTCGACTATCATGTCTCTGACAGTGGCCAGCACCAGCTGCTTCAGAGGAAGGTACAGAGAACCTCACAGTAGGCAGCTATGGAATAACCTGCCCAAAAGGTAAGTTTTTTACAATGCCACCATGAGCCTCATTCTGCTTCCTATCATCCTTATAGCC
Source organism: Dermochelys coriacea (assembly GCF_009764565.3). Lineage (NCBI taxonomy): Eukaryota > Metazoa > Chordata > Testudines > Dermochelyidae > Dermochelys > Dermochelys coriacea. The sequence continues at coordinate 353,645,979 of NC_050068.2, read as the reverse complement.
TTCAGCTCCACCAAGGTCAGAGCTAGTGTGCTCCCTTATGCCCTGCGTCATGCCCTGGCATTGGGCACAGTGCCATCTTCACACCTCCAACATCATCTCTATCTTTTTACTAGCTCTGATATCAGCAGCCTCTAAATTCCATGGTGTTAAAAAGCATATGAGAGGGAGATCCAGACCAGAATAGAATGGGGTAAAATCACCCTTTAATATCTGCATAGTGGTTTAGTAACCTCTGCTACCACCAGTGTCTGTGACGTTTTGGGGTTTCACCCAGACCAGTAAGGGGTTCTGTCACCGTCGTCTCCATAACCCTGGGTGCTTCTGTGCTGAGCTGCTTTAGCTCAGAGCCCTGATCCCAGCCGTTTGCTCACCGCCCAATGGCCTCACCCTGGCTTCCACCAGCCTGGGTACTCCTTGCAGGGTGACAACAGCAGCCCTTCAGGCTGGAGTCTCCCCAGAATTGCCTCCCCTGTAGTGTCCGATCCCTCTCGCTGGACCCACACGAGTTACCAAGTTCGCTGCCTCCGAAGAGACAGAACATACTGCTGTCTGTTAGTTTGGCCGAAGACCCAGATTTCAATTTAGTACACAGCACCGAGATGGTTTTGTAACAAAACAAGGATAATTTTGTTAACAAAGAACTTATGGTAAGTGATTTCAGATAAGAGTGAAAGAGAGAGGGAAGAATAGACATAACAGAATAAAACATGCTTTCTAGTGATTAAAACTTAATTCTAGAAGTGTGACAAAGCTCTGTCCTTGCCTCCATGGGTCCCATGTTTCCTGGCAGATTTCGCTAGCCTCAGAGGCTCACTGTGACCCTCCACATAACCCTTCTTTCTCTAGAGACAAGGGTCACAGTCTACTAAGCCATTTTCATCATAAGCCAGCGAGGGAGGTGAGGAGAAGTTATCCTTCCTTGCACCGTCTCTTGTCTCCCAGTCTCAGTGATTAATCAGGGGGCAAAGGTGTGAGGGGGAGCCTGGGCCCACCCTCTACTCTGGGCTCCAGCCCAGGGACCCTAATAGTATCAGCTATGGTGGATACATACCTTTTAGAAACATGACATATACAATTCCCTGGGCTACTTCCCCCACAGCAGCCCTCACTTCCTCAAGGTCCACTTGACCCTTATCTCAGGGCCTCCTTCCTTGTGCCTGATATGGTGTGTACTGCTCAGCCTGTCCAACAGCGCAACTTCCTCCCACAGCTCCTGACATGCACACCCTCCTGACTAACTGGGAGGCTTTTAACTAGTTTCAGCCAGCCCCTGATTGGCTTCAGATGTCCCAATCAACCTAGCCTTCTCCCTGCCTTCTGGAAAGTTCTTAATTGGCCCCAGGTGTCTTAATTGACCTGGAGCAGCTGCCATTTCACTTATCCTGGTACCAGGGATTTGTTTAGCCTGGAGCTAATATATCTATCTCCCACTACTCTTCCATAAGTGAGGAGGTTGGCCGATGGAGTCTCCTGTGACTGTAGGGCCTATTTCCGATCCTCGGTCCGTTCACGTATCCGGGCAGAGTTCCTCTGGGCGGCGTCCTCTGACTCCCTTGACGCCTTTGAGGAGCAGTGGGCTCTGTCCGGGGTTCTCTGCTCGGTGTCCCCGTCCGGTTCCCTTCTTTTGACCCTTTGACCGCACTCCTGTCCCTGTTATTTTATTAGTTGTCCCCCGGAATTTTTTGGGTATCTAGGTCCTGTGGATCCCCCTTTTAGGCTAGGGGGGATCCTTTAGCAGTGGACGGGCTTCGCCCGCCCACTTCCCGGATCCCAATAAGACTACTCTTCCATAGCCATCTGGCCTTGCCCCGTCACAGAAGTTACAGTCTTTGCCTTAGCAGTTTCCTTACTTACATCAAGTTATCAGCCTCCCTCAGAGAATCAGAGAATATTAGGGTTGGAAGAGACCTCAGGAGGTCATCTAGTCCAACCCCCGCTCAAAGAAGGATCAACCCCAACTAAATCATCCCAGCCAGGGCTTTGTCAAGCCAGGCCTTATAAACTTCTAAGGATGGAGATTTCACCACTGCCCTAGATAACCCATTCCAGTGCTTCACCAACCTCCTCATGAAAATTTTTTTCCTAATATCCAACCTAAACCTCCCCCACTGCAACTTGAGACCATTACTCCTTGTTCTGTCATCTGCTACTACTGAGAACAGTCTAGATCCATCCTCTTTGGAACTCCCCTTCAGGAAATCCTCCAGACGAGAGGACCCAACTTCCTTAGGCTCGAAGGGTGCTATACCCTAGCAGCCCCTCACTGATTGATGGCAAAATGGCTTTTTGCCTCTGCTTGTATCTTCCCAAAGTTTGTTGACCCTGTTTCAAGAGGCAGGAAGGCTTCCCGGGGGTGCAAGCTCCATCACGCAGTGAGATTGTTAAGAGGTCATCGTCCCCCGCTTTCTCTCCTTAAGGCTTTTTTTGCAGTGCATGGAAATGTGTTTTTCATTGTCTTGGGTCACACTTCCTTAATCTACCCTGGAGACACCATCCCACCTGAGAGACAGATTCCTTTGTCTAGGAAAGGCTGGGGCTAGGCACTGTCTGCCGAATACATTTTAGGAGCTGTGACAAAGTTCCTGCTCTACCTTAGTGGGTCTTGCGCTTATTGGCGGATTTGGTCACCTTGGACTTCATGGCAGCCCTCAGCTTGGCTGTTTTTCTGAACCCACAGTCCAGGTCGACTCCTCCTGTGTCTGACCAGGAGTTGGGAGGATTTGGGGGGAACCTGGGCCCGCCCTCTACTCCGGGTTCCAGCCCAGGGCCCTGTGGAATGCAGCTGTCTAGAGAGCCTCTTGGAACAGCTGTGCGACAGCTACAACTCCCTGGGCTACTTCCCCATGGCCTCCTCCCAACACCTTCTTTATCCTCACCATAGGACCTTCCTCCTGGTGTCTGATAATGCTTGTACACCTCTGTCCTCCAACAGTCTGCATTCTCTCTCTCAGCTCCTAGTGCCTCTTGCTCCCAGCTCCTCACACACACACCACAAACTGAAGTGAGCTCCTTTTTAAAACCCAGGTGCCCTGATTAGCCTGCCTTAATTGATTCTAGCAGCTTCTTGATTGGCTGCAGGTGTTCTAATCAGCCTGTCTTAATTGTCTCCAGAAGGTTCTTGATTGTTCTGGAACCTTCCCTGTTACCTTACGCAGGGGAAAGGACCTACTTAGCCTGGGGCGAATATATCTGCCTTCTATTTCTCTCCTATAGTCATTTGGCCCAACCCTGTTACAGAGCATAGCTCCAGCACACATCTATTATTCTTTATACACCACCCACACCCACATCATGCAACAATGTTAATGGCCAGCATTTGCATTTGGCACCTTGCACGATACCTGTTAGACACAGATTATGACAGCAGTGAGCTGAGCAATGAGTGTGTCAGGTGTGATGAGAGTAACAGTACTGTGTGCCGTTTTCAGGCAGCATTGAGGGGATCCCGGAGTCATAGTGGCTGCTGTGTAGGCTTGAGTTTGGTATGCTTTTGACAAGTCTTAGTGACAGGAGCTGACACCAGCTGCCTCCTTGTGAGATGCTTCTGTGGCCTTTTTCCTTGGGGCACATAACCATACTGTCATATTTAAAGCCTGTGGGGTCTTAAAGCTGCTCAGCACCATTCCGAGAGAACTCTCCAAATCCTGGTAGCAGGACTCCAGGAAGTGGTATGCAGGAGAGAGGTGGCAAAACGTGTTCCGTGGAGCTGGAACCTCACAAAATTCTGCTGCTGTGCTGGGGAAAGGGTTAGTCATCTTCGCTTTCTCATGCATACGCACTTGGGAAGAGCTATAAAGACATTGCTGAATAGGCATAGAGGTGCTGCCTGTAGGAAGATTCCTTACCCAGGCTCATAGTAACAGAGCAAACTCCTACCTAGGAGAGCTTTATTTCTATCTTCAGAATAAAGCACAATTAGATACTCTAAACAGAAACCTAATTCTCAGATATTCCTGGGGCCAAGATACCCAGAATATTCATTCTTTTGCACCAGAATGAGGTGAAATTTTCAGCTGCGCACATTTTGATGCAGAAGCTGGGGAAGCAGAGCCATTTCCACTGAAATAAAAGGAGTACTTGTGGCACCTTAGAGACTAACAAATTTATTTGAGCATAAGCTTTCGTGAGCTACAGCTCACTTCATTGGATGCATTTCCACTGAGACTCCATTTGGAATTTTGGGTGAATCAGGATGTGAATCCTATGTGATTTCTAAACAAAGAAAATGTTTCTAGGATCCTTGAGAAACCCTAGTTTTCTGCACAATACTACTGCTAAACAGCCATGTTCTTCTGTCTTACCCCCTGGCCCTTGGATCCTTCTGTGGGGCCAGTGGAGAGACCTCATCATCCCCTGCCAATCTCTTCATAGGAAAGGGGGTCCCAGAGCCCAGGTCAGGAATTCAGAAAGTGCAAGTCAAGCAGAGGAGAAAGAAGTGAATCTGGAATAATTCATGCACGTCCCAGAAAGTGGTCACCAGAGAGAAAGTGTATTAGTAACACCGAGGAAGAAGTTATCATCACTCTTGGTAAAATTAGGACAAGATTTGCCACAATATTGATGGCCTCTTCATCCCCTCTTCCACTTCTTAGTGCTCAGGGTCTGAGGACCCTGTGAGGCCCTGTCTACATGGGTGAAAAAGATTTAGTTGGGGAAAGCTGAGGAAGCCACGGAAGGCCAGTTTGGACTGGCACAAAGAGCACGGGGGACAGAGGTCCATGAACAAGACGCCCTCAAAAGACCCCAGCACTTAAAATCCTCCCAAGAGCTGAAGCAAATTGGAGATCAACAGCGGACCCTGGACTGCCTGTGCACAGGACAGAACTCTCGTCCACCCTTCCCCTCTTCTTCTGACTTTACACACAGGTTTGGCCAGCCTCAGGTCGTGCATGTGACATTATGAAAGTGGGTTAGGGCGCAGGCACTAACGCTTTCTTTCTTCCCCTGAGTGACATGGGGAGCCCCCAGCACTGACCACTGTGATTAAACCACTGTTGCATGTTCACACTATGCTTCTTGTGTCAGCAGAGTGCATCCACACTAGCAGCTCTTGCATCGACGCAGAGAGCAGTGCACTGTGGGTAGCTATCCCACTGAGCAACTAACCACAGGGTGCTTTGGAAAGGGTTTGCAATGCCTCATGGGGTAGGTACTGCATCACACAATGCAAGTTTCTCAATCCCATCATTCCATGAGCATCCTACTAGATTTCCAATTGCTTTTCAACTACCCTGGTAATCTGCAAGCCAACCATCTGTGTCAGAAAGCATGGATCCTGTACTGCTGTTCAGCACTGTGCTGTGCGTTATGAACACAAGGCTTTACAATGAGCCCAACAGGGGGCAATTCAGCTGAGGGAGGCTTTGAAAGAGCAGTTTAACACTGAGCCACAGTAATGTGTGTTGGTGTAGTGTGCTAAGCCTGGAATTGTTTGTTTGCACTGTGCTATGAACCTTGGAATGATGGCTGTGTGTGCCTGACTATTACAGTGCATGGGCACCTGTTGCTATTCCCTGTGAATTTTAGCAACAGCCATCATGTGATGGAGAATAAAGAAGATAAATTCAGTTTCCCTAAGTAGATTTTTATTCCATACCCATGCAAACATACCTTTGTAATGCTGAAGTAAACATCATATGTGCAGGAGAAAGTATCTTTAAAGGGGAGGGAAAAGGGGATTCACAAACACATAGATTAAGGAGGCTCTCACAGCTGGGTGTATGTGCGGCTGTCATTATGCCTGGGGTACTACTGTGGCCCTGGAAGATACATGGAATGTGTGTGGGGGGAGAGGGAGGAAAGTGTAGGGAGGTCCTGGAATGCTGTTTTTTTTCTAATTAAGCTTTGTATGATTGAAGACTGTTTCAGCCAGAATTAAAACAAGTCTCAAACATAGGAATTTATTTCACAAAGTTTATTTACATTTTTATCTAATGATTTGTTGTAGAGTGTGTAACTCACATGCAGCGCACTGCAGAATGTAGGTGCACTGCACCTACCCCATTGTGATTCTCTTCACAGTGATTTCTCTTTGTATCAGGACTTGTGCACCTATGCCAAGAGGAAAGGATTTGATCCCCTTTGCTTATGATTTCTCTGCAGCTACTAGCTCTTATGAATTCTGTTGTAAAAAAAAAGTACAACCCCAATACAGAACTGAGGCAAAAGAGCATATCAGAGCAAAAATAACTACAGTTGCAGTAAGAAAAGGAGTACTTGTGGCACCTTAGAGACTAACAAATTTATTAGAGCATAAGCTTTCGTGAGCTACAGCTCACTTCATCGGATGCAGTGGAAAGACAGAGATTCTTGAAATTGGAGGCACTGGACCAGTTTTTTTTCCTGAAACCTGATTGCTTTTGAGACACCCCCCTCCTTCCTTTGACAGAAGTGAGAGTCCAAAGGATACCACTGTGCATCTGTGATCATGGTGGAGGTAGAGACCCAAGTCATATTGTCCAAATAACAAAAGTTCATTCCAATTCTGAATATGTACAATATAATGGCAGTACATTGTCTGGCCAGCATGACACGGACTCACTTTGAATTACACTGTACAGAGCCATGGGATGCTGCAGTTTATTTTAACATAAAGTAATATGTTTACTAAAGTCAAGATATCTTGAAAATGGGGTATTGTTTTAACACAAAAACTTTCCTCAGGAGATGTAAATTTGTTTTATTTAATGAATAATCTATAGTGGGTGTACAAAATTTGTACCAATTTCCCACTCTCCATCAGTATTTTAGCTGTGTGCAGTTTACCTCTATATGAAAAAGTGAATGCCAGTAGTGTCTGTTTATACTTGTCCAGGGGAAATTTTAATTCTGTTTCTTTTCATTCTTTCTTAAAACCATGTCCTCTTTTCCTACAGCCTGAGGCTAAGCACCCTGACCCCCATCCTGACTGCTCCCCCACCAGCCCTCCACCCATATACCCCCACTCTGACCCCAACTCCCACCTTCCACCAGAGCCCCCACCCAACTGCTCTCCCCACCCATATACCAGTATCCTGACCCCAGCCCCCACCTTGCTCCACAGGTGCCACCCAGGTTCGGATTTCCAATTAGGCACAAAAGGTACGTGCCTAGGGGCACCAGTGTTCTAGGGGCACCAGTGTTCTAGGGGCACCTAAAAGTTAAAAGTGGGTTAAAAGTTAAAAAGTTAATACATACGTGGTTAAAAGTGGTTAGTGTAAGCTTATTTTTAAAAACTATAAACAATCCAAAGATAAAATTGCATGGGAAACCGTGGCAACATTATACCTGGATTTCACATTGCGTGTGATACCGGCTCTGCTTGTTCATGATTGGCCACTGTCTTTAGACACTCGTGTGTATGCACTAAGTTTAGTTACCGGCCCGCATCTGTGCTTGCAGCTATATTCATGCATGTACACAAATGCTATTTCTACCTTTACCATAGTATATTGCGGCCAACCCAGATTTGATACGATATGAAATAAGTTTCACATTCATATTGGTGCAGGGTATTTTTTGTCCCAGTGACAATGAGCGAACCAAAGAAGAAATTGAGTGATTATCAAAATAAGATTGAGAGAAGCAGAACATAAAAAGACAGCCGAGTTCCTAAATAAAGTTCTGAAAATCGACATTTATTTTGGTAGTCAGGGCAGTTCAAAACGTCGTGATAAAACCGTGAATGCTGAAAAGGAAAAATGTAGTGTTAATGATAAGGGTGTATTAGAGACGGTGAATGAAGAAACTGATATTCATGACAACTCTATACTTTCTGTGTCTGATAGAAAAGAATACAGAAATGAAATAGTGGCTGAAAACGTGCGTCATCTTACAACAGCGATGTTTAGCATTGATCCCGCCAAGTGGATAATTAATGATGAAACACGAGATTTTATAGCAATGCATGGTGCACATCAGAATACTGAAGTAGGCTTTGACAAATCAAAGTGAGTTTATGGAGACAATACATTAAGATTTTGTTCAGATGAACTTTTTAAAAGGAAGCTAAAGAGTGGCAAAGTAAGAGTATGACTAGTTTATTCAGAAAGTAACGATAGTATGTTTTCTGTACCGTGCCTTCTTTTTGTCAATAAACTAAATGCATTTTCTATGGGATTCAGCAACTGGAAGAATGGTGCAATGTGTGTTCTACAGCACAAAAATTCACGTTACCACAAGTCATGTGTCACCACTTTGAAAATAAGAGGAACTGCCAAGGGGCGAGTCGACAGAATTCTTATGCAACAGTTGGAAAAGGAAAGGCAGTAATGGAGAAGTGTTTTAAGATGTGTATCTGCAACAGTCAAATCTCTTACGATTCGCGGGACTGCCATTTTGAGGTGATGAGCGTTTTGGTAATGTGCACAACAGCAGTTACCTTGGAACATTGGAACTGATTGCACAATTTGATTAATTTCTGTCAGAACATTTGCAGTGGTATGGAAATGTGGACAGCTGGCACACTTCTTACCTCTCTAAAACTGTGCAATGAATTTATTCAACTAATGAGTGATTAACTACACAAATTCTGAATAAAGTTAAGAATGCAAAATATTATGGAATACTCATTGATTTGACTCCAGACATTTCACCATTTGGATCAGTTAACGTTCATAATAAGATATGTAAAAGAAGGTGGCACAGCCATAGAACAATTTATGGGCTTTATACCCAGTGCAGGGCATAAATCTCAACAGCTTGCAGAGACTGTACTGAATACTTTGGACAAATAAGGCCTAGACATTAGGGACTGCCGTGGTTAGTCTTACAATAATGCAAGCAATATGTCTGGTGTGTACTCAGGAGTACAAACTAGAATAAAGGAAGTGAATGGGTGGGTGCAGTACATCCCATGTGTAGCTTACTCACTGAACCTCATGGGATCATATGCCGCCGAGTGCTGCAATGAAATGTCTTATTTCTGTACTTTGCAACAGCTGTACAAATTTTTCACTGCTTCTACCCATCGTCGTGGCATATTAATGTCTTGTATCAAACCTGGTACATGTGTTGTTAAAAACTTATCTCAGACATGTAGGTCAGCAAGGCAAGATGCCTGACAACTCTTCAAGAAGGTTGGACTGATATTATTAATGCCCTTTAACATATCTCGGACGATGCCTCTGAAAAGGCAATGTCACAAAATAAATCAAGGGGTATTCTTGATAAAGTCGAATGCCTGGAGACTGCAGTAATGACAAACATCTGGTGAACCATACTCCAGCAGTTCAAAGCAGTTGATGTAAAGTTGCAAAGTGTCCACACTGATTTGGGAACAATTGTTCAGCTTTACAGTTCTCTTTCCGAGTTTGTGACAAGCGTAAAAGACAATTTTGATCATTATGAATGTAATGTAATGTAATGTATTGGCTAATGTAATGCCAGTATTTAAGAAGGGCTCTAGAGGTGATCCTGACAATTACAGACTGGTAAGTCTAACTTTAGTACAGGGCAAATTAGTTGAAACAATAGTAAAGAATAAAATTGTCAGACACACAGAAGAACATAAATTGTTGCGCAAAAGTCAACATGGTTTCGGTAAAGGGAGATCATGTCTTACTAATCTATTAGAGTTCTTTGAGGGGGTCGACAAACACGTGGACAAGGGGGATCCAGTGGACATAGTGTACTTAGATTTCCCAAAAGCCTTTCACAAGGTCTCTCACCAAAGGCTCTTACGTAAATTAAGTTGTCATGGGATAAGAGGGAAGATCTTTTCATGGACTGAGAATTGGTTAAAAGACAGGGAACAAAGGGTAGGAATAAATGGTAAATTTTCAGAATGGAGAGGGGTAACTAGTGGTGTTCCACAAGGGTCAGTCCTAAGACCAATCCTATTCATCTTATCATAAATGATCTGGAGAAAGGGGTAATCAGTGAGGTGGCAAAGTTTGCAGATGATACTAAACTGCTCAAGATAGTTAAGACCAAAGCAGACTGTGAAGAATTTCAAAAAGATCTCACAAAACTAAGTGATTGGGAAACAAAATGGAAAATGAAATTTAATGTGGATAAATGTATAGTAATGCACATTGGGAAAAATAACCCCAACTATACATACAATATGATGGGGGCTAATTTAGCTACAACTAATCAGGAGAAAGTTCTTGGAGCCATCATGGATAGTTCTCTGAAGACGTCCATGCAGTGTGCAGTGGCAGTCAAAAAAGCAAACGGGATGTTAGGAATCATTAAAAAAGGGATAGAGAATAAGATGGAGAATGTCTTTTTCCCCTTATATAAATCCATGGTACACCCACATCTTGAATACTGCATATAGATGTGGTTCCCTCATCTCAAAAAAGATATACTGGTTTTAGAAAAGGTTCAGAAAAGGGCAACTAAAATGATTCGGAGTTTGGAACGGGTCCCCTATGAGGAGCTATTAAAGAGGGTAGGACTTTTCAGCTTAGAAAAGAGGAGACTAAGGGGGGATAAGATAGAGGTCTATAAAATCATGCGTGGTGTGGAAAAAGTGAATAAGGGAAAGTTATTTACTTGTTCCCATAATATAAGAACTAGGGGCCACCAAATGAAATTAATGGGCAGCAGGTTTAAAACAAATAAAAGGAAATTCTTCTTCACTCAGCGCACAGTGAACCTGTGGAAATCCTTGCCTGAGGAGGTTGTGAAGGCTAGGACTATAACAGAGTTTAAAAGAGAATTGGATAAATTCATGGAGGTTAAGTCCATTAATGGCTATTAGCCAGGATGGGGAAGGAATGGTGTCCCTAACCTCTGTTTGTCAGAGGGTGGAGCTGGATGGCAGGAGAGAGATCACTTGATCATTACCTGTTAGGTTCACGCTCTCTGGGGCACCTGTCATTGGCCATTGTCGGCAGACAGGATACTGGGCTGGATGGACCTTTGGTCTGATCCGTTCTTATGAAGTGAGGCTTACAACATATTGTTTGAACACTTCAGTTTTCTAGAAAACTTAAAGACATTTACTATATCGGAAATCTTGACAGGTGCTGCTAATTTGTTAGCGGAGTTCAATGAGTGCTTGAAATATTCATTTATAGATGAATGCATCCACCTCACTGGGCAACTGAAGGAATTGATGGAGGAGACAACCATCCCATTGACACAGTTATGCAGTATGTTGCTTGAGAAGGACTTGCAGGATAATTATCTGAATGTTTAGATTGCCCTTCACTTTTTTCTCTTAACTCCAGCGATGAACTTCAGGGGAGCATAGTTGCTGACTTTCATTCAGTAAATAAGCACCCCGACTTTCACAATAAGCCAAAAATCAAGCTAATCCAATTTCAAAATAAGACCAAAACAAGCCAATCCCTAAGAACTCCAACACCCTATGTGACTAGATCCCCATGGTGTGCAGTGTGGGACTGTGGTGGGCCTGCTGTGCACCCCTGATTCTCTCCCCTCTTTGCCTCCGCTTGTCCCCCTTGCCCTTGCTTGCCGGGAGCCCATCAAAAAAAAAAAGAAGCAACAACCTACAAGACAAACAAGCAACAAGCTAAAAGCAAAAAACTAGCCAACAAGCAACTCACAAGCCAATTAAACCAAAAACAAGCCCGACTTCTATGTTTTTTTCCATGGGTTTGGCATATAGAATCATAGAATCATAGAATATCAGGGTTGGAAGGGACCCCAGAAGGTCATCTAGTCCAACCCCCTGCTCAAAGCAGGACCAAGTCCCAGTTAAATCATCCCAGCCAGGGCTTTGTCAAGCCTGACCTTAAAAACCTCTAAGGAAGGAGATTCTACCACCTCCCTAGGTAACGCATTCCAGTGTTTCACCACCCTCTTAGTGAAAAAGTTTTTCCTAATATCCAATCTAAACCTCCCCCATTGCAACTTGATCTGCCAGGCAGTGATCCTTTTCCACTCAGAGAAGAGTTTAAAACTACTTGCGGGGATCCATGGTGCAAGAATGATTAAATGCACTCTCCCTTTTAACTATTGAAGGAAAACTTTCAAAAGATATGGATTGCGAGGATATCATTAGCGCATTTGCGGAGCAGAAGTTAAGGAAGCAATGTGCAGTAAAGTAGCACCTACCTGCAACCTATGAGATTGTTTTAATTGCATGTATTTTTGTTATTGTATTGAATATTTAAATTATCATTTATATTTCTTTTCATTTTTTAATGAAAACACAAAGGTTAGCTGTTGGTGGGGGGTGCTGAAGACGCTGTGCCTAGGGGTGTGTAAGGTGTAAATCTGGCCCTGACCCCACCTTGACTACTCCTCCACCACCCTCCCACCCATATGCCACTACCCTGACCTCAGCACCCTCCTTTTAGAAACAGCATGTCAGCAGCTCCTCACCAGAGCCTTTCTTGCCTTCTGGCATGCCTGCCTCAGCTCTTTGATTTTACAAGCCCTTCTCCATCGTGCCTCCAGCGATCTGGCTGTAGAGGTCAAAGTTCCTGCAGCTGGAGCGGAGCTGTGACTGCACAGCTCCCTCTCCCCACAGCCCCAGAAGATCCATCCCGTCCTGTGTACTTCAGGCAGGAATGTGTTTGCTGTGTGGAGCCGGCATGCTCATCTGGGCTGGAGCTATCTGAGCTCTCCATAGGGAGCAAACAGGAAGAGCAAGTTCAAAACTTCCAGGGGCTTTAAAGGGGAGGGGCGCATGCCTGTGTACCTGGCTGAAGGGCAGTGAAGTTCAAACTGGTGATCAGAGCAGTCATGGTGGGCACTGTGGGATGCCTCTTGGAGGCCACTGAGGTGGACGTAAGCTCTACGCTTCCCGTCTAGGTGGTTTTATTAGGTATGTATAGCAGGCGAGTTAAAGCGGCAGGAGGAGAACTGCAGTGTGTACACCTCCATACACCTGCCTTATGTCAACTTAACTTCGTAGTTTAGACAAGCCATCAGTCTCATGGCCACTTGTAGCATGGGCCTTTTCTTGAATTTTAGCCCTTTCATGCAGCAGGTGATCTTAGATTTAATCACCAAACCAAGAGTGTCAGTACCAGAACAGTTTCTCTCAGAGGCAGACATGACTCACTTCTGTACTCTTCTTTTATATATGGTCTGAGGCTGGAAAGTGGTTCCGAGTTTGACTGGCTGTGAAGACTGCCCTCCTACTTCCGCAATGAGATGATAAAATGGGCGCTTGCTTCCTTTGCTACTTGAATGGTGATTTAGTGATTCAGACATTGGGAAAGCCGTTGCAAACGTGTAAGGGAGACGCACATGTGATGTGCTCTTATGTTCTAGACTGAGGCGGAGGGAGTGCTGTCGGTAAAAGGCCTGGCTGAGGCGAGTGGAGGTATGGACACGCTTTTTGGCAGTAGCATGCGTGTAGAGGGTGTGAAAACAGGTGTCAAGATGACTAACTTGAGTGCCAGAGCTGAAGGTCTGTGCAATAGCACTTCGCAGCCAGGAACCCTCCCACTGCCTTGCAGCATGCCAGACTCCAGTGACTCCCAGCCTGCTCCTGTCCAGTTCCTGCCACGGTCCCTGCCTGGCTCGAGCCCTGTTCCAGTCCTGGCCTTGCCCTACCCTCATCTTGCTCCAGCCCTATTACTGACCTGCTCCAGCCTTGCCTCCTCTGCTGACCCTCCCTGAACCCTCAGAATCTGACCACCTGACCTGAACCTTTAGCCTGTGTCTAAACCCTAGCTGCGATCCTGACTTGGCTTGTCCCTGGACTCTGACCACCTGGCTTCAACCCCTGGCTTGCACCTGAACTTCGTTGTGGTACTGATTATGGCTTGTCAATGGACTCTGAGCTCGGTTCTGACCCTGGCATGCCCCCAGACTCCAGCACCATCCTTGGTCAAGTCCTGACTGGACATCCTGCTTCAACCTCCGCTCCAGCCACTAGGCCTGGCTACCCAGAGGCAGCGCCTGACACAGTGTCCATTTATATGCTGAGTGCATGTTAGTCACAATGGGGAAGGCAGAGACTGAGACCGGCCCATTTTATTATAGGTGGGGTTTTTCGTAGGAGTGGGTGGGTGAGATTCTGTGGCCTGCGTTGTGCAGAAGGTCAGACTAGATGATCAGAATGGTCCCTTCTGACCTTAGTATCTATGAATCTATGAGTCTATTTAAGCACAAATTCATGGGTATCTAAGACAGCTATAGACAGAGGAGTCCTGCCAGAGACTAAACTGTTTACCCAATTGATGTATTTATTCCTTCCCAGGTTCACTTTTGGGGATGTATCTTCTCTCTTCCTAGAAACCTTACCTCTGTCCTAAACACAAACCATTTTGCCCAAGCTATTCCAAATTATTCCCCTAGAAAGCCCAATAAGAAACACTTCCCAAAACTACATAAAGAGCTGTGACTTTGCCTGGGGCCAAGTCCTGCAAGCCCCCCTTGCTCTGCAGAGTCCAGTTCCACTGGAAGCAGGGTAGCAGAAACAGCTCACTTGCCAACAAGAGCACATTAAAGAGATCTGGAATACATCAATGAAACATACAATTATACATTTCTCCTAAGCAATTAGCATCAAGAAACTAATAATTACCTTGTACAGCACATTTACAGCAAAACCCAAACCAAACTGTTGCTCTCCCAGGAGCTTCTCCATCCCTTAGTTTTGCTTCTGCATTCCTATCTCCTGCCCTTCCCCTGTTTGGTTCGCTATCAGATAACAGGAGGATGCATGCAGTGTAGAACCTAGAGAGACAAGCTAGGTACTAACAAATTTATTGAGCATAAGCTTTCGTGAGCTACAGCTCACTTCATCGGATGCATTCAGTGGAATGCATCCGATGAAGTGAGCTGTAGCTCGTGAAAGCTTATGCTCAAATAAATTTGTTAGTCTCTAAGGTGCCAAAAGGACTCCTTTTCTTTTTGTGAATACAATCTGACACGGCTGCTACTCTGAAAGCTAGATACATACCTCACTAGAAGCTTGGCCCTGCAGACCCTTACATGTATGAGTTATCCTTGTGCTTGGAAGTAGCCCCATTTACTTCAGAAGGAGGAAGGAGCAGCAGGATCAGGCCTGTGGACTGTATAATGCCACAGGACCCCAGGGTCAAATTCTTGCCCTGGGTTACTCTGATTCACCTTACTGAAGTCAACAGGATTACACGGGTATAAATGAGACCAAAATTTGGCTTTTGGTCTCAGAAGTCTGTAAAGTGCCACATGTCCAAGGGGCAGTTACATAAACTAATATTTGGGCCAGGTTATCCACTGCAGCCAAATCCTCCTGGGTGCAGCAAAAAAGGAGGCTGTCAGGAAGATTTTCCAGAACCCAAATCATTCTTGTAGCTCTTTGCTGAACCCTTTCCAATTTGAAAATATCCTTATTAAAATGTTGGCATCAGTCCTGGGCACAGTATTCTGTAATGGTCTCACTAATGCCATATACAGAGGTGATACCACCTTCCTACTCCTACTTATTACTATTCTTGCTTATACAGTCCAGGATTGCATTAGCTCTTAGCCGCCACATTGCATGTTCATTTAGTTTCCACCATGATCCCTAAAACCCTTTCAGAGGTACTGCTTTCCAAAATACAATCCCCCAGCCTGTTAGCATGATGAACATTGTTGGTGCCTAGATGCATGCCCTTGTATTTAGGTATACTAAAATGCATGTTTTTCGGATGAGTCCACAAAACTATCCGGACTGGTCTATACAATTGATCTGTCCTGTCATTATTCACCACTCTAGCAATGTTTGTATCAGCTGGAAACTTTACCAGCAGTGACTTTGTATTTTCTTTTAGATCTTCGATTAATGTCTTGAATAGCATTGGGCCAAGAAAAGAACCCTGCAGGAGCCCACTAGAAATCCCCCATCGGATGATAATTTCCACTTGACAGTTACTTTTTTAGCTCTGTCAGTTAGTCAGTTCTTAATTCATTTAATATGTGCTGCACTGATTCTGAATGGTGTTTTTTTCAAAATTAGAATATTGTGTAGAACAAAGCCAAATGCCTCAAAGAAGTCTCAGTTTGTTTTTGGCACCAGTTACCATTGTTAACCAAATTTGTAATAGCATAAAATGCTGTCAAGTTTTCTGTATTTCCTATTTTTCATAAAACAATGTCAATTTTGATTAATTATGTTGCCATCCTTTTAAATCTTTACCAATTGCATCCTGCATCAGCCTTGCCATGACTTTTCCTGGGACTGATGTCAAGCTAACTGGTCTGTAGTTATCCAGGTCATCCTTTTTTGTCCTTTTAGACCCCAGAACTCAATACAATTACACCTGGGGTGGATTTGGCCCATGGGCTTGGTGTCCTTGCCCACAGCATTCGTCGTCAGTTGTTCTCACTTGTGTCTTTAGTTCCTTGTCTGTGAGCTGGCACATCAACAGTGGCTATTGACCCTGCTTTGAAACTGGAATTGGTCATTGAGCACTAGGGGACTTGTAATGCCTGGCAGCCGGGTACACACAGATGCTCAATGTGCCTCAGGCTAGTGCAGGGTAGATATGCATCCCAGTTTGCCACAAACTAAGTGTTTGTACAGATAAACCCTTCTAAAATCCAGGGGGAAGAAGACATCTCCTTTTACCTCCTGCTGTCATCCACCTCTCCTGGTGCTCTGCTGACTCCACTTTGCACATCTGAGACCTGATGGTACACATGGAAACCACCTATGTAGGAAGGAGGAGGAGAGTGCTATGAACTCATCCAAGGAGACATGCAGGGGTCTGCTCTTGGGTACCAATGGCTGAAGAATAGTCTGGTCTCTATTCTGGAAACTCGTCTCTCCTCTCCCTCCCTCCATCCCATACAAGTGCAAGATACAGACTTAATGGGGCTTAATCACCACTGTGAATTCTGACACCTTGAAGTGAAATTCCAGAACCATGTGACTAAAAACAGAGAGAATAAGTGCATTAAGTTGCTATGACAACAGGAAGGTTTTTACAGGAGCTTGAAAGTTATGTATTTTGAACATAAAAGATTCTTCTGTGAACTAAAAGCAGAGTGTCTGGTTGTGTGGCATGGCTGGTAATGCACAGGGCTTTGAGTTCAGGTTGAAAAGAGCCATGAGGCCTCTGTAAAGGCAGGGAAAGATACCCTGCCTGCCCCCTTCCCTGAAACCTGTCAGACAGCATGATTAGGCCACCTTCAGAGCTTACGCTCTGCCTTTTTACATTTAACATGTGTTAGTTGCTATGGAAACAGTGACATTAGGATGGATGGAACCTAGGGATGTGGGTAAATGCAGAATAGAGAAAGGCATTCCTGCTGAGCAGGGTCACACCATTTCATGGTCTGCGCTAGACTAAGATAAAAGGTGATGTCACATGTATTAACTAACATGTTTTAAACACTAGCTACCTCATGTAGACAGAGCTTGACCTTTAAAAATGCGTGAGAGGTGAGCTGATCATGGTCAGCCCTAGGCTGCTCACTAGAATTGTCCACAACCAGTTAACAGGGTTTAAAGGAACTAAACCATATCTGCACTGACTTAAAAAATGTGCCAGCTGACACAGTGTGGAAAACACCTTTTTTCCTAGGGCTTGTCTACCCAGGGGTTTAATCCACAGCTTTTTGCTGTGCGTTGGGTAAGAGTAGGGTGCAAGCCTCGGTAATAGCATACACACAGATGGTGTGCCCTCTGTCAATGTGCCTCGTTGTGTACACATGGAGCAGTTTATTCTGAACTGAGGGCACAGTGTTCTCTAAGGATAGCACATATTCCTTTGCTTCGATGCTAAGCAGTGTGCATGCTGGGCCTTTTCCCACTCTGCATTGTGGGAGACATGGCAGAAGCCAGGTGCATTCAAATTTTTTAAAAATCCCACGATTCATCTGGGATTCAGCTCTGCCCTGAGCTTCCTTTCTGGGCGGGCTGGTGCCATTTCCAACTTGCGTTTGGCCAGCGTGGACCCACCAATGCTCCGTGCCTTTATGCTGACAACCTTGAATACACAAAGCTGCTTGGGCAGTATTTCAGCTGTCAAAACGGAATGAATTTGGCTTGGGGGTCTTTGCCTGCTGCTCCACTAGGCAGATGATGTGGCAGCAGCAGCAGGAGGATCTTCAGCAGTAGTGGAACCAGGATGTGGAAGAGGAAGAACAGGAATACACTGAGCAACTGGTGTAAAGGACCCATTCCTGGAGCAACTTCACAGCATGCAGCACCATGTTTGGGCTTGGAAAACCAGCGTGGAGTGGTGGGAAAGAATTGTTCTGCAGACCTGGGGTAAACAGCTGTGGTGAGAGAATTTCAGGATGAGGAAGGCAACCTTCCTGGAGTTATGTGCTGAACAAACCCGGGAGCTGCAGCAGGAGTGTACCAACATGTAGTGCCCCATACGCATGGATAAGCACGTCGGTATTGCTGTCTGGAAGCTGGCCAGCCCCAAATACTGCCCATCCGTAGCACACCAATTGGCGTGGGAAGATCAGCTGTTGGGGCTGTTATGCAGATGTGTGATGCCATGGAAAAGGTATTGTTGAACTGAGTTAGAAGGCTCGGTAGTGTTCAGGAGGTTTGACAGCTTTGCTCTCCTGGGATTCACAAAATGTATTGGGGTGATTTTGTTGGAAATCACCCATGTGCTTGTTCCCCACCACCACCCCCATCAAGGCTCAGAACTCATAAATAGAAAGGGGTATTTCTCCAGGGTGCTTCAAGGTCTTGTTGACCACTGTGGCTGGATGGTCTGGAAGGGACCATCATGCTATGATCTTTCAGCTCTCTTTATATTGATGGAGAAAGGACTCTTTATCCCAAGGAATGTGAGGGACATTAATGATGTGGCCATTGCTCTGGTTATCCTGGGGGAGGCTGGGGTTCAGAGGCTTGCTCAGCCTGGGCATTGTTGTCAGGGATGCCTGTTGCTCTTATGTGGAGTCTCAGGCCTGAAATTGTACAGCTGTACATCCCGTGAAGGGGTGGGGGCTAGAAGTTTTTTGTGCGTTCAGTGTTGTGTATGGGCAGTTTGATGTGAAACGTTGTGGCAGTCCCTATTGTACCTTGTGCCTTTGCCTACATGTGTTTGTAAAGCCTTATGAATTAGTGCAAATGTAAGTATTTTCTGTGTAAAATGAACTGCCACAGCCTCATGAATGAAATTGTAAAGGTTTTTATTATTAAACAATCTATTAATTAACAAACATAAATGAACCTGCAACTGAAACAACTACTTTTAATTATGAAACAATGTGTTAAAAACCAATCTATTATCTAGCTACAAAAAAAATCCCTTTTAATTAAACCAGCTGTGAAACAAAACAGCAAAGCGCAACAGTGCAGTGCAGGGAACAACGGAAGAGATGGGGAGGCATAAAGTCACAGGCGGTATATGTCTTGGCTCTGCTTCTTTTGGTTTGTGGGGCTTCTGGTGTGAAGTGTCGATGCTCAAAGGTACCAGGATCAATCGAGGTCTCCAAAGAGCTGGAGTCCAGGTGCTACTGTTCTCAGCTGGGCTCTGGGAGGGGACTGGCCTGTGGGAGCAGTGCTGCAGGGGTACAGCAGGGTGGAGGAGCTTTTGTACCCAGTAGCCTGTATTGTCCAGGGACTGCCTAACATGGCTGGGTGTTGGCTTACAGTACCGCATTGCCTACTGCCCCGATAGTGACGTGCTACAATAGGGCATCTTGGCTTTGTATTGCCTCCAGGATCTGCATCTCCCTTTCTTTGGGGCATGGACTGTGTCATGATGTCTCTGAGAGTTTCCCATTTTCTCCCCCTCAGTTTTGCCCGCCATTCCCACGTTGATAAGGGCCCTGTGCTTGAGGGTCTGGCCAGTGCAGGTGCCACAAATGTGGGTGTATTTAACAAAAATGGTAAGCAGGTATTGTTCATATTCTAGGGAGGCTGTGATGGCATTTTCACATGCATTTCCAGCTTTACCACTCTGAGATTTTTCCCAGTTGTGAGTGAGCCTCTGAGATGGTGAGTGGTGTGTGGCTTTTTTACCTGCGCAGTATATGGTGTTTGGCTTGGCCGTGGGGCCGTGGAAGCCAGGGGGTAGGGAGGGATGGGTTGGGATTTGTATTCTCCAGTCTGTGAATGGTGTTTGGAATTGAGTTCCCCATCTGGCTTTGCAGTTGTGTTGTGCTTTGGAGGTGCTTACATGGTGTTGGGGGCATTAGCCAGGTGAACCTGGGAGTGAGCTGGATAGTAATCCCCTTTACATCCCTTTTAAGATGACCTGATCTGGATAACATTACACGAGGCAGGTGACCGGGCAGAGAGTGGCCTTATTCATAAGGGCAGACCAGCGAGAGACGCTGTGATGTTATCCACCAGGATGCCCCCCACCCACCCCTAAGGAGTGCTGTAAAATGGCTTCATCCAGGCTATACCAGGAAATAATCCCTCATAATCTCTGAACAAAAATTAGACATTTTTTCTGTCTTACATTTTGTTTGTATCACACCTGCAGACATGGTAAAAGTGCAGAGCAGAATAGCTAGGGTTTTGCGCTGATTGCCTGAAGCATTCGCTGTTACCAGCCTTTCTCTAGGTAAGCCTATGAAAAGCCAGTAAGAGCGTTGCTACCACCAGAGCAAAGTCATTGTACTGTAAGAACGCACATAGGGCATGTATCCCTCGGCAGGGAGCTGTACTCATTGCACTTTTACTGGGGGGCAGTGTCCATTTCTACCTTGTATGTCAAGTGAGACTGCTAGCCAAACACTCTTTCCTGTAATCTCTGTCTCACCAAATGTTTACATTTCACACCAAAGCATGTTTTCGCTATTAAAATCTGCCATAGGGTGGTGGTGGTACAGGCTGCAGCTGTGCATGCCGCCCCTTGCCCTTTTGAGCTGGTGAACCTGGTTGGGTGGGCGGGGGGGTATTCTCCAAGTGCTTGCTCATGTCGATTCCATTCTAGGTGTGTGTGTGCCCATGTGCACAGTTGTCAGAGATTTTTGCCTTAGTGGTGTCTGTAGGGTCAGCTGTGGTGCCCTCTGGAGAGCCGCGCTCCTGCATCAGTATATCAGGCACTGCCAGCCCTAGACCCTCTCAGCACCCGGGACAGCTGCTTGGAGCACTTTCCCTTTGCCTCCCAAGTGGATAATGGTTTTCTCTCTAACTCTCACAGTTGTTAGCTTTGTACATAGTTTGTTTACAGTAGTTAGTCAGTAAGTTGGTGTTAAGTCGTGTTGGTTAGTTAGAGCCCCAGTGGGGATTTAACTCCGGGACGGGCCATGCCCCGGTCCTCAGGTTTTAAGCCTTGTTCTGCCTGCAGTAGGCCTATGGCCATTAGCAATCCCTATAGCAACTGCCAAAAGTGCTTAGGGGAGTCCAGAACTCAAAAGGAGTGTGATATTCGCCTAAGGGCCCCCTCATGGAGGCTGCGCTTTGCCTGGTGTTGGAGCCTCCTGCTCTGACTCTACACCCAGCACCTCGGCTTCAGGGCACAGTGCGCCACCGGCATCGCTCCCCTTCACCAGTACCCAAGAAGCAGCGGAAGAAGCAAGACTCCCTGGCACTGAGCAATAAAGGTTAAGGTGCATTGGGAAAAGGACCCAGTTCTGGCTGCCCGCCAACCCCGGAACCAAAAGGGGGTTCCTCTCCGGGCCCCTGAGAAATTCGACTTCCGGGAGTGATAGGGGACCCAGGCACCTGGCGGGGCTGTCGACATCTGAGGCTCTCCCTCCCTGCGGTGAGGGATCAGAGAGATCTCCAGGTGCCACCAGTACCATGCACGGCATTGGACCCAGCTAAGGCTCCCCAAGGGGGTAAGCTAGCCATGAGACCTCCCCAGCGGGCAGTCGAATGCCGTTGATCCCTGGAGCGGAGGCAGTGTACCCTGTCTCCACAGCCTGGGTCTCCCGTTAGATGACCTAGGTTGCTGGCACCGCATTCATGGTCACGATCAACTCGGTGCGGATTGCCTATGGGGAGACGTCGGTCACTGTATGTCTGGCACTGATCGTCCTCCTGCCAGCCAACTCCTCAGCATAGATCTCCGTCAGTGCATTGTTCCCCTCAACTACGGAACCAGTCACTGGTGCAGCGCCGACTTCCCTGCTCCTGGCACTGATCCCTGAAAAAACAGTCCTCCTGTATGAGGCATCACTCCCCCATGGTTACGGTCAGCTGTCAGACACAAGCTCGGACGGCCCCACCCTGGTCACCAGAAGGGGATTCAGCTGGGTTGGAATGGGACTTCAGCCCCTCACCACAACAGCAGCGGCCCTTGTGGGCACCCGAGGACTCCTCAGCTCCCACAGTGACGACCTGGCAGCTGGGCCAGTGGCCTGTACAGTGGCCATATTGGAACGGGTGGGGCATGCCGGTTATGCCGATGCCCTTCTTGCAGCACTCCTCCCTTGCTGCCTCAGAGAAGCAACCCCCAGACTGACGGCACTGTGCGCGGTGTATGGAGCTGAATCTGACACTGGGGTGATGCCCGCTCCAAAAGAACCTTCCCCCACGGGCAACAGTGTCCCAGACTCTTCCCTGGTGCTTCAATCCTCATCCTCGTCACTGGACAAGGTAGTGGCAGGGCCCTCTCACGCCAACCCACCTGATGACTTTAAGGAACACCAAGCCTTACTCAGAAAGGTGGCTGAGAATTTGGGCCTGGAGGTGGAGGAAATGGCAGAGCAGTCTGACACTTTTTTCAACGTGCTTTCGGTGGCAGCCCCGTCACGAGTTGCACTGCCTGTGCACAATAGGGTTCTAAAAATAGCCAAAGCCCTCTGGCAAAGCCCCTCCTCTATCCCACCTACCTCCAAGTGGGCCCAAAAGAAGTATTTTGCCCCTACTAAGTGGCTTGAATAACTTTATACCCATCCGTCCCGAGGGTTGCTGGTCATATCTGTGGCCAATGAGAGAGACAGACAAGGGCAAGCAAGTTCTACCCACAAAAATAAAGACGCCAAGAGGCTGGACCTTTTTGGGAGGAAAATCTATTCAGTGGCCATCTTTCCGTTTAGATGGCGAACCACCAGGCCTTATTGGGGAGGTATAACTTTAATCTGTGGGACTCCCTCCTGAAATCAAAGACGCTCTGCCCCAGGACTTGGCCCAAGAGTTCACTGCCTTTGTAGAGGAGGGTACAGCAGCGGCTAGGAGCTCCCTCCAGATGGCCAGGGATGCGGCCAATTTGGCAGCCAGAATGGTCGCCTCAGCTGTGGTTATAAGGCACGGTTCCTGGCTTCAAACCATGAGCCTGTCCCAGGAGATGCCATCCTCCATCTAAGACTTCCTGTTTGATGGGAGCAGACTCTTCTCTGAGCAGACAGATGCGAGACTGCATGGGCTCAAGGACACTAAAGCCACCTGCCAGTCACTGGGCCTGCATACGCCACAAACGGCCAGGAAGCAGTTGAGGCTGCCCCCACCTCCTAGGTCTTGCCCTCCTCAGCAGGGCTGTGCTAGGAGAAGGGACAGAGACACAGGTTTTAGTCATCACTGTCCCTCTACCTCCCGTTCACTACTCAGTCTGGCCTGGTGAAACACCACGGGGGCCAGAAGCGCTCAATTTGAGGGTGCACTCAAGAGCGATGCCCTAGTCAGTTTCCTGGATCCACCTTTCTCTTTCCTCAACATCTACACCACTACCATTCAGCCTGGTCACGAATGACCTCGGATCGCTGGGTGCTCAGCATTGTATCTCTGGGCTGTATCCTGCAATTCTCTACCGCCCCTCTGTCCCACCCTCCTTCCCCATCCCTCTTCAGGGATCCTTTTCACAAACAACTCCTCGCTCAGGAAGTGGAAAGCCTCCTACAGCTGGGAATGGTGAAAGAGGTCCTTAGAGAAATGAGGGGGAAAGGGTTCTACTCCCGTTATTTCCTAATTCCGAAAGCGAAAGGGGGCCTAAGACCCATCCTGAGTCTGCGACGCCTCAACAAATATCTCAAGAAGTTACAGTTTTGAATGGTCTCACAAGCCTCCATCATTCTTGTTAGAGGGCTTTCCCTTCACCCTCTCCCCTGGTTCTTGTCACACAGACAGAAAGCAGAAGACCAGAAGTCCGAATTGTAGACAGTGTGATGTTTATTGGAGTTTCCAGCAAATGTGTTCAATAACTCTGACGCTGCAGAGCCTTGTTTCCCCCTGTCCCCCCCGGAGGCATAATTATACTTGAAATGCATGCTCAAAGTCCCACTTCTTACAACTTAGGCTCATGTTCCATTTTGGGTCTAGGGTCTTCATCCCACCTCTTTTGTACCCTATGGGAGGGGTAAGGAGTGAGGTTGTGCTCCAGTCAGGGAAGTGCATTTCTTTGGTCTTTTAGTGTTTTATACCTCCCCACCAAGCCCTTTGCCCCTTCCGACTGGTTGCTTGATTTTGCCTTAAGATAGGGATTGAGGCAATCTTTGTGTGCTCTGTGTAACACTTGAACTGCTCTTATCTATTCCCATTGTACTAACAAATAAGAACATAAGAATGGCCATACTGGGTCAGACCAAAGGTCCATCCAGCCCAATATCCTGTCTGCTGACAGTGGCCAATGCCAAGTGCCCCAGAGGGAGTGAACCTAACAGGTAATAATCTAGTGATCTCTCTCCTCCCATCCATCTCCACCCTCTGACAAACAGAGGTAGGGACACCATTCCTTACCCATCCGGCTAATAGCCATTAATGGACTTAACTTCCATGTATTTTTCGAATTCTCTTTTAAACTCTGTTATAGTCCTAGCCTACACAACCTCCTCAGACAAGGAGTTCCACAGGTTGACTGTGCGCTTTGTGAAGAAGAACTTCCTTTTATTTGTTTTAAACCTGCTGCCCATTAATTTCATTTCGTGGCCCCTAGTTCTTATATTATGGGAACAAGTAAATACTTTCCCTTATTCACTTTCTCCACACCATTCATGATTTTATAGACCTCTATCATAGAATCATAGAATATCAGGGTTGGAAGGGACCTCAGGTAGTCATCTAGTCCAACCCCCTGCTCAAAGCAGGACCAACCCCAACTAAGTCATCCCAGCCAGGGCTTTGTCAAGCCTGACCTTAAAAACCTCAAAGGAAGGAGATTCCACCACCTCCCTAGGTAACCCATTCCAGTGCTTCACCACCCTCCTAGTGAAAAAGTTTTTCCTAATATCCAACCTAAACCTCCCCCACTGCAACTTGAGACTATTACTCTTTGTTCTGTCATCTGCTACCACTGAGAACAGAAAGTCCATCCTCTTTGGAACCCCCTTTCAGGTAGTTGAAGCAGCTACCAAATCCCCCCTCATTCTTCTCTTCTGCAGATTAAACAATCTCAGTTCCCCCAGCCGCTCCTCATAAGTCATGTGCTCCAGTCCCCTAATCATTTTTGTTGCCCTTCGCTGGACGCTTTCCAATTTGTCCACATCCTTCTTGTAGTGTGGGGCCCAAAACTAGAGATGAGGCCTCACTAATGTTGAATGAGGGGAACGATCACGTCCCTTGATCTGTTGGCAATGCCCCTACTTATACATCCCAAAATGCCATTAGCCTTCTTGGCAACAAGGGCACACTGTTGACTCATATCCAGCTTCTCGTCCACTATAACCCCTAGGTCCTTTTCTGCAGAACTGCTGCCTAGCCATTCAGTCCCTAGTCTGTAGCAGTGCATGGGATTCTTCCTTCCTAAGCGCAGGACTCTGCACTTGTCTTTGTTGAACCTCATGAGATTTCTTTTGCCCAATCCTCTAATTTGTCTAGGTCCCTCTGTATCCTATCCTTGCCCTCCAGCTTATCTACTTCTCCTCCCAGTTTAGTGTCATCTGCAAACTTGCTGAGGGTGCAATCCACGTGATCCTCCAGGTCATTAATGAAGATATTGAACAAAACCGGCCCCAGGATTGACCCTTGGGGCACTCTGCTTGATACCAGCTGCCAACTAGACATGGAGCCATTGATCACTACCCATTGAGCCCGATGATCTAGCCAGCTTTCTATCCACATTATAATCCATTCATCCAGCCCATGCTTCTTTAACTTGCTGGCAAGAATACTGTGGGAGACCGTATCAAAAGCTTTGCTAAAGTCAAAGAATAACACGTCCACTGCTTTCCTTTCATCCACAGAGTCAGTTATCTCATCATAGAAGGCAATTAGATTAGTCAGGCATGACTTGCCCTTGGTGAATCCATGCTGACTGTTCCTGATCACTCTCCTCTCCTCTAAGTGCTTCAGAATTGATTCCTTGAGGACCTGCTCCATGATTTTTCCAGGATTGAAGTGAGACTGACTGGCCTGTAGTTCCCCAGATCCTCCTCCTTCCCTTTTAATCATATCCCCCCTTGGTCTCCTCTTTTCTAAGATGAAAAGTCCTAGTCTCTTTAATCTCTCCTCATATGGGATCCGTTCCAAACCCTAATCATTTTAGTTGCTCTTTTCTGAATCTTTTCTAATGCCAGTATATATTTTTGAGATGAGGGAACCACATCTGTATGCAGTATTCAAGATGTGGGCATACCATGGATTTATATAAGGGCAATAAGATATTCTCCATTTTATTCTCTATCTCTTTTTTAATGATTCCTAACATCCTGTTTGCTTTTTTGACTGCCGCTGCACACTGCAAGGACGTCTTCAGAGAACTATCCACGATGACTTCAAGATCTTTCTCCTGATTAGTTGTAGCTAAATTAGCCCCCATCGTATTGTATGTATAGTTGGGGTTATTTTTCCCAATGTGCATTACTATACATTTATCCGCATTAAATTTCATTTTCCATTTTGTTTCCCAATCACTTAGTTTTGTGAGATCTTTCTGAAGTTCTTCACAGTCTGCTTTGGTCTTAACTATCTTGAACAGTTTAGTATCATCTACAAACTCTACCACCTCAGTGTTTACCCAAATCCATCTGACTAGGCAGAAGCAACGTCGCAGTGTCTTTGTCCTTTGTTTACACATATTGGTATAAGAGTATCAAAAAGTCAAACCCAAAATTCTATCCTAGCCTAACAAGCAGACCTCTATACTAACAATTCCTTCCCTGGATCCTGGAGACTGGTACGCTGCCTTGAACTTGAAGGACGAATATTTTCATATCTCCATCTTACAAGGACACAGACAGTTCTTCCGTTTTGTGGTGGGTCTGTGTCACTTCGAATTCATGGTGCTCCCCTTTGGACTCTCGTTGGCCCCATGAGTGTTCACAAAATGCAAGTCACTATTGGCTGCTTATCTGACGCGTCGAGATGTCCAGGTCTATATGTATCTCGAAGATTGGCTCATCAAGGGCAGAACTCGGGATCAAGTGCAAAAGAGCCTCAATCTGGTACTTTCTACCTGCCATGACCTGGGCTTGTTAATAAACTAAAAGAAATTGACCCTAATACTGATGCAACGGCTAGAATTCATAGAGGAGATCCTCGACCCCATGCGGGCCCAGGCCTTCCTCCCGGAGGCCCAAGACCGAGCCATAACAGACCTGATCTGTCGTGTAAGGGCCCACTTACTCATTACCGCTCACATGTGTCTGAGGTTTTTAGGCCACATGGTGGCATGTACTTACATGGTCCATCATGCCTTGCTCCATCTCCAGCCACTGCAAGCGTGGTTGGTGTAACTCTACATCCCCGATAGGCCCGATCTAGACTTGGTAGTCAGGGTGCCAGGTCACATACGGTCATCCATGGAATGGTGGTTAGACTCCGTATCAGTGTTGGAGGGAGTTCCTTTGTGGCTTCTTCCCTGTCACTGACCCTGGTCTCCGATGCCTAGGACCTGGGCTGGGGAGCCCACCTGGGCGAGGATAGCATACAAGGCCGCTGGTCGCGGGACAATCGCTCCCCCCACATAAATGTCAGAGAGCTCAAAGCAGTTTGCTTGGCCTGCCAGGCTTTCCTGCCCCACCTATTACGTGCCATCAACAGCATCAGCCTGGATATGGTTGGTACTCGGTGCCTTTGCACTCTGTGTTTTTGCCCAATGGAGCAGTCACTGTTTTGGAAAGGTGCTTGTGCAGGGTCTGAATGGACAGCATGGGCCGAGAGAGAGGGGGCAGGGATCTTGACATGGAAAAGCATCTAGCTCGCATCCGTCTACAGTGGGGGGCGGCTGGGGTCACCCAGAACAGAAGATAGCACAGCAGTGTAGCTTACTAATAATAAATTAAAACTTAAATAGTAAATTAGTAACAAAGTAACAGGAAAATTTATATGCTGAGGTTCTCTCCATAGGATCAACTGCCTCAGTCCTGGTCTGGGAATTGGGATTGGTTGCTGCAGGGAGGGAATCAAGTTTGCCTTCCATGTCTCCTGCACAAAGGAGATCTCCTGAGGTCTCTTCCAACCCTAATCTTCTAGGATTCTAAGGTCCCAAGTCCCGAAGGGATCCTGGCTTTAAGGGGAGATCTTTCCACTGGCCTCCTCAAGCTCATCCCCCCATGACTCTTGCTGACCATCCTTGGGGGAAGGTGGCCAGCAGGCGCCACAAGCTGCCAGGGTTCAATGGTCATGGAGTTTGCAAAATGTTGTCCAGCGCCTCAAAAAATGGACTGGTTACATGTCCCCTCGTCATCCCTCATTATTGTCATTCCTCATTTTAATGTGGTGCTTCTGAGCTAGCTGTCTCCTTATCTAGCACTGTCCTGCATCCTGGCCATGGCCTAGCAATGTCCACAAAAATGTCTTCCAGTGCCTGGCCACAAGCTCTTCCTGTACTAAGGCTTCTCCCCAGATTGCAATGAAATCTGGGGTCTCAGCGCAGGTCCATGCAGCAGCTCCAGGCATTTTGTAGGGCTGCTGGAATACTTTTGAAGCTCTTGTGCTAAACTGGAATCCAGTAGTGAATGGACAAAATCTGGCAGTACCCCAGCTTATAAATGGGGTGACGGGACATCTGATCAGCTTGACTCGAGAGCAGAGGAGGGCCCACAGGGAAAGAGGTCAGAAACAGTCGCCCACAAAGCAGAGGGGGTCAGCTGTTCGAAGACTGTCAAAGGAGATTGCAGCCCCATTTCATGCACATGAATAATAGCCCAGACTAACTGGTTTTGCAGTTTAAAAGAGAACTCCAGAGATAAATGCAGTCAGTGCACTGTGATGGATTGCGTTGCGTGTAAACAAGCAGTTTCAAACTGGACTAAGTAAAAAGCTGCGTATTAAACCACCTGTGTAAACAAGCCCCTAGTATAGACAAGGTCTCTGATGCTTCTGCTACCTCCACATCCCTCTGTCCAGGCTCCACAGTATCCGTAATGTTTTCTTCACTGAGGTAAAAGGTGGCTCTTTCAGTAGCTTCCTGAGTGTCATGGTTTCCATTCACGCTCCATGCAAAGGCACACAGGAGGAGGTGGGGATGCTGGAGGGTTCGGGAAGCGCAGTGGTGAGGAAGCGGGGACAGGGGCGGGAATGGTGGACTCAGGCTGTGGAGACTGTCGGGTGACATGCTTAGTTAGTGGTGTGTTATGTAGGGAGTTGTTGGGACGTCAGACCCATGCTTTGGACCTGAGGCAGCGATCCAGCCATTGAGGACTCCCAAGGCTCGTTGGGTTTCTAGGAGCTGCTGTGGGATGTTAGCGGGAATTCTAGCAGTTGGGCGATAGCCATTTGTTCGGAGTGCTAAGGCTTGCCAGCTGGAGGAGGGCTGTTTCGGACCTGGCCAGAGGGACTCTAAATTTGCTCATTCATGGGTTCGTTCACCAAGTCTGGAGTTTCCTGGGGTGTTTGTGCAATGGCTTGCGAAGAGCATCCATTGTTTTTATCAATCAGTTCCCCACGCTTGAGGACAGGACTTCGGAATGAGGGAGCAAAGTGAGGGATGAGAGGAGGTGTAATTTCCAAATGTGAACCTTGGGGGTGGCAGCAGCTGCCCCGAGCCTGTGGCACAGGGAGCCTGGGTCATGACAGGGCACTTAAGAGTCGGTGCGGCGAGAGTTGTGAAGGAGTTGGAGGGAGAGTCCACTCTACACGCTTCCCTATGAATGGTCAGTTTTCCTCCCGGTGAAAGGCTAATAGGCGGATGCCTGGAGTGGTGTCAGAGCCAGGATTCTGGACTCGATGGATGAACCATGAGTCTGACCCAGTTTGCAATTCCTACGTTCCCTCTATGTTCCCCTCTCCTTCCCAGCCTGGGGGGTTGCAGCAGACCCTGCACCTTCACCGTCTTTCTAACCAAACAGGATGGGGTGAGATTCACCTTCGTTCCATTATCCTGAACCCCAATTAACAGAAACATGGCATGATGGGTGACCTGTGTCTCCAGGAACTCACTGTGCTGCTTCTCAGTGCTGGCTCTCAGCACCTGGTAACCCTAGGAGCAAGAGGCCAGCACTGGAAATAAACCAGACTGCGCATTTTCTCATGGCAATCAACATTATTATTGGTAGAAATGAATATTTTCAGAGACGTTGAGCACTGCAAAGCTGCGTTTAGCTTCTTGCGCGGTTGGTAACTGATGGGACTCTCTTTGCTTGGTTTCTTGCAGTGCCTTTTAGAGAAACTCCCAGCTACACAAAGAGGAGACGGATCACTGGCGCAGGCGGCCTCTCCTCCCCCCGCATGCTGCAGCGTTCTGCCAGCGACAACAATTTGAAAGCCGAGAGCCACCCGTCCTACTCACCAGTGCCCTCGCTCCGCAGCCTGCCCCCACAGCTGCTGGCACAGATGCAGGAAGCTGCTGTTGGGGCGGGGGTGGGGGACAGTAGCCTGGCGAGCACGGGCAGCTCCCGGAGCACTCACAGCCGCTCCCCATCTCTACAGCGCGTGCAGGAAGAGAAGGAGGCCGACATGCACACACTCAGGAGAAGCAGCCGAGGCAAGGCCAGGTAAGAGAGGGTGTGGGGATGAGGGAGATAGGTCACTTGGTGCTCACCTGGCAGCCCACTGTGGTTCCTTGCTGAGTTTGTGAGCTCCTGTGCTGGAGTTGTGAGAGAACTGGAAGGGGCTGCTGGGTTTGTGTGCGTGGGTTGGTGCGATCTCAGCCTCAGCGAAGCTGATATTGGACCAGGCCTGTCTCCTTCAGTGGGGTTTGCTGTGACAGGTGGTGCTGGATGTAGCTGACCTGACGTGTTGGTGTTCCTGGGAAGTCCCAGCTCTTGGAGCTAATCAGGGACTCTGCTTTGTCTCTCCATGGTTGCGGGGAACAGGGACACTGAGTGGGAACGGGCTGATTTGTGGAGTGTGAAAATACAGTGCAGTAACCTGGTCTCTGAGGCTCTGCAACTTCCTAACCAAACACCTCGGAGAACAGGAGCTGTCCTGGATACCAAAGGGGCATGTGCCCAGAGTTAATGCAGCAGGGGTTCGTTTCCTTTTCTCTTCTCCCACCCCCAATCTATTTCCGTGCCTCAGGAAACGTGTGATACATCAGATGCCATAGTTGACTTTGTTGTTGCTATGACAATGGAGCGTATTTTGAGGACGAAGACATCGAGGTGGCATATTGCAGACAATCGAACATCCACTATAGCCGAACTGACTTCCTGGCAGTACTCACTCACTCCTGCCTAGAAGTAGGTGCAGTTCCATTGTTCTGTAGAACCTAGCGCCATCTTTCACCCCCTCCGCCATGCCGGGGTTTGGTACTGTTTGAAACTGCCATCTTGCTGATGGAACAGTGGAGAGCCGGGTGAGATTGGGCAATATCCAGGCAGACAGCCATTGCTAGGGTCACATGGGAAAGCTGCCAGAATGCTGTTTCATATAGATTTATTGAACTGAATGCATGGGAACAATATAACATACGTTCTCTCCTATTATTTCCCAGTCACACATTGGTCTTTCAGGGGATGATCCCCAGATCTGACACCAACTCCTCATTGGCTGGTACTTCTCTTTGTAAAGGTGATGGTGAGGATCCTGGGAACAACAAACGCATGAGCATCACCTGGGCACCAGGGAAAATGACTAAGGCTGTAATTAAGGACATAAGAACAGCCATACTGGGCCACACCAATGGTCCATCTAGACCGGTATCCTATCTCCGATAGAGGCCAGGTGCTTCAGAGGGAATGAACAGAACAGGGCAATTTCAAGGGACCCATCCCATAATAAAGTCCCAGCTTCTGGTAGTTGGAGGCTCAGGGACACCCAGAGCATGGGGTTGAATCCTGGACCATATTGGCTAATAGCCATTTATGTACCTGTCCTCCATGAACTTCTCTTGTTCATTTTTGAACCCAGTTATACTTTTGGCCTTCACAATATCCCCTGGCAACGAGTTCCACAGCTTGACAGTGCGTTGTGTGATGAAGTTCTTTCTTTTGTAAGTTTTAAACCTGCTGCTTATTGATTTCATTGGGTGACCCTGGTTCTTGTGTTATGTGAAGGGGTAAATCACACTTTCCTATTTGCTTTCTCCCCACCAGTCGTGATTTTATAGACCCCTGTCATCTCCCCCCTTAGTCATCTCATTCAGAAGCTGAACAGTCCCAGCCTTTTCAATCCGTCCTTGTATGGAAGCTGTTCCGTCCTCCTAATTGTGTTTGTTGCTTTTCTCTGTCTGTACCTTTTCCAATTCTAATATAGCTCTTAAGATGGGGCAACGAGAACTGCACTCAGTATTCAGTATGTGAGCATAGGATGGATTTATTTAGTGCCATTATAATATTTTATGTTCTATTATTGAAGGACATAAATCCACACCGTGTAGAGGTCAAGCACAGGAGTTTATTACGTACAATGCTGATGGAGTGTCACCCTGCTTACTAGGCTCAGAGACACTGTCAATCAATTGAATACAATGGAATATATGGATTTTCCATGGGCGGGGGAAAGTGACGGGGTAGGCAGTCCCACTTCCCCGGATAGGTCTAGCAGCAAGACATGATAGCACAGTAGCCAATGGTCAAAGGTTACATAATGTCTCTGCCCATGGTCTCAAGTTACCAAATTAACATTTAACATTTAATTAGTACTTTAATAAATGTATTAGCGTATACCATATACCAGGTTATTACATCAGCAATAGATTTTAACCCTTCAATTATCTACCTCTTTCCTAATGATTCCTAACCTTCCTTGTTTTGACTGCCGCTGCACACTGAGCGGAAGTTTTCAGAGCACTCTCCACAACGACTCCAAGATCTTGGTCTTGAGTGGTAACAGCTAATTTAGACCCCATCATTTTGTCTGTATAGTTATAATTATTTTTTCCAACCTGCATTACTTTCCACTTATCAACATTGAATTTTATCTGCCATTTTGTTGCCCAGTCACTCGGTTTAGTGAGATCCCGTTGTAGCTCTTTGCAGTGTGATTTGGACATAATTATCTTGAGTAATTTTGTATCGTCTACAAATTTTGCTGTCTCACTGTTCATCCCCTTTTCCATATTATTCGTGAATATGTTGAACAGCACATGTCCATGTACAGATACTTGGGGGACCCTGCTATTTATCTCTCTTCACTGTGAAAACTGACCATTGATTCCTACTCCTTGTTTCTTCTCTTTTAACCAGTTACTGATCCATGAGAGGACCTTCCCTCTTATCCCATGACAGCTTACTTTGCTTAATAGCTTTTGTCAAAGGCTTTCTAGAAGTCCAAGTACACGATATTGACTGGATCACCCTTGTCCAAACACTTGTTGCTACCCTCAAAGAAATCTAATAGATTGGTAGGCATGATTTCCCTTTACAAAAGATGTGTTGACTCTTGTCCAATAAATCATGTTCAACAGTGTGTCTGATAATTCTGTTCCTTACTATAGTTTTAACTAATTTGCCTGGTATTGAAGTCAGGCTTACCGGCCTGTAATTGCCAGGATCACCTCTGAAGCCTTTTTTAAAAATCGGCGTCACATTAGCTACCCTCCAGCCATCTGGTACAAAGACTGATTTAAATACTAGGTTATATACCACAGTTAGCAGTTCTGCGATTTCATATTTGAGTTCCTTTAGGACTTTTGGATGAATACCTGTTGGTCCTGGTTGTGGCGGGATTCCTGAGGGTACAGCCTGGGACTGTGGGACCACTGTGTCCTCTTAACTCTCTCCATCCTGAGCTATCGCTCACAATGCCTAGTTAGTGACCAGTAGCAACCCCACCAGGCTCTGTGATCACTCAGTCAACAGCATGTGGAGCCCCACACCCAGCTAGGCCACTCATGATCACACAGAGAAAGGCACCTGCCAAATCCCCCCAGCTCCCAGCACTGTACCTCAGGAATATACCGTCTTGCGCTGCTCAAGATGAGCTGTGCAGATTTATTAATTGGTTCCCCACTTCATCAATGGAAAATGAATATACACCAGCCTTTGCAAACCTGAGCAGTTTTTCCACACACTTCATACAAACTCACTGGTAAAGATAAACAGTTAAACATATTTATATGTGACAGGCAAAAAGTCAGAGCTGATTGCCAAAATAAAATAAAATATAAGCATGTAGTCTAAACCCTCAACCCTATTAGACTGGGCAACATCTAGATTAAGCAGTTTTTCCCATCCCACTGGACATTGCAGTTGTTAATATACAGATTTGTCCCTTGAACATGGGCCAGCCTCATCTGTTGGAGTCTTCAGTCTTCTTCTGAGTGTCTTGGTTGGCTCAGGTTTGCTGCCCAAGTACGTACCCAGGGGGCCAGGTGAAACTGTATTCAGATGCCTAGCCCGTACCACTACCCATCCTGTTATTTTTAGTGCGCTAGCTTGAGCAGAACTAGTGGATTCGGGCCAGGGGAGGGATGCCCTAGCTGTGCCTGGGTGCGGGTGGTTGGGCGTGCCTGGGTCCGGGCTGGGCTGCCCTGGCCACACCTGGGTCCGGGCCAGACTGCGCCTCTCCTGCCATGTCTGGGTCCGGGCCGGACTGCACTGCCCTGGTCGTGCCTGGTTCCAGGCTGGATGGACTTTCAAGGGCTCTGGTCTGCTCCAGCTAAAAGCCCAAGGATCTTTCAATGTTGACCTTATGAACCTAGGATCGGCAGGTGGATATAGGGAAACTGTGTAAAGTATTTAATATACTTTCAGTCCTCTGGACCCATAGCTCACTTACTCTGCCTGTCACTGTCCCAGGAAAATGGCCTTTCTTGTAAGGAACTTGACCTTACAAGTAAAATGGGCCTCAAAGGGAGGTCTCATTAACTTTGACAAAACCATGTAGTATCAATAACACAGTCTGGGAGGAGAGTTTAAATTTCTCAAGCCCTTGTAGCAGATGCTGTCAAGTCATGCCAATTTTCGGTACTGGAGCCCTGTATGAAGGTGCAGGATAAATGATGCTGGTCCTAGTGGCACATATATCTTGATAATTCCAATCAGGGTATAAAAGGAGTTGGTCTCTCTCTCTCTCTCTCTCTGGGTAGAGGGAAATGGAGGGCTGAAACCGAGAAGGTCGAGTGGTGAAATCCTGAAAGTTTAGGCTTACGTCTGTGTTTGAATTATTAAAAAAGCCAGGCTACCAGAGGGATTTAAGTTTGAGTTTATTACAGTCTGAATATTCTTATCAGAGCAATGTGGGGACTCCTCTTCCTTGCAGCCTTCATGAATCTGTAGACAGGAGCCTGCCAAGAAAATGCTGAGCCCTCTTCATAGTCACCAAAGGTCAGAATAGCTGCCGGTTGGTTTTCAGGTTGATTTTTAAGGTGATGGTTTTGATGGATAAAGGTTGAAATGGCCTGGGACTTACCTGTCTAAGAGACCACCTCTCTCTCTGAGCCAGAGTGCTGCAGCTGTAGTCATCAGCGGTGCCTAAACTGGAGCTTTTGTTTGGTTCTCCATAGGTCCTAATACCGTACGCATTGCCAGAGTGCGAGCACATTCCAGTTGTAGAGTAAGCAGCACGACTGACACCTTCTTGTGTTCTCTTTGGAGGAGGGGAGGCAGGGGTTCTGCATGCAGTGTGGTATTTTGATAGGCTTATTTAATAAGTATGGACACTGGACCTTGAACTTGACTTGATATTCTATGGGAAGCCAGTGTAGAGAGTGGTGGATGATGGGTATGAGAGGGGGACTGCTGCCAGGGTGTCCCCGTGCCTTGGGAATTTGTTCTTGCCTTGGTCCATAATAGCCTGACTTTATTAACTTCGTGGGCACGCTGCAATGCTTATCTTTTTTCCTGAGCTTGTCTTGTGTGGGAAGAATGGTGTGTGTGTGTGTGTGTGTGTGTGTGTGTGTGTGTGTGTGTGTGGTGGGGGGTGTCTGGAGAGGACTCCGCTGCCAGGAGAAGGAGAGGATACATTTTGTTACACCTTTGTTGCTGCCAGTATATTATTTTATGGACTAACTGAGGGAGTCCGCTGATTTCACTGTCTAGTGTACAGTTCTAGATAGACTGTCAGAGCTGGGGATGGGCCTATTTTCATTTAATGTAAATAAATGAATTCAAAGTTAGAGACATGAAATCTGTGAAAGAAAGGACATCCAAGCCCACTTGTGTGGGGCTTATCAATGGCTCCACATGGGTCTCGTTTCAGCAGGCTACGGACCTATTCCACTTTGTGTCAGAGTTGGACTGCGCTGTGAGACCAGTGTGAGTTACTTGGAAGTTGGTGACATTTTTAAATGGTGACATTTGATTGGGGTGAAGCAGAGAGAAAAAGGTGCAAGTTTCTTGGCCCTCTCATGAGTGAAGGTGGAAGCTCTAAGGATGTGCCGAGATGAGGTTATATTCCTGAACATTGGCAGTAAAGGTTTTAGCTGGAGAAGCTGGACACAATTTGACCCACAGAGACTGGGGTAGTCTAAGCCGGGGTTGTGGCTGAGTTAGCTCAGCTGGCCCTGCACACCAGGACTGGGGCAGCAGGTATTGGTGGGCCAAGCAGTGGGCCCTTTTCTCTTACAGACTTGAGGGCAAGGGCTTATTTGTTGGGGAAATTTGGGAAATGATTTCTAAGATGCATGTTACTTTTGTTTTGTCTTTTGGTACCATATTTGCACTAAGTAAATGCTTCCACACTGGGGAAAATGGGTTTGTAATATATTTGGGCCACCTAATCTATCAATACTGACACACACATGAATGTGTATGGCTGTTTGTCATAAATATAAAGGGAAGGGTAAACACCTTTAAAATCCCTCCTGGCCAGAGGAAAAACCCTTTCACCTGTAAAGGGTTAAGAGACTAGGATAACCTCACTGGCACCTGACCAAAATGACCAATGAGGAGACAAGATACTTTCAAAGCTAGAGGCGGGGGGGGGGAGAAACAAAGGCTCTCTGGCTGTCTGTGTGATGCTTTTGCCGGGGACAGAACATGAATGGAGTCTTAGAACTTAGTAAGTAATCTAGCAAGATATGCATTAGACTCTGTTTTCTTGAAATGGCTGAGAAAATAAGCTGTGCTGAATGGAATGGATATTCCTGTTTTTGTGTCTTTTTGTAATTTAAGGTTTTGCCTAGAGGGATTCTCTATGTTTTGAATCTACTTACCCTGTAAGGTATTTACCATCCTGATTTTACAGAGGTGATTCTTTTATTTTTTCTTCTATTAAAATTCTTCTTTAAGAATCTGATTGTTTTTTCGTTGTTCTTAAGATCCAAGGGTTTGGGTCTGTGGTCACCTATGCAAATTGGTGAGGATTTTTATCAAACCTTCCCCAGGAAGGGGGGTGTAAGGTTTGGGAGGATTTTTGGGGGAAAGACATTTCCAAACGGGCTCTTTCCCAGTTATATATCTGTTAGACGTTTGGTGGTGGCAGTGATAAAGTACAAGGGCAAAAGGTAAAATAGTTTGTACCTTGGGGAAGTGTTAACCTAATCTAGTAAAAGTAAGCTTAGGAGGTTTTCATGCAGGTCCCCACATCTGTACCCTAGAGTTCAGAGTGGGGAAGGAACCTTGACACTGTTCTGAGAGGGTCTTTCTGCGCATGTCAGGATACCGGCTTGGAAACACCAGTCTTCTCCATTTCTACCCTCTCAAGGATCCTGCTTTCACTACATGCTGACACAGATTGGCTCTAGCAAGTCCTCTCTGCTGGCCTACAGCCTTCTGGGGCAGGAAGGTTTTGAGATGAGCCATGTGTATCAGGGCTTCTGTACATCAGTTAACTCTGAGGAATTAGATGGGACTTGTCTTGAACCCTAGTGTCTCCAGAACTGTCATGGAGGCATAGACTGATTCTTGGTACCCTTTGAGCAGCTTATCCTCTAGGGGAGAACTTCCACACTTCGGTCATGGGTACTTCTATGCAATCATATATAGACTCGTGTGAACTAATATAGAAGTGGTCCCGTTTCTATATTATAATCCTGAAGAATGTAATGTATTCCTAGTGAGACAAAGTCAGACCTGGCTGCTATCAGAGAGTGGTTGGTGGAAGGCAGGTATATCAGCCTAGAATGGTGAAGGTCACTTTTCCCATGAATTAAAAGAGGCTACCTCAGGCTAATTCGAGACACCTACATCCAATTAAGGGCTGCTGGTGACTTCTAAAAACCCCTCTTCCAGTAGGAGAGTGAGAGGAGGGATGAGAAACAATCTGTGGCAGGGAGAAAAGGCTTCTCCTAGCTGGAGGGCTGTTCTCTCTACAGGGGGAACACTGTGCTTACCTCTGTTTGAGGAAGGCTGGCAACCAGAAGCCAGCATGTCAGTGGTCCAGTGGGAGCACGGAAAAAGCCCTAGCTGGGATGATTTAGTTGGTGTTGGTCCTGTTTTGAGCAGGGAGTTGGACTAGATGACCTCCTGAGGTCTCTTCCAACCGTAATCGTCTATGATTCTATGTATATCTTTTGTGTTGTGGGTTTCTCACTTAAGAGAGCTCCTCTGGTCTGCCCTGAGGCCTGCCCTGTCACTACTGTAAATAAACCAAAGTGAAGAATTAAAAACTTCGGGAGTAAGTTTACTGCAGGTCCAGCTCCCCCCAGTCAGACGGAGAAATGCTGAGTCTGATGTGGCGAAAGAGGTGTCTTGCCACACTGGGATTGTCTTGATGAACCTGTCATAAAGGCTGAAAGAATCGATCCCATATTTCAGCCCCAAGCCCTTTGCAAACATTCGCCGGCCACTTCCAAGTTAACGTTCCACTTCGCAAACTCCCCTCCTGACTCAAGACGGTGGAGGCTCCACTCTAAGGAGAGTGGTACTGGAAATGTCACGCTCCTCTCTGGGCTCCCATACAAACACATGGCAACCCACTTCAGTCCATAAAGAGGCTTCCACTAATGCTCATTCATAGCTCTCCGCTTGTATCTGTCAAGTGATTCCTCATCCTCTAATGCCATTTTTAAGATGCTTTTCACCACCTTCTAAGATCTGCATAACTTGGCCCTCCCCTATTTATCCACCTCACTGAGCTTCGTACTGTCCCTCACTCCACCAGTGTTCCCAGCTTTGTCCACCTATATGTCAGCCTCTTGCACCGCCCCCCGTGCATCTTCTTCCACCCCGCCCACAATGCGCTTTCTTCCATGCCACCCTGTGTGCCTTTCTGCACAGAGGTAATCTAACTGTTAGCCGTGTAATGAGTATTTGGGACAAATGACTCCGGGTCATCAAGCAACTGTAAATACAAAGTTCCTTTGTCTGACTGTATCAGTGTTTTCATGTGCAAGAGCAGGAGAGGCCAGGAGCATCCATCCATTTGTTTTGTAATCACTGAGGCCAGAGGGCAGCATCTCATTAGAGCTGCAGAGCCTGTTTCCAACAGGGTAATTTATCACTATTAGTGCACATTCATTCAGAAAGAAACTCCAGGGGAGTCTCACATTTGTCCATTGAAGATTCTTATCCCAACTGTTAAACAGGTCTAAGAGCCACAATAGTGGCATTTTCTTTGTCAGTAATGACCCTTTGCATAGCATTGGCAACATAATTTCTCATGCCCTCAGAAACAACAGGTGCTTTCTCATCTCCAAGGCCTGCTTGCCTCTGCAGACTCCTACTTCTAACACTCCCTGTGCCATCAAGACAAGTACGTTTCTTCCCATGGATTTTGTATATTGTACATGTCATTTTATTTTCCTCTGCTCTGAAATGCAGCCAAGCAGAATCAGAAATTAAGCCATAGTTCAGAAAACGTTCTCTCTGGCTTCTTTACCGTGTCGATTTTTGGACTGATAACTGGAGGAGTTGATGGTGACATAACTAACAATCTCAGCACCTGTATTAGATCTGGCACTGGCAACCTCACTAGTACTCCAGTCCTCACCACTAACTTTAGCCCATTCAAGTAAACTGTGTCCAGCAACAGAGGGGCATGTTTTCTTTATTTGCCCTCAACAGCAGGAATCTTTGAAAGGGGAGATGTCAAACTACAAAATTACAACTGGCTACTCCATGGCACATGTTCATGGCTACTCCATGGCACATGTGGAGCATGTAGGACCACAGTAGAATAGTGCCCTTTCTAGATAGTTTTTATAGCGTATATATGATGGAAACAACCTCTCCTTGCCCTTTTCAACTGCAAAAGGAGTGTGGATGCCCCCTCCCCTTTTCTAGACCTCTCTCCTGAAGAATTCTGGCAATCTTCTTTCATGAACGAATGACAGATTTTTAAGGTGCTAAGACATCAGTTTTATTACAACAGCCAAAGCCGAGGAATTTTATTTTTAATCTTCTCTGACCCATCCCGAGCGGTTTTAACAAAATGACTTCCCTATATCAGCCTTTTGCACTTTTTTAACCATATGAATTAATTCACTATTCCCATAGTTTCTATTTTACTTCAGCAGTCTGAATGAGAGCTCTGTCCCCAGGCCTGCATGATTGGTTGGTTGGCTTTCATAAAATCAATGTGCTCTATGCTTCTGGCTTACTGGATTGAATTGACTGGTTTTGTTCTCCCTGCTTTGAGAGGGTGTGTGCGTGCGTGGGGAACACCATGATTTGCTCTTCTTTGAGTGACTGCACATGCGTGTTCCACTTTGGTGTGCGCACATCCCACGCACAGTCATTGGAAACTTTCCCATTAGTGGTACCCGTCAGGGCAGCTCAAGCGCTCTCTGCTGCCAAGTGCCACTGGAGTCGGTATAAAGGACCTGACTGACCTTGAGCCCCCTCAGTTCTGTCTTACTGCCCATTGTGGTTGCTGGAACTGCTCTTCATGTATTTGCAAGTTCTCTCAGTGGACTGTGCTCTCTTGTATTGCAAATAGTTTGTGTTATTAAAATTGTTGTATTCAGTTAGAATTGTTGCAAGTTTCAGTTGACTCCCGGTGCCGAAGGATGCCTCCGTCACCGGGCTTCAAGCCCTGTGTTTCCGACAATAAGGCTTGAGGTGCTGTGGGGATGCTCACACTGGAGAGCGTTGCCAAATTTGTAGGGACTTTAAGCCTCGCATGAAGAAAGATGGTGAAGTCAGGCTAAAGTTTCTACTCACGGGGTGGCTTTGAGACCTTCATCTGAGCCAGATTGGTCACCATGTGCCTTGAGCTGTAGCTCACGAAAGCTTATGCTCTAATAAATTTGTTAGTCTCTAAGGTGCCACAAGTACTCCTTTTCTTTTTGCGAATACAGACTAACACGGCTGCTACTCTGAAACATGTGCCTTAGTGTCAGTGTGCCTTAACCTTAAGAGTCCATCAAGTCTGGAGTCAGAAGGAGCTCCTTTCCACGCCTGCAGCACTGCGCCGTAACGACACTATCTTGGTACCAAGCATGCCGAAGGCATATGCGGCTGCCAGGATCCATCTGACCCTGTCGGTGCCAAGATCACTATCAGTACAAGAGTTGGTGTTATTGGGGCTGGTGGACATGGGAGAACGGATAGGATTTCTGCAACACTTGATACCATGCCAGTTTTATGTACTCTGATGGCTCACCCTTCAGTATCATCAAAGGGAAAACCCATGATGCTCACTTCTCTCTGGGCTTCTCCACCTTGGCACTGATGGCTGGCACCATTGGAACTGCTCCTCCATGGTCAGCAGAAAGAGAATCGTCATCTTCCGAATCGGAGGTTGAGTCCTACATTTCCCATCCTCAGAGCCACTCTCGCTCCAGACATTTCCACCCTTCCATATATCCTGTCACAGGAGTACCACTGAATGGTTGGCAGGAGGTCACAGGGGGATTATGCCTGTCCAGTGGCCTTTTTGGAATCCATGGAGCTTTTCCCCAGTTTCCAGATTGTATTCAAAGTTGGTGACCTCGGAAAGGCATGTGGCTCTTACTCACTGGCAGCACAGTTCCTGACTCCAGTACTGAGCCTGGTACCGGACTCCAAGAGCCAGCTCAACAGCATCCTGCAGATCAAGAAAGGAAGGAAGAACATCCACAACCAGTGCTGGCCTCC
Source organism: Dermochelys coriacea (assembly GCF_009764565.3). Classification (NCBI taxonomy): domain Eukaryota; kingdom Metazoa; phylum Chordata; order Testudines; family Dermochelyidae; genus Dermochelys; species Dermochelys coriacea. The sequence continues at coordinate 353,604,069 of NC_050068.2, read as the reverse complement.
TCTTCCTTCTTCTCTGATGAGGCAGTCTCGGGGAGGGGGGCATATTGCCTCTCCCAGACGACTAGACGGTGCCCCAGAAATTGTTAAAGAGGTTACCTTAAGTCTGGCATACATGTGGAGGAAATAAAAGAATCCTCTCATGTCCTGGTTGATATTTTAGTCACTGCAGGTCCTTCCAGATTGGCCCTGCCTCTCAATGAGGCCAAAATGGGTGCAGTTAAGGGGCTGTGGCAGACACCTGACTCCCTATTCAAAGGGTGCTGAGCACAAGCATTATGTTCCCATCTCAGGATTCTGAGTTTCTTTACTCCAGCTTCTCCCACCCCAGGTTGCTGGTGGTATCTGCTGCCAATGAGAGGGAAAGGTAGGGGCTCCAGGGTGCAACCCCAAAATCAAAAAACTCAGAGAAGTTAGAAATGTTTGGTAGGAAAAATTATTCTATGGGAAGGAGGAAGTGGTTTGTACCTCAGGATTGCAAACCAGCATGCACTTTTGGGCAGGTGTGACTTTACCATATGGGGCTCCATGCTGAAATTTAAAGACATGCTTCCAGAAGAGGCTAAGCAGGAGTTTACCTCGCTAGTAGATGAGGGGAAATTAGTCACAAGGATCTCGCTGCAAGCTGCTCTGGGGGCTGCTGACTTGGCTGTCAGGTCCATGGCTTCAGCAGTGGTCATGCATAGGAGCTCCTGGTTGCAGTCCTCTGGGCTCCCTCGAGAGATCCAACAGACTGTGCAGAACCTGCTCTTTGAGGGATCCTTGCTCTTTTCGGAGCAGAATGATGCTAAGCTCCATGGGTTAAAGGACTCAAGGGCAACCCTAAAGTCCCTTGGGTTGTACACCCTAGCCTCTTCCAGGAAGTACTCCAGGCCTCAGCAGCCCCTCGACTCTTATGCTCTGGCTGTCCAAACGGACCTGCAGAGAAAGAAGAGTTTAGTATAAGCTTACAGCACCTCCTCTTTCAACCTCTGTCTACCCCACCTTGACATCCAGAGGGTTTTAAGCAGGTGTTTTGATGGGAGGCTTGAGGATGCTGCACCAGTTTCCAGGAGTCCATACCCTATTTTTCCTTTGTTTGCAAACCGCCTTTCCCATTTCCTCAGTGCTTGGACCTCTATGACCACAGACCATTGAGCGTTGAGCACTGTAGAATTTGGATAAACCCTCCAATTTAATTTCTACCCCTCCTTCCCACCCTCCTTCCCTGTCCCTCTTCAGGGACCCTTCTCACAAAGAACTTCTGGTCCAGGAGGTTCAATCTCTCCTTCAGGTGGGAGATGTAGTGGAGTTTTGTAAGAGAGAAGGGTTTCTACTGCTGTTGTTTCCTAATTCTGAAAGCCAACAGAGATCTCAGACCTATTTTAGATCTGCGGCAGCTCAACAACTATCTCAGAAAAATAGATCCCAGAGACTGGTACACAACCCTGATTTAGGAGATGCCTACTTTCATATGTCGATATATCAAGGGCACAAAAAATTCCACAGATTTGTAGTGGAGCACTCGCCTTACCAGTTCATGGGGTGCTTCCATCTGCAGCTCCTTGACTGTTCACAAAATATATGGCTGTGGTAGCAGCATTCCTCAGGAGACTGGGAGTGCAGGCCTACCCTTAGCAGGATGACTAGCTAGTCAAAGGCCAGTCCAAAGCACAGGTTATATCCAGTGTTCAACTCATTCAGTCAGCTTTCGAGGCCATAGGCCTTCTGATCAAAGCAGACAAGTCTATCCTTTGCCTGGTACAGAGAACAGAGTTCATAGGGGTTGTGTTGGACTCTATCCAGGCCACAGCGTTCCTCCCAGAGTCGAGATTCCAGTCTATTCAATCTGTCATGGCAGACCTCAAGATTCATCCATCACAACAGCCTGAAACTGTATGTGGCTCCTAGGGCAGGTGGCCTCATGCACATAGGTAGAACAACAAGCGACGCTGCACCTCAGACATGGCTGGCCTCAGTGTACTCGCCAAACCTTTTGCGTTTGGGCACTGCTCAGGGTACTTTCATAGGTTCTAATTTCGCTGAATTGGTGGCTGAATCCTCTAAATGTTTGTGTGGGCATTCCCTTCCTCCACCCTGAACCATCAATGACTCTGGTTTCAGACATGTTGGCACTAGGTAGGGTGAACTCAGAGCCTTTGGTCCTCAACAGAGCTCGCTCTTTCATATCTATGTCAGAGAGCTCAGAGCAATCCATTTTGCCTGTCGGGCATCCTACCTCACATCGGGGGAGAGACCTGTTGGTCCTTACAGACAATATTGCAGCCCCGTTTTACCTCAACAGGCAGGAAGGAGCTCACTCATTGCTCCTGTGTCTGAAAGCAGTTCAACTATGGGAATTTTGTTAGCCCCTTCAATCAACTGCAAGGCCTTTTACCCTCCATGGTGCAGAACGAGCTAGATGATTGTCTGAGCAGGTCTTTCTGCAGTCACCACAAGTGATCTCGTCACCTGGATATAGCCAGATGCATTTTCCATCAGTGGGGGAACTCTCCAAACAGACCTATTTGCAAACAAGTATAATAGAAAATGTCACCAGTTCTGCTCCCTCACAGATGTCTTCCTCCTACTGTGGACAGGAAAGCTTTATTATGCTTTTCCCCTCAATCCCACTCGTACACAGAGTGCCACTAAAGATCAAGAGGGACCATACCTGATTAAAGACAAAGCTGCAAAATCTAGGACCAGGCCTACCCATGACTCCAATTACTTTGAATAATGAAACTGTTGAAGCAGTCTCCAGGTTTTGCTATTTGGGTCTATACTCACCAGTTCCTCCAATTCTCACACGGAAGTTCTCAATTGGATTGGCATTGCAGCGTCTGCCATGGGTCGTTTACAGTGAATATGGAAGCAACATCATCTCAGTACAATAACCAAGTTCAAGATCTATTCGAGCTGTATCCTCTCTGTACTCTTGTATGGTTGCGAAGCATGGGCACTATGCCGCTCAGACTGGGCAAAGCTGGAGGCTTTCCACACAAAATGCCATCATTGCATATTTGATATAAAATGGAATGACTTCATCTGTAATGCAGATGTTTATGGTTGCTCCAGTCAACAGACTCCTGGGGCCATTGTCTGCAGGTGGCATCTTACACTTTTTGGCTATGTCGAAAGAATGCCACAAGATGTTCCAGTGAACGTAGTTCTCCAGGTGGCTTGTAACATTCGTGATAAAATTCCACCAGCCGAGGGGTGGAGGTGTCCCAGAGGCAGATCCCCTATTACATGGATTCATCAAGTCTGTTCTGATGTTGGACGCTCAGGCCATCAAGGCCTTGCAGCCACACAGGAATGGACCAAATGGTGAACAATCTCTATGGCCGACTGTTCGGCTGAGCATTGAAGAAGAAGTGTGGCCACTCCAACACCATTTCTTGTCTGATGTGGGTTTATAAAGAGTACAGTGCTCCAGTGCATGCTTCATAAATATACTTTGGCCTTGTGTACTTTATAACATAAACAAAAAGAGCTGTCAAAGCAAGCTCTTATGGGGAAAAGTGTCATAAACATGGCATAGAGGGCTCCATGGTTATCATCTTCTAGTGACTGCACACCAGATGTGTGCAGGTTACAAGTAAAAACCATGTGTGTTTGTTTTTTAAGTGCCAACCTTGCAGGCTCAATGTGTGCTCTGGGAGTCAACCTTGGCTCTGTCCTTCCTGTACATCACTGCTAGCAATCAATGTTCTGCAGGCCAAACACTGCTCTTTCTTAACCTCTGTGCAGCCCCTTTATTTTCAATGGTTTTGCACATGTATAATAGACTGGAGCTTGGGGTACGCAACCCTGTTGATAATACACGAGGAGGAATAGAATCCAGCTGATCTCTTGTCTCAGTGATATTATCAGGAGCAAACGAGAGAGAGAGGATGAGAGATAAAGTGTCACTTGCCAGGATCTGTAGTTAGCTACACATTCCCTGTTTGTCCTCTAGTACTAGCCTTTGCTAGTAACAACTGTACTTTGCCCACCTCTAGCACCCTCCATGTGAGAATCTCAAAGTGCTTTCCAGTAAGGAATGAATACATCCTCACCCTTCATTGCACCCTTTGAGTTCTGGATGATGACATAATCACTGTTCCTTACTCTGGTCTCTGACTTGCTTCCGACCCCTCCATCTGGGATCACACCACTCTTGATTGTTGACCTCCCTAGTCTCATCACCAGCCTTTCTGTCCTCTTCAGCCCTTATTTTCTGACTCCATCCCCTCCATGTACAAACATACAATACTATTCCCCTATCCTCAGAAAGCTGACTTTCCACCCCATCTCTTTGCCTTTCACCTCTCAGTGCCTCGGATGATCCATTTGCAACCACTGGACATCCTCTTCTCTAACTCCTTCCTGGATCTGCTCCAATATGGCTTCTATACTCTTCACTCCATTGAAACTGCTCTCAACAAGCCCTCCAAAGAGCTGATGCTGGCCAAGTCTTGGGGTCTCCACAGCAACCTTTGTTTCTGCAGGTTTTGTTATTGTTGCTTACTACCTTCTCTCTTAGCATTTCTATCTGTGTGGCTGCTTTTTTAGAGTCACCTTTGGTGGATTCTGTTCTTTCCCTCTCTATATGGGTCCCACAGACTCTCGCCTTTATACCTTATCCCAGAATGACATGATCCATTCTAACTGATTCAACTGCCATTTCTATGGTGATCATTGAAATCTACCTCCCTAATGTGACCTGTCCTGCTGGCCAATCTCACATACCTGGATGTCCCTGTGCCAGTTCAAACTCAGCACTGGGATCACGTTGGGGGAAGGAAAGGCTCTGTCCACAAATCAGGCTCCACTAACTTGAGACACCAAATTGAGATGTCCGTCTGAGAAGATTGTGCAGATCTTCATAGTATGCTCCTCCATAGCTGTACCTACGTGCCTTGAGCGTTGGTGAAATAGCCAAGAATGTTGACCCTGAGCATGTGAGTTAACACTCCTTTGAAATGAATGGAACACTTCACACCTTTGAGCTTCATGGTCTCTGCAGATTCAGGTCTCTTGGCTGTATCAGTTACATGGGAATCACATTTTAAAGGTTTTCTTCATAACCATGAAATCTGAGATTCTGGAGCAGAAGGTGGCAGCTTGGCAGAGGTACCAGAACACTGTGCTGCCGTGTACCTCCAGTTTGAGCCCTGATCAGCATGACCAAAAGAGAGTTCCTTAATGTTCCTGCAAAACTCACTCCACTTCTGCCTTTCTCTGTCTATGGACTTGACTATCTCCACTCTAGGCATCCTCTTTGACTCCTTCTCATTCTCACCTTACAGTCATTTCTGCTTACTCAATCGCATATAAAAGATCTGACCCTTCCCTCCTTTGCCAGTGTCAAAAACACGTGTCCCACAGCCTGAACGTCTTTCTTTCATTACTGTGGGCCCCTCTTCACTGGTCTGTAAGTCCAGCGCCCTGCATTGTGGCAGGACCAAGTAAATCTAGACTGCCTAGACTGACAGCTATTGTTCTAACCAACTTCCAGTGATGGGGATTCTACAACCTCCCTTGGAACCCTATTCCAGTACTTAACTATTGTTATAATTAGTTTTTCCTCATATCTAACATAAATCTCCCTTGCTGCAGATTAAGCCCATCGCTTCTTGTGCTACATAGAGCTCAATTGATCATCATCCTCTTTATCACAGATCTTAACATATTTGAAGGCTGTTCTCATGTTCCCCTCAGTCTTCTTTTCTCAAGACTAAACATACCCAGTTTTTTTAACCTTTCCTCATAGGTCAGGTTTTCTAAACCTTTTATCATTTTTCTTGCTCTCCTCTGGACTCTCCAGTTTGCCCATATTTTTCCTAAAGTGTTTCTCCCAGAAATGGTCACAGTATTCAGCTGAGGCCTCACCAGTGCCGAGTGGAGTGGCGGAATTACCTCCAGTATCTGACATATGACACACCTGTTAATACCACCATTATGGTATTAGCCTTTTTAGCAACTCCATCCCATTGTTGACTCAGATTCAATTTGTGAGCCACTGTAACCCGCAAATTCTTTTCAGCAGTGCTCCCAACTAGCCAGTTATTTCACGTTTTGTAGTTGTGCATTTGATTTTTTCCTTCCCAAGTGTAGTACTTTACACTTGTTACTGAATTTCATCATCGTGGTTGAGACCAATTCTCCAACTTGTCACAGTCATTTTTAATTCTAATCCTTCCTCCAAATATCTTCCAATCCCTCCCATCTTGGTGTCATCAGTAAATTTTCTTAGCATACTCTTCACTCTTCATTAATTAAATTATTGAATAGTACCAGCTCAGGACAGACCCCACTAGATATGTTCCCCCGTTTGACAGTGAACCATTAATAATTACTTTTTGAGTACAGTCTTTTCTATGAGTTGTGCAGATTTGCTTTGTGCATGTGTGGTATAGTGAAACTGTCTCACAGCTTCCCCTCTCCTTCCCTCCAGTTACTTAGGTTGTTTATTTCTATGTCTGAGATGCACTGTAATACTGGGAAAGCTGAATTGCCCCCCTGCCCCCTGCCCAAAGCTCCCAAATAAGCAGCTCCTGGCCTTGAATTAGCCTTTTAGAGTGCTCTCATGCCATCTCCAGTGCAACTTTGTTGACTTTCAGTTTAAAATCACTTCTGTTAGACAGCAGTTTTTGGATTAGTTTCTATAGATGATAGTTTATATGCGTGAGGATGGCATTGTCATCCCCTAAAACCCCTTCTCCCACAGAGGGGTGTAGAAGCCGGTAGAACCAGAAACGTAGCATTCATATTAGAAAGCCAAGCACAGCTTCTTCTCTTCCAGATGTCCCCTAGGAAGTGGTGGCAGGGGCTGACATGGTCACACATTTTACAAACTGGGGCTCCTGAACAAGGGAAGATTCTGTCTAAATCACATCTGAAAACTAGCCCCTGAGATCCATAATATGTACAGATGTCCTCTGCTCCCCTCTGAGCAGGAGCTGTCCTTTGCCATTCCCACAACAACTCACCCGCTCTCCATACATTGTCGACATTGAGGCGTATGGTAAATCTGACAGTTGGGCATCATTTTGTGGTGTGAGATGTGACCAATGAGCAGGGATGTGTTAGGTTTCTAGGTGGATGGGAGATTGCCTAGGGCAGCTAGGTGCTGCAGAGAGCAGGGTGGGCGACTCATGGATGGTGCTCTGGGGCTGTCCCCAGCACCCTACCACGGGATTGAGGGGTGGGTGCTGTGCTGCACAGAGTGGTGGGTGACCCAGCAAGGAAGGGCCGTCCCCTCTCAGTCAGAGCTGATGCCACGATCACGGTGCAGCATTAGGGGGCACTGTGCTGCTGGGCGTGCTGTGTTTCAATTGAGGCATAATGCTGAAAACCTGACTGCCTATTGTTGGGGTGAGTCAGGGAGCTAACCCTGGTTCTCCTTGGCAAATTGTATGTCTTGGTAGTTGTTACTGGGATGTAAGTGAGCCCTCAGGGCTGAACCAGGCCTCTTAGAACGCAGCGACTGGAGCTGCACGGAAAGCCTGGCCTGAAGCTGAGTACTTGGGCCTCAATGTGTAAGAGAGCTGTGGTTGTGATCTTTCTTCATGTCCCTCTGAACTCAGCTGAAAGCCATCTGATGGGTTCCAGGCTTTCCTGCCTCTGCTAAGGCTCAGCTCAGCCTAGGTATGGACCAACAACACTGATGCCTTGAGGTCTTTCCAGGACCACACGAAGTGACGTGTCACATGTGCTTCTCTCTTTCTGCTGTTCTCTATAAAGTTCCACACTGCCTATAATTTTGGATTCTGCTGTTGCCTGGACAATCTGGAGTACCTTTGAGTACTGGCATCCGTATCGCCATGTCCAGTCCTAGTACAAAACCTTCACCTGTAAATGGAAGAGAATTTTGGAAGGACTGGTTCATGGCTGCTCTTCTAAGTGAGCCTTCACCTTCTCAGGTTTGTTTTTGGTGCTTACGAAACGGGTGGAGTTACCCTTTGAGAATGTTTGTGGTGCCATCTGTCGCTACAGATAGTTGTCACAATTTTGGCCCCCTTTAGGGTGGCTCAGCAACTGTGAAGGAGCCACAAAGCTGACTTAGCAAACCTCCGGGGAACAACCACAGCCCCATGCCATGCTTCCTTACAGCACCTCACTCAAAGGTATGCTGGGGCTGTAGATGGTGTGTCACGGTAGGGAATGCTTTGCATTCAGCCTGGTCTGGTGGTGAGTGGATTGGCACACAGGTGCCAGTCCAAGCTCCTGTAAGTTAGAGCAGCCCCTGGATTCACGCATGTCCCTATCTGGGCACAGAATCCTGGGTGTGCAAAGGTGGCTTGAAGCCACCTTTTCCCCTCAACTTCAGCTGACCTTCTGACAGATGCAACACAGAATCGAGTCCCAGATTCTACCGTGCTTAAAGTGTGGTTGCTGACCTCCACTAACAGTGCTCCCAAGGATTCACATCCCCAGCATCTAACTGAGGTTGTAATAGACACTTGTAAACATGAAGCCTGGTTACCAAATAATTGCCATTCTTCCCAAAGTGACTACAGCTGGCTACCAGGAACCATTTCAGGGGTGTAATCAGGAAGGCCAAAGCACAATTGGAGGTGCAGCTAGCAAGGGATGTGAGGAGTAACAAGAAGGATTTCTACAGGTATGTTAGCAGCAAGAAGAAGGTCAGGGAAAGTGTGGGACCCGTACTGAATGGGGCAGGCCACCTACTGAAGGAGATGTCAAAAAGTGTTGAAGTACTCAATACTTTTTTTGCCTCGGTCTTCACAGACAAGGTCAGCTCCCAGACTGCTGCACTTGGGCAGCACAATATGGGGAGGAAGAGGGCAGCCCTCAGTGGTGAAAGAACAGGTTAAGGACTATTTAGAAAAGCTGGACATGCACAAGCCCATGGGGCCAGATGCAATGCATCCGAGGGTGCTGAGGGAGTTGGCAGATGGGATTGCAGAGCTATTGGCCATTATCTTTGAAAACTCGTGGTGATATGGGGAGCTCCCAGACTATTGGAAAAAGGCAAATATAGTGCCTATGTTTAAAAAAGGGAAGAAGGAGAATCTGGGGAGCTACAGACTGGTTAGCCTCACCTCAGTCCCTGGAAAAATCATGGAGCAGGTCCTCAAGGAATCCATTCTGAAGCACTTGGAGGAGAGGAGGGTGATCAGGAACAGTCAACATGGATTCAACAAGGGCAAGTCATGCCTGACCAACCTGATTGCTTTCTATGGTGAGAGAACTGGCTCTGTGGATATGGGGAAAGCGGTGGACGTGATATACCTTGACTTTAGCAAAGCTTTTGATATGGTCTCCCACAATACTCTTGCCAGCCTGTTAAAGAAGTATGGATTGGATGAATGGAATATAAGGTGGATAGAAAGCTGGCTAGATCGTTGGTCTCAATGGGTAGTGATTAACAGCTTGATGTTTAGTTGGCAGCCAGTATCAAGTGGAGTGCCCCAGGGGTCGGTCCTGGGGCTAGTTTTGTTCAATATCTTCATTAATGATCTGGATGATGGGATGGATTGCACCCTCAGCAAGTTCGCGGATGACACTAAGCTGGGGGGAGAGGTAGATATGGAGGGTAGGGATAGGGTCCAGAATGACCTAGACAAATTGGAGGATTGGGCCAAAAGAAATCTGATAAGTGCAGAGTCCTGTACTTAGGACAGAAGAATCCCATGCACTGCTGCAAGCTGGGGACTGACTGGCTAAGCAGCAGTTTTGCAGGAAAGGACCTGGGGATTACCACGGATGAGAACCTGGATATGACTCAATAGTGTGCCCTTGTTGCAAGAAAGCTAATGGCATATTTGGCTGCATTAGTAGGAGCATTGCAAGCAGATTGAGGGAAGTGATTATTCCCCTCTATTCGGCACTGGTGAGGCCACACCTGGAGCATTGCGTCCAGTTTTTGGGCCCCCATCACAGAAAGGATGTGGACAAATAGGAGGGAGTCCAGGAGAGGGCAAGGAAAATGATTTGGGGGCTGGGGCACATGACTTATGAAGACAAGCTGAGGAAACTGGGCTTGTTTAGTTTGGAGAAGAGAAGAGTGAGGGGAGATTTAGTTGGAGATTGGTCCTGCTTTGAGCAGGGGTTTGGACTAGATCACCTCCTGAGGTCCCTTACAACCCTGATATTCTATGATATGATAGCAGCCTTCAACTACCTGAAGTGGGGTTCCAGAGAGGATGGAGCTTGGCTGTTCTGAGTGGTGGCCGACGGCAATACAAGGAGCAATGGTCTCCAGTTGCAGTGGGGCAGGTCTAGGTTGGTTATTAGGAAACACTTTTTCACTAGGAGGGTGGTGAAACACTGGAATGGGTTCCCTAGGGAGGTGGTGGAATCTCCATCCTTAGAGGTTTTTAAGGTCAGGCTTGACAAAGCCCTGGCTGGGATGATTTAGTTGGGGATTGGTCCTGCTTTGAGCAGGGGATTAGACTAGATGACCTCCTGAGGTCTCTTCCAACCCTAATCTTCTATGATTCTATGATTAAATGTATGAGTGATCACTAACTCTCTGATCAGGCTACTAACGCTGTCCTCCTCACATCATCCCCTTCTAGTCTGAAAATAAATAAATAAACTCTTCTGACAGGATCACCTCACATACGAGATTAACAATGTGACTTTGGTGAGAGCAAGCTCTTCTCTTTACCCTTTCAGCAAGGAGATGAGAGCTTGCAGTGCTTGTTAACATCATCTTAGGAACCGCCACATCAGATCTAACCGGTGCTCCTTCCGGTCTGGTCATGTGTCTTCCGCCACAGCCAGTACTAGCTGATTCAGAGAGATGTGACATACTCCATAATGGATGACTATAGTATAACCTGCCCATGGGGGAAGTTTCTTTCTAACCTCCATCAATGATATGCCATGAGACATGAGGGTGTGTATCCCTTATAATTTTTTCTACCTCTAAAAGATCCTTTTGGGATTCTGCTAACCTCATTGCTTCTATGCATCTTGCCACAGTGAGTTCCATGGTTTAACTGTGTTGTTGGTGGAAGGGGGTCTGTTTATCAGTTGTAAATGGGTGTTAATTACTCAGCCCCCACAAGCAGCAGTAGCTGTATTGGCAGGAGAAGCTCTCCCGCTGACATAGCCCTGTCCACACTGGCATTTAAGTTGGCATAAATTATGTCACACTGAATACGCAGCCAGCCAGTTAGCTGTAAAATGCCTCTTGGTGTCCTTTTAAAATCCTGAGGTCTGTGCATCTGGTTCAAAATGATCCCAACTTTGCCACCATGTCAAGGCTGAATCTCCGCTCTGGCACTCCGAGCACAGAAGGTCGGGGCCTGGAAGGATTCTAAAAATTAGTACGTGCCACTCCAGGCTTGTATTAAACTCCCAAGGTTCCAGCTTTTCTCTGACCTTGGCTTGGTAGACACTGCCACCACCCAAATGCAAAAACCCCCCTTGGACGCAGGAAGGATCACTTTGGAATTCCTCCCTGTGGGATACCCTCAAGCCTTTTCACTGCCCCCCTCACCCCTCCGGGGAAGAGCTGAGAAAGAAAACAAAGGAAATGAGCTGTTGCCACCAGCTAATCAAACAGCAGATTCACAAACCACCGAGGACACAACAATCCAAATCCTGTCCTTAAAAAAGATACATTTTATTAAAAACAGAAAGGAAGAAAATCCATCTGGAACTTAGGCTTTTGCTAGATTTTAAAAGAGCAATTCCAAAAATTAAGCACCCAAAATAGCTTTCTTGGGGTTTCAGCTGAAAGGTTACAAGCAAACATCGGAATGCATCCAATGAAGTGAGCTGTAGCTCACGAAAGCTTATGCTCTAATAAATTTGTTAGTCTATAAGGTGCCACAAGTACTCCTTTACTTTAAGCAAAGAAAAGCATCAGGGGTTAGCACAGAGAAGATCCACAAGCCAAAATAAACCTGATTGTATCTAACTAAACATTTCCTATCCAAATAATTTCTTCTAGGTATGGAAAATAAATTTTCATATCTGATTCAAGCCTTACACAGCATTGCTGCTCCGTGTCTCCTTTTCTGGAGAACAACAGACAAAGGGAAAGTTTCTTTCCCAAATTTAGAAGTTCTAGCCTTCCCATTGGCTCTTTTGGTCTGGTGCCCACTCCTTTTCTTTTATCTGTGGGCTGTTAATCCTTTACAGGTAAAGCAAGCAGAGAATAGACACCAGAGGGATTTTACAGCTAACTGACTGGCTGGGAGTTCATAAACAGGGGCTATCCCTCACCCCCTTCATTTATCACAGCACCTTATCATCTCACTTGGCCCGTTTACTGTACTTAAGGTCTCTTATTCGCTTCCTGTATTTAGCAACTTGCACCTGTCTGCAATCTAATCTATCGTGCTCCAGCTAAGAGAGGTCTGGTGCATGTATTCTTTCCTGCTGGTGAGTCCTGACATGGGAGCTCAGCCTAGTGTGGAGAAGGTAACAGAAGCAGCCTTTATTTCTCCTTTCACTGCAAGCAGCTGTTCTGATTGCAGTACCATCTGCCAGAGAGTCAATGAGCTCCAGCTTCGATGGCTGATCCTCCCTTCCTGATGTTCCACCCAGGCAAAGTTTTCCAGTGCCCTCATACTAAAATGTTTCCAGAAAAGGAGTCTGAATTCCACTGGATCATCCGTCTCCAAGTTTTCTTCCCCAGACTTCATTTTCATCCTGTGCCGTTACTATCCGTGCCCTGGATGTAATAAGAGTTTTAGAGTCTGATTCACATAGGACAGAATTGCTTAGGAAATCATTGGGGCTTTTGATATCCTTTGGTAGTCACTGTGGGGGGCAGACATCTCCACTCAGCTGCCTAATTGCATTAGGCTATGGCTATGTCTACACTGGAGAGCTTAGGCAGGGCAGTGCAGCTGCTTTGCTGTATGCTCTCTAATATAGCCACTCTAGACTGACACAGAGCTCTCTCCTGTCGGCTGAATTACTCAGCCCTCACAAGCGGCAGTAGCTGCGTTGGCAGGAGAAACTCTCCTGCTGACATACTCCTGTCCACACTGGCACTTAAATTGGCATAAATTATGTCACTCTATGAGGTGGGTAATTCACACCCCTGAGCGACATAATTTACGTCGACTTAAGCTGTAGTGTAGCCATAGGCTACACACTGAGCCCCTGTTAAATCTGTTATCCATTAGCCAGTGTCTCAGACCCTCAGGGTCTTAGTGCTGGCTTCATTAGGGCTCACATTGATTTTCTGGCATGCTTCCATAATGTTTCCATTTGAGAGCTCTCTGGGGAGCCTATCAGGAGTTCTGTACATCTACCGTCTCATCTGGGCATCCAGGACACTGCTGTGTGCTTCGGGAGGACAATTCTGTGCCCTTGTTCAATTAGAACTCCTCAGCCCACCTTTGCAAAGTTTGGTCTGCTAGCTAGGCCCCTTCCCTCTTCCCCCTCCCCCGTGTGAATACGCAGAGACTCCCTGAAGAAGGGAGAGAGAGAGAATATTTAGAGCCAATCTAGACAATGACATGGTCCTCATCACCATAGTATCTGAGCCCCTCCATCATTAGTGGATTTTATCATCACATCATCTCTGTGGTAGGAAAGGACCATCCTGCAGTTACAGATGGGGAGCTGAAATACCAACATTTAAGTCAAAGTCAAACAGGAAATCTGTGGGAACTGGGAATTGAACACAGGCTTCTGACCCCCAATGCTGTGCTTTATCCACTCACTTATCCTCTCATTCTATAGTCACACTCCCCACCTGCCTTCCTGTCTTCCTTGGAGTTCTGCTTCCCTGGGAATCTGGGGCATAGTAGATGGGAGTGGATTTGGTGGGCTCACAGAGCCCTGGTAAAACCTGGGCCCCTGGGTTGGGCTTTCTGGAAGTTCTTGAACCTTAGCAGCATTCGGAGGACATCCCTCAGGTGTGTGCCACTGTGATGCTCTTAATGAGCAACAGTGCTTGGGAAGTTACCTTTCTGCTGAATTCCTGTCCTCGCCTTTGCTCCAGAGTGTTGCAGAGCCTGCTGTTTCAGGCAATCTCAGTGTTTGGCTAAAGAAGTTATTTTGTTTTTCAGAGTTCTCTCATGGAGTTGTTGAGCTGGTCACTAGAGCCAGAGTCATGTTTTACATGCACGTGTGAGAGATCAACCTCTCTGGTAGTTCCCGAGGCCTCTGAATCTGAAACTCTATCCCCAGGAAGCTGTCAGTCCCCCTCAAAGCATCTCAGGGTGGTCCCCTCTGTCTTTACATTCAGGAGGGCTCTGAGTCAATCCCCAAGGATCAGGCACAGACAGAGAATGGAGACTACAAGACAAACTACTTGAACGACAGTTACTTTTTTATTATTTTTGTTACCGTAGCACCTAGGACTCCTAGTCATGGACTAGGAGCCCTTTATGCTAGGTGCTGTACGAACACAGGACAAAGAGACAGTCCTTGCACAAAGAGCTGACTGCCTAAGTGTGAGACAAGAGACACCAGATGGACACAGACAGATGGGGGAGTGCAAGTGAAGAATGAACCAGTGCTGGTCAGCATGACAGGCTGTGGTCTCTGCACACCAGCAGCGGAACCATCGTCACGTTTTTTGTAGGCATCCGGCAAAGAAGAATTTTGAGGATGGATTTGAAGTAAGATAATGGGGTGACTTCGTGGATGTCTATGGGGAGTGCCTCCCAAACAAATAGGGCTGTGTGGGAGAAAGCACAAAGGTGCTTGTCTGAAAAGTTGGACAAGTGGCCAGTGGAGGTTGCCATCATGGCTAAATTTTCTTGGCTAAATTCCAGTTTGGATAGTTATAATCTGCCTATCTAAATTCCCTCTGCTGTTTTGACTTAATATGATGTTCTTCTTCACTTCTTGTACTAAGCCTTGAATGAAAGATCCTACAGAAGTGCAAAATATTATTAAGAGTCATCGATTTCAGGGCCAGAAGGGACTACTGTTATCATCTGGTCTGACTTCCTGCACAACACAGGCCATAGGACTCCCCGAACTCATTCCTGGAGTAGCATTACCAGCAGCATGAGCAGTAACCAGACCATTTCAGTATTGGTGCTGGGGTCAAGATAACATTGCTGTGGGGCTGGGACTCTGATGTGTTTCTGTGCTTACTGCATTTTGAAAGCTCTGCCTATGAACCAGCCAGGCGTACGGAATTGGTGCCGCACACAATTAGATAGGTCTGTGTCCCTGAGTGCAGGAATTGGGCCAATCAGGTGCAATATCCCTGTGTGAGGTCTTTACATATCTCTGATGGAAACCTTGGCTAAGGACTGAGACAGATGGACAGCCAAGAGGGCGGGATCTGGGGCAATGTTCTGTTGTGCAGGGATGGTGAGGGGTTAGCTGTGAGTGTTTTGTTTTGCCTTCTGTCTCTTTGCAATTTGCAGAGTCGGTGGGAGAGACTGGCTAAAGGAAATTGTCATGTGGAGCCTTGGCAGAGACCCAGAGTAGGGGAAGTGCATGTTGGACGGCACTAGAGATGACCTTTTCATGGGAGCTGCGGTAAATACTATATCCTACCACTTTATTTTGTATAGCATTTTGCACAGAGCGTCCTTCCCAAAATGCTTTACAGAGTGTGTCATACAGAGCAGTGTACGTACTTTATATAGAGAGTGACTGAAGTAGAGCTGTCAGTCATAAGGAAGGCAAGGAAAGGAGAGAAGTTGGAAGGTCAGATTTGAAAGTGGATGGTGAGTTAACGAAATGGCGAGAAACAGGAAGACTGCTCCAGATGGCAGGAGCTGCAGAGGAGATGTCTCTTTCACTGATACTGTGTGAAGGGGTTGAGAGAAGGAATGTAACCATGGGAAGTCAGTAAAATGAAGGTCTCTTTTCTCCTGGATTCTGAAATTAGTGGGGAGCTAGTGGAGTTGTTTGAAGGTAGGGGTATATCTTTTGGGTTTCTTTGAATCTGTGAGCAGGTAGAGGCAGCAGCATCCTGCATACGCTGGAGAACTGGAAAATTGAGGGGCTGGGTAAGGGAGCTGCAGTAGTTACGGTGAGTGGAGGCTGAGGTCTGGGGGAGGAATCCAGCAGAGAAGGAATCGAAGAGCATGGGGAGGAGACCGAGATCTGGTTGGGAATTTCAGCAGAAGTAGAGCTGAGGCTGTGCTGTGACATAAGGCAGTTTGTCAAAGCTGAGTGAGGCATAGTTACAGCTGTAAGTGATGCAGGAGGAGGAGCAGCGCTCGGGGACAGCACAGACATATGGGAGGACTGAGTTGAGGAGGATGGTGGGGTAAAGCTTGGAGATGCTTCTCTTGCACATGAGATACTCTTCTGACTTCAAAGACATCAAATGTAGAAACCAAAGGAGGCAGCTCCCTGGGACAGCACAGAATTCAGAGGATGAGGAGGGGCAGTGGCCAGCACAAGCAGAAGGGAGGAATTCATTAGCTGCAGAGAGAAGAGCCATTCCTGTCTGTGACTAGAGTAACACTCAGACTGCGCGGTGGCAAAGCTGTTATTAGGCTGGGTTATTTCTATAGCACATAAAGTGGTGGGAAAGCAGAGAGGGAGACTCTTTCTGGCCTCCTGCTTGGGAAGGGAAGTTTGGAGATGGGGCGTTAGTGTAAGGGCTGTGCTCTGGGATGGGGTTATGGGGTGGCTAGGGGTAGATTTCTGGGGAAAAGGTGTCACTGACTAAGGCTGACAAAAGGAAGGGAATTCCTCACATCTAGCAGGAGGGATGCACCAGACAGTTTGTACTGAAGTCAATCAGGAAAAGGCTGCTCTGTGGATGCTTTGTGCAACATTTTTATAACTTCAATTGTTTCAAACCCAAATCTTTGTGATTTTAGCAAAGCTCATATTCCTCCTCGAGGACGAGGCACACACCAAGGCTGAACTGCCAAGATTAGGCTAGTTTTGACTTAGGAGTGCAAAACCCAACTGAACAGTGTTTGGAAGTGGCTCACATCTTGGCTAAGTGCAGCATTTGCTGCTCCTTCCCTTGCAGCATGCATGAGGGTCGAGATGAGAGAACACCTGATGGAGATGGCCGTAAGATCCCAATCAGATCTGGGCTCGGGAGACCCAGTACAGCCTCAATTGTGGGGGAGGGGGGTAGCTCAGTGGTTTGAGCATTGGCCTGCTAAACCCAGGCTTGTGAGTTCAATCTTTGAGGGGGCCATTTAGGGATCTGGGGCAAAAATTGGGGAATGGTCCTGTTTGAGCAGGGGGTTGGACTAGGTGACTTCCTGAGGTCCCTTCCAACCCTGATATTCTATGAATCAACAGGCAGTGCCCCTCCGAGCACAGGACTCGACACCAAGACTTCTAAGCCTAAGGAGATGCCTTCTCATGCAAGTAAGGGGTACTCCTATAAGCTTAGCGACAAATCTTCTTCCAAAGCTGCACTGAGGATAAGAGATCCCTCCCCATCTCCTTCAAAGTTAGGAGAGTCTTTGCACCAGAGTCTTAAAGATTTAGGCCCAAAGAAATCTTCTGAGCAGGAAAAAGTGGCATAAATGGATCCATCAGTTCTGGTACTGGTTCTGAGATGCAAACGGAAAGACATCCATCAATCGACACTCCTTCTGACATCCAGACGGACTCTGTGCTGAGGTTATCACAGCCCCAGAGGGATCTGACATCCTTTGTAACCAGGGAAGCTCTGGATCCAACGGCTCCACCAGATGTTTCCCCCGTACCTTGGGGCAGTCCAAGGCCTATGTCTCTGTCACATCTTCGGGTGCACCCAGACCAATGAGGGGCTGTGTCACCGCCTGCCCTGTAACGCTGAGTGCCTCAAAATGCTGCGATGCTGTGATTCTCCTGTCTGCACAATTTCAGCCAGCACAGAATCATGCAGTCTGCTGTGTGTCTGGGTGCTGTGCAGCCCTGGTTCAGTGCTCTGACCCCAGCAGCCTGCCGATGACACAACAGCTCCGCTCTCGGCTCTGTCACCCAGTGACCTTACGCAGGGATGGCCACAACACACTCCCAGTCCTGACCTCTCCCAGAACTGTGAACTCTGCAACATCCAGCTCCCTCCTGGACCATTCAGAGAGCTAGTAAGGTTCATTTGCTCCTCCAAAGATTCCATACCCAGCAGCTTGCCACATTAAATGGAGTTAACGGTCACTTTAAATCAAACCCAGTACTGAGTTGGTTTAGATGAAAAGTAAAATAAGTTTATTAACAAAAGGAGATGGGATTTTAATTGAGTTCAAGCATAAAGGATAGAGTAAGAAACAGTTACAAGCAAATAAATGTGAAAAATGCTTTCTAGAGGCTAAGACTTAACAAAACAAGCCACAGCCTTCATGCAGGGCAGTTTCCTTACCTGCTGACCAACCCTCTGGTCAGGCTCTCCCACAAAGCCCAGAGTGCTCGGTTCCTTTGTCTTCTTAAGTGAAAGATAGCTAGCGGGGGGGGGGGGGGTTACCCCCCTCTTCCGGTGAATCTTTGAAATGGATTCTTCAGACGGTTACACCTCTCAGTAAAGTTCAGTCAAGCTGTGAAGAAGGCGACATGGAGTCTCCTGGTAAAGGAAGTTTCATGCTGGTTTCTTCCTCCACTGGTGTTTGCTAAACTGCAGATTGGTCTGTTCCTGCAGTCTCCTCCCTCTGCTATCTTGATGGTTCTGTTTACCTTCTGTCATTTGCATTCCCATTTTCTCTTAATGTACCCTGGAAATCCCACATTTCTTTATCTACGATAGAGTAACTTCAGCCCTGCCTGGCACAGGCATTTTGGGAACATCATTCCCAATGTGTTTGTAAATTTGAATTTGGCCTCCATAAATACACCACACAATAATATTAATGATCAGTGTGTTGTTAGCTTTCTGTTGATATCTTACATGACAACTTTTAGATACAGCTTATGACATTCATGAATTGGGATAGGCAGCTGAAACTCCTAACAGATACCAGCCCCTTGCCTTCTTCCACTGGGGTGGTGTTAGGATCACAGTCGCCCTGGAGGGTGTTTTCACTCTTCCTTATTTGCATTCCCCCCTCCTCTTGCCTCTGTCATTGTTCAGAGACATAGTTACTCCTCATACTACTCATATGTTAAAAGCCAAGTGAGCTAGTTCTACTTACTTATCCAGCTTCAAAGTCACTGGGCACAGGGGGGTGCATTAGGCAACATTGACAGATTGTTACAGTCCTTAACTAATATTCCATAGTGATCTAACAGCCAGATAGAAAAATTTCCTAGACATTGTGGAGAGGAAAAACAGCCTCCAAGGTGCGTTAGTGTCAGTAGCAGACGTTTCTGCAGATGCTGTGAAGAGCAGAGTGAAGTGGGAAGAGCTAAATCCCATCAAGGTGCCAAAGAGAGAGAGAGTCTGTATTGCAGGGACCAATAAATGAGTTTCACAGAGAGCATTTCCCCCATGTAAGGAAGTTTTATCAACATTGTGCTTTTGCATGGTTCACACCCCAGCCTATGCAAGAGGTGTCAGCCTCACAGCCCAATGTGATGGAGCTGGAGAAGCAGACTGGCCCCATGTGACCCTCCTATCAGCTGTGAGATATAATGACGCCCAAATGTTTGCGCTTCCTTCAGCCCTGCAGTGCTGGAGAGGGAAAGCGGAGACACGTCCAGTAGGCAATGATGTAGTTGACTTAATTACCCTCTCTACACAGACACAGGCCTCATAAATCATTTGAAAGCTTATTATGTCTTCTTTAAGAGGAGGTATGCCATGGAACTATCAAGTGGTGCCGTTACCATAGAAATGAGGATTAACCATGATACTATCAACACATTAGAATGACCACTTTGAAATATTTGCTATGGTTTCTGTTTGTTTAATAGCACAATATATTATATTAAGACTTACAATTAGATGTCTTTGAGACCTCAAAGCTTTGCAACAATAACCTAAAGGGTAAAACAAAATCTCATAATCAATGTGTTCAGGTATCATTGAAATGTAATAGTGCTGGTGACATTTCTAGTCTAGACAGATAATCATTATCATCATTCTGATCTCTGTCGACAGAGTGTGGCTTACCACAGCCTTCACTGTTTTGGCATGGACACAGTTCTGTTCAGGGCAGATTGTTCTGACCACAGATACCAGTGACCCCTTCTGGTACAGGCACAAATTAGAACTTGTCGAAGCTCAGACACCATTGGGCCTTGAAGCATAAAAAAAGTGGTTCATCAAAGGTACAGTAGTGATCCAATATCTGGTTCACCTATGTGCAAAGACATTCAGATCTGTGTTTTCCAACATGCTCTTTTGACATGTTTGTCAGAACTGTCCTCACATGGTGGGAACTTGGCCAGTGACTTGTCCTTGTTGATGGCTAGATTGAGGCGCAAGCAATTCATGTCTCTGAGGGACTTCTTTTCCTTTCTGGTCATCCAGCACTGTTACCAACTTCCTTGTTGCTGAGATTGTAGCTTGTCTGTCACTCTCTCCCAAACGGTAAGATCTCTGAAGCAGTAAGATGCCTTTGTTTTAACATGAGACATAGATTTTTCCCAATCCCAAATAGGGATAACACGGAGTCACATCCTGTTAAATTACATGCACAGGTATGAAGTGATGTTTGTCCCCTGTGCTGGTCATGGTGCCTGTTCCAATCCACACATTATCTATGTGTCCCGTTTTCAGAAAGTAGCAAACAGCAAGGAACCAAACCTCTGTATCAGGTGACCTAATGACTATGGTTCCTTTGATACAAAGAGACCCCAAAGCCATAATGGCACATACAACATACAGAAGCATCCTTGTGTCTGCTTCTTTTTGAATACTGTACACGTCTTGTGCTTCTTCAGCACCTCTACTGGTGATGGCCTTTGGTATTCACCACTGGAAAAGCCTCCAGCAAGAAGGAGTTTTGCGTGGTTGTTCTCCTACACGCCCAGGGGCATTTTAACTACATAATCACAGAAGAATTTTACAATTGACTGCTCCTTGGATGCCACATTTAGAAACTTTTTCTGTGAAGGTACAGGGCATCTGTCAATCACCTGATATTTCTTGCATTCAACCTTAGATCCTGTCCAGCCTTGTCTTCCTGAAGTTTTCACAGAGTTATTGTTGTCATAAATGTCAAAGACTTCTATGATGAAGTGAGAATTTCCTGTAATATTTTTAATCCTACACGTGCTTCGGTTTCCCTCTGTACTATGCATTGCTACACAATGAATGCAAAAGGATACTTCTTTTGCCTTTCAAACGTTGTTGAGGCCATGACTAGAGATGAGGGGAGAGAGGTGATTTGTGTCCTCTGTTCTCCCCTCTTATAGCATTTCTCTTCTTTGAGAAGCAGCTCCAGCCGGGGTTCAGGCAACAGCAAGTCTGCTTGGCTAGATGTAAATTTCTCACTCACATCCTTCCTGCCAAAGAATGGCTGCTTAACAGGTTGATAATCCATTTTATTATGCTGACACGTGGCTGAAGGCATCAGTTTGCCTTTTGTATCTGAGAAACTGGTTTTTGCCTGCTTTTCTAAACTTTGAACATGTCTCAATAAAATTGTACTGTGGAATCTTATAACTTTACATGCAATGTGGCCACACATATTTTACGAGGACAATAACGATCAGCAGATTATGAGTTTTCAGATGATACCTCATGAGGCATGCTTTGTACAAGATGTATCATAGTTTTGTAAACAGGATGTATTTAGGAATACAGACTGTCATGTGGTCACTGGGAGGTCATTCTCTAGCCTGATGCTCCGTGTGCCAGGCTTTCATGTCACAGGCCCAAAGACAGACAGGCACAGGACTGAAGGAAGTTGTACTGTCCAAGGCTCTGAATTCATCCTTCTCAGAATGGAGCCTTTTTCTGAGCAGGGGACGAGCAGGCCAGCTTCAGTGTCAGAGATTGACTTTTTCTGGACATGTCAGTGTCAGCACTGAAAAACACAGGCCATGTCTCTTTGGTGTCCTCTCTCTGGTGCCATGAGCCACCTTGGTGCCATAAACATCACTTTCAGGATATCAGGCATTAGCAGCATCTCTGTGGAGGCACTGTTCCTTTTTCTGCTGTACTGAAGAAGAAGATGATTAGTGTTGACAACATGCCACAGGACAAGATCTCCACACTGCCTTGCAAAAAGGAGAAGCAACATTACCTTCAGGCCAGGTTGTTCTCTGAGGGTGGGACATCCCTCCATTCCTTCGGTTCCAGAGTCACTTCTGGCTCTTCTCTCAGTCTGACACTGAAGACTTCTGAG
This sequence comes from Dermochelys coriacea, assembly GCF_009764565.3. Taxonomy (NCBI): domain Eukaryota; kingdom Metazoa; phylum Chordata; order Testudines; family Dermochelyidae; genus Dermochelys; species Dermochelys coriacea. The sequence goes on along the minus strand of NC_050068.2, from coordinate 353,582,014 downwards.
GCACTTTCTGCTTCAGAGGATGATGCAATTCTTTTGGTTCTGACTTCACACTCTTCACATAGGTGCTCTTGGTCAGTTGTCTCTTTCTCTCTCAGACCCCGTTGTGGAGCATGAGCGGGCTGTGTTGGAACCTCAGCTCTGGGCCAGTCTTGTTGCCACCTAGAATGGGCTTAGAGGGCCACCCATCTAGCCTTTGGAGGAGGAGAGCGTCTGTGTCCAGTGGGTCCTGATCGTCCTCTGAATTAGGGCTTTGCCATCCCTCTGAGGCAACTCTGTACAAGCTCCCTTCCCTCTTTGTTTAGTCCTTGAGCAATGTGTCCCTGTTGGCCTCATGGTGATCCTGGAGGTCACAAAAGGCCAGCTGAAAAGTCTGCTTCTCATCATTCTTACGCTGCACGAAAAATAACTGGATGTAGTATCCAGCACCACACCAGCTCCTGCTTTGGTCTCTCCTCCTGCTATTGCTATTCATGAGGATCCATCTAACTCCAAGAAGGAAGAAGAGGAAAGAAATTTGGATCAGTCATCCCATGAAGGTCAGGAAGGTGTAAATGACATGTCATTCTGGGTTAGTGTTATACCCAGTGACTGCAAGCAGGTCCAGGGACTCCTGGACTGAATGGCAAAGTCAGCAAAGAAAGACACTGTTGTTCTCGTTTTGGAGTCCAAGGGGAAAGGGGAGATCATGTTCCTTACTAATGCAGGATTTTTGGACCCTGTTCAAGGTATTTGGCTACTACACCAAATGATTTCTGTGGTAGCAGAAAAGAAGGCCAGCCACCTTTAAGTAGGTCCTCCAGCAAGGTTTCCAATACTTTTTCATTTATCTTACTCCAGACTCACTGGTACTGTTGGCTGCCAATGAATGGATGAAAGCTTCCATGCTTGGCTGTACTTTCCCTCTGACGAGTGCAAAAAGAAATAGTCTTCCTAGGGAAGAAGATCTATTACTCAACTGTCCTAGACATCAGGGCTGCAAATTGTCAGGCCATTATGGACAGTTACCACTTCTAGCTGTGGGAGGGGATGCTTTCTCTGACTGAACACCTGACAAAGGAGCAGAGGGAAATGGCAAAGGCATTGGTGCTGTAAGGAGGGCTTTGGGATATACGGCGACTGGGAAGCATTCATGGACAAAGGATTGTTCTCTCGGGATGGACTTCATCTGAGTAGGGAGGGAAACAGACTTCTAGGATGGAGGATGGCAAAACTGATCAAGAGAGTTTTAAACTAGGAATCTGGGGGAGATGGTTGGGAGATGTCCAGGTAATCTCCATGCCGGATTTTAACATTGAGAGGGAAGAAAACAAAGTAAGAAAGGATACAGCTGTGGATAGGAGAATGGACATAAGGAGGAAGGGTAGCATACATAGCAGTCTAATAGGTGATACTAACAGTAGAATGTCTGTGCCTAATTGGGTAAAGAATGTGAGTGAGGCCAAACAGCAAAAATTAAGATGTTTGTACACTAATGCGAGGAGCCTAAGTAACAAAATGGAGGAACTAGAGCTACTGGTGCAGGAAGTGAAACCAGGTATTCTAGGGATAACAGGAACATGGTGGAATAGTAGTCCTGACTGGACTACAGGTATTGAAGGGTATGTGCTGTTTAGGAAAGACTGAAATAAAGGCAAAGGTGGTGGAGTAGCATTGTATATCAACGATGAGGTAGACTGTAAAGAAATAAGAAGTGATGGAATGGATAAGACAGAGTCTGTCTGGGCAAAAATCACATTGGGGAAGAAAGCCACTAGACCCTACCTTGGGATACTGCTTGGGGTGTGCTGTAGACCGCCGGTATCCGATGTGGATATGGATAGAGACCTCTTTAATGTTTTTAATGAAGTAAATACTAATGGGAATTGTGTGGTCATGGGAGACTTTAACTTCCCAGATAGAGACTGGAGGACAAGTGCTAGTAATAATAATAGGGCTCAGATTTTCCTGGATATGATAGCTGATGGATTTCTTCACCAAGTAGTTCCTGAACCAACAAGAGGGGATGCCATTTTAGATTTGGTTTTAGTGAGTAGTGAGGACTTCATAGAAGTAATGGTTGTAAGGGACAACCTTGGTTCAAGTGATCATGAGCTAAGTCAGTTGAAACTAAATGGAAGGATAAACAAAAACAGATCTGTAACTAGGGTTTTTGATTTCAAAAGATCTAACTTAAAAAAATAAGGAAATTAGTTAGGGAAGTGGATTGGACTGAAGAACTTGTGGATCTAAAGGCAGAGGACGCCTGGAATTACTTCAAGTCAAAGTTGCAGAAACTATCACAAGCCTGCATCCCAAGAAAGGGGGAAAAATTCATAGGCAGGAGTTGTAGACCAAGCTGAATGAGCAAGCACCTTAGAGAGGAGGTTAAGAAAAAGCAGAAAGCCTACAAGGAGTGGAAGATGGGAGGGATCAGCAAGGAAAGCTACCTTATTGAGGTCAGAACATGTAGGGATAAAGTGAGAAAGGCCAAAAGCCATGTAGAGTTGGACCTTGCAAAGGGAATTAAAACCAATAGTAAAAGGTTCTATAGCCATATAAATAAGAAGAAAACAAAGAAAGAAGTGGGACCGCTAAACACTGAGGATGGAGTGGAGGTTAAGGATAATCTAGGCATGGCCCAATATCTGAACACATACTTTGCCTCAGTCTTTAATGCGTCTAATGAGGAGCTTAGGGATAATGGTAGGACCACAAATTGGAAGGAGGATATGGAGGTAGATATTACCACATCTGAGGAAGAAGCCAAACTCGAATATCTTAATGGGATTAAATCGGGGGACCCAGATAATCTTCATCCAAGAATATAAAGGAACTGGCACATGAAATTGCAGGCCCATTAGCAAAATTTTTTAATGAATCTGTCAACTCAGGGGTTGTACTGTATGACTGGAGAATTGCTAACATACTTCCTCTTTTTAAGAAAGGGAAAAAACGTAATCAGGATAACTACAGGCCAGTTAGTTTGACATCTATAGTATGCAAGGTCTTGGAAAAAATTTTGAAGGAGAAAGTAGTTAAGGACATTGAGGTCAATGGTAATTGCGACAAAATACAACATGGTTTTACAAAAGGTAGATCGTGTCAAATCAACCTCATCTCCTTCTTTGAGAAGGTAACAGATTTTTTAGACAAAGGAACGCAGTGGATCTAATTTACCTCAATTTCAGTAAGACATTTGATATGGTTCCACAGGAGGAATTATTAGCTAAATTGGAAAAGATGGGGATCACTATGAAAATTGAAAGGTGGATAAGGAACTGGTTAAAGGAGAGACTATAACGGGTCACACTGAAAGGTGAACTGTCAGGCTGGAAGGAGGTTACTAGTGGAGTTCCTCAGGGAATCGGTTTTGGGACCAATCTTATTTAATCTTTTTATTACTGACCTTGGCACAAAAAGTGGGAATGTGCTAATAAAGTTTGAGGATGACACAAAGCTGGGAGGTATTGCCAGTACAGAGAGGGACCGGGATATCCTACAGGAAGAGCTGGATGACCTTGTAAACTGGAGTAATAGTAATAGGGTGAAATTTAATAGTGAAAAGTGCAAGGTCATGCATTTAGGGATTAAAAACAAGAATTTTTGTTGTAAACTGGGGACACATCACTTGGAAGTAACAGAGGAGGAGAAGGACCTTGGAGTATTGGTTGATCACAGGATGACTATGAGCCGCCAATATGATATGGCCATGAAAAAAGCTAATGCAATCTTGAGATTTCCAGTAGAGATAAGGAGGTGTGAGTACCGTTATATAAGGCACTGGTGAGACCGCATCTTGAATATTGTGTGCAGTTCTAGTCTCCCAGGTTTAAGAAAGATGAATTGAAACTGGAATCAGTACAGAGAAGGGCTACTAGGATGATCCGAGGAATGGAAAACCTGTCTTATGAAAGGAGACTCAAAGAGCTTGGCTTGTTTAGCCTAACCAAAAGAAGGCTGAGAGGAGATATGATTGTTCTCCATAAATATATCAGAGGGATAAATACCACGGAGGGAGAAGAATTATTTAAGCTCAATATCAATGTGGACACAAGAACAAATGGATATAAACTGGCCATCAGGAAGTTTAGACTTGAAATCAGATGAAGGTTTCTAACCATCAGAGGAGTGAAGTTCTGGAACAGCCTTCCAAGGGAAGCAGTGGGGGCAAAAGACATATCTGGCTTCAAGACTAAGCTTGATAAGTTTATGGAAGGGATGATATGATGGGATAGCCTAATTTTGGCAATAATTGATCTTCGACTATTAGCGGTAGATACGCTCAATGGTCTGTGATGGGATGTTAGATGGGGTGGGATCTGAGTTACTACAGAGAATTCTTTCCTGGGTGGCTGGTTGGTGAGTCTTGTCTACATGCTCAGGTTTTCGCTGATCAACATATTTAGGGTCGGGAAGGAATTTTCCTCCAGGGCAGATTGGCAGAGGCCCTGGGTTTTTTTTGCCTTCCTCTGCAGCGTGGGGCATGGGTCACTTGCTGGAGGATTCTCTGCACTTCAAAGTCTTTAAACCATGATTTGAGGACTTCAGTAGCTCGGACATAGATTTGAGGTTTGTTACAGAAGGGGGTGGGTGAGATTCTGAGGCCTGCGTTGTGCAGGAGGTCAGACTAGATGATCATAATGGTCCCTTCTGATCTTAAAGTCTATGATTCTATTATTCTATTGTAGCAGAAAGCTGGACAGTGTCAAAACACCTTGCACACATCCTACAGTGTTTCTGACACTTCTGAATAGGTGCCACCACTGCTATCACTCCTGGCCAGATTCATTTTCAAGATAGAAAATGGAAGACACTAATCTCCAGTCTTTATCAACCTGCCATGGGGAACTCATTGCCACAAGATATCAACTGAGGCCAAGAGCTGAGATTCAAGAAAGGATTAGACATTAATACTGCTAATGAGAACATCTCTGGTTATATTTGTCCATTTATTTCTAAATAATTCTATTTTAATCAGGTCTAAGGGAAGGAAACCCTTCTGCTTCAGGGCATAAGCCAGTGCTGACTTGGTTTGGCAAGAAACTTCACAGATGAGCATGTTATTCTGTCCAATTTGGGGATTTTACACCCAGTACTGGATAATGTTGTAGACAGGATACTAGGCAAGATAGACCATTGGTCTGGCCTGGTCTTGCAATCACTATGTGCTCTAGAGTGCAATTCTCCCCTGGCAGAGACATGGACATCATGATCTAATAGAACTTTTCCACCTTTCACCTCCATAAAAAGAGTTATTTTGATTTATTATTTGTTCTGATATAATTAACATGTGGAAACGGAGTATTCTGAGGGCTGAAGGGTGGCACAAGCCAGGTGATTGTCTAGGATGTGAAGGGTAGGTCCGAGTTGCTGGGGCAGCATAATGATTGAAGAGAGAGCCAGTTCCTAGAAAAGAGAAGTTAGATCGGGGTACTTCCCAGGTGGTGGTTGAGGAAAGGAGATGGAGGATGGAGGAAAATCTGTCTGCCTGTCAGGGGTGGGGATCAACATGTTGTAGATAAGTGTTCTTGTGTTCAGTATCTCAGTGTAGTTTACTGACCTTCGGCGTTGTAAGGCTTAAGCATAAGAGAGCCATGCTGGCAAAGTCAGTGAGTGGGTGCTGGTACAATTATTTACATTAGTTATTGGCAGATAGATAGCAGTTGTTGAGCAGCATTCAGGCCCAGCCACAAACAGACGAGTATTTATGGGGGCCATTACCACTCATAAGAGAAGACTCCATTGGGAAGAATTGAATTTTCTGTGGCAAGGCCAATAGAGGAAAATGCAATCTTGGCACTGGTCCGGGAAAACCAGGGTTTCTGCTAAATGGGGCTCGTGGCAGTGGTGGTACTGTTCAAGTTCTGGCTTTGTGCTGACTCCGGAAGTTCGCAGCAGACCGAGTAGAGTACTTAGCTTGGTGAGGGAGGCTCAAGAGCAGCATGGCTGGTATCGCCGAGGTGTTGTGGGATGATACAGATCAGCTGGGGACAGGTCTGTCTAGCTGCACAGTGTACATACAGAGGGCAGTGGCGTAGCCAGGTGGAGAAAACAGGGGGAGCAGAGATTAAAAAAGGCACCACCTGCTTGTACTCACCCGGTGGCACTCCGGGTCTTTGGCGGCAGGTCAAGTGGTGCTCCGGGTCTTTGGCGGCAGGTCAGGCGGTGCTCCGGGTCTTCGGCGGCGGGTCAAGTGGCACTCCGAGTCTTCGGCGGCGGGTCAAGTGGCACTCCGAGTCTTCGGCGGCGGGTCAAGTGGCGCTCCAGGTCTTCGGCGGTGGGTCAGGCGATGCTCTGGGTCTTTGGCGGCAGGTCAAGTGGTGCTCTGGGTCTTTGGCGGCGGGTCAGGCGGTGCTCCGAGTCTTTGGCGGTGGGTCAGGCGGTGCTCTGGGTCTTTGGCCGCAGGTCAAGTGGCGCTCCAGGTCTTCGGCGGCAGGTCAAGTGGCGCTCCAGGTCTTCGGCGGCGGGTCAGGCGGTGCTCCGGGTCTTTGGTGGCAGGTCAAGTGGTGCTCTGGGTCTTTGGCGGCGGGTCAGGTGGTGCTCCAGGTCTTTGGCGGCGGGTCAGGTGGTGCTCCGGGTCTTTGGCGGTGGGTCAGACAGTGCTCCGGGTCTTCGGCAGCAGGTCAAGTGGCGCTCCAGGTCTTTGGCAGCGGGTCTGGCAGTGCTCCAGGTCTTCGGCGGCACTTCGGCGTCAGGTCCTTCACTCACTCCGGTCTTCGGTGGCACTGAAGGACCCCCCTCTGCCGAAATGTCTCTGAAGGCCAGAGCGAGTGAAGGACCCGACGCCAAAGTGCTGCTTAGGAGGGATGTCGGTGCCTAAGTGACTTAGGAGCTTTTGAAAATGTTACACAGTGTGTATTCCTGTGTCCTTTAAGCAGGTTTTCTGAAAATGCTAGTGACTGTGAAAGGTGTGAGACTGAGCCCTGGAGCAGAGCCAGTGCTAGGCCTAAGCAGACTAAACACCTGTTTAGGGCCCTGAGTAGTTCAAGGGAGCCCCCTAGTCATTTTTTCAGTATGTGTTGGGGGAGGGGGACAAAATACTCCTCCTTGGGCCCCCAATGACCTAGCACCGCCCTGCTCTAGAGGCCGAAGTTAGAATAACAGAATCATAGACCCATAGGGTTAGAAGGGACCGCAAGGTCATCGAGTCTAATCCCCTGCCAAGGTGCAGGATTTGTTGTGCCTAAACCATCCAAGACAGATGGCTATCCAGCCTCCTTCTGAAAACCTCCACAACCTCCCGAGGCAATCTGCTCCACTGCCATATTGTTCTTACAGTAAAGAAGTTTTTCCTGAGATTTCATCTAAATCCACTGTGCTGTAGCTGGAACCATTGTCTCTTGTCCTGCCCTCTGTGGCAAGAGAGAACAACTTTTCTCCATCTGTTTTATGGCAGCATTTCAAGTATTTAAAGACCACTATCACTTCCCCCCTTCATCTCCTCTTTTCCAAACTGATCATACCCAGTTCCTTCAGCCTTTGCTCGTATGACGGCATTCCATCCCTTTGATCCTCTTTGTCTCTCACCTCTGGATCCTTTCCCGTCTCTCTACATCCTCTCTATATACTGGTGACCAAAATTGGACACAGTTCTCCAGCTGAGGACTAACCAACGCCGAGTAGAGTGGTGCTATCACCTCCCATGAGTTGCATGCTATGCCTCTGTTAATGTAACCTAAAATCACATTTGCTTTTTTGCAACAGCATTGCACTGCTGACTCATGCTGCAGTTGTGGTCCACCATAACTCCCAGATCCTTCTCAGCAGTGTTGCTGCCAAGCCAATTATCCCCCATTCTGTATTTGTGCCTTTGGTTTTTCTTCCCTAAGTGTATCACCTTTTACATTTGTCTTTGTTGAATTTCACTGTGTTGTCTGTAGCCCAGGTCTTCAATTTATCAAGATCCCTTTGAATCTTAGCTCTACTCTCCAAAGTGCTTGCACACACCCCACCCCCCGAGCTTTGTGACATCTGCACATTTGATCTGTCTGCTTTCTATTGCCACATCCAGGTTGTTAATAAAGATGTTTAAAAAACCCAGACCCAGAACAGATCCCTGTGGAACCCCACCCGAGACCTCCCTCCAAACCGACATCATTCCATTTAATAGTGACTCTTTTGTTTGCGGTTGTTTATCCACTTAATTTTAGTTCCATTGAGCCCACATTTCTCCAGCTTACTTATCACAATGTTATGTGGGACTGTGTCAAAAATCTTGCTGAAGTCCAGGTATATTATGTCCACTGCATTCCCCATCCACTAAATTAGTTATCCTGTCGAAGAAGGAAATCAAGCTGGTTTGACAGGGTTTATTCTTAGTAAAACCAGGCTGGTCGCTAGTGATCATCCCTCGTCCTCCCACTATTCGCAAAGTGAATGTTTTATACATTGCTCTCATAGCTTCCCAGGTTTGGAGGCCAGGCTGACTGGTCTCTAGTTCCCTGGCTCCACCTTTCACCCGTTTTTAAAGATGGGCACCACGTTAACCCTTCTCCTGTCTTCCAGGACCTCTCCTGTCATCCAGGAATTTGCAAATATTATTGTCTGTGGCTCTGAGATTTCTTCAGCTAATTCCTTCAGCACCCTGAGTTGAATAGCATCAGGCCCTGCTGACATGAATTTATTCAAATTGCTCAGAAGATCTCTAACGTGTTCTTTACTTATCCCGATCTGTAACCCTTCCCCTTTATAATCTGTGGTAAATTCTCTAGTCGTCGGGGTCACGTGTTACTTTTTGGTAGAAGACTGAAGCAAAATAGGCTTTGAGCAGCTCTTCCTTCCTATCATCTTCTGTTATCAGCTCACCACCTCCATTGATCAGTGGGCCCATACCATCCCTGATCTTTCTGTTTTTTGTCTGACATATTGAAGAACCTCTTGTTGTCTCTAACGTTCCTTGCTAGCTGTAACTCATTCTTTGCCTTGGCTCTCCTGATTTTGTCCTTACACACTCGTGCTATTCCTATGTATACCTCCTTGACAACATGCTCCTCCTTCCATATCCTGCATTCCCTTTTGGTTTTTAGATTATTTTCTATCTACTGAACAGCAAAAGTCCAGGTAGAGGCCAAGCAAACCTTCCTCATGCTGCTTCACCAATATGCTTCAGTCCTGACCTGGAGAGTCACTCTAGGGTAGGAGGGGAGTTCAGTCTCCTTTCCCAGTTCAGTCCTTGCCTTTTCTGCTGAGATAGTCAACAAAACACTCAATAAGGCCAGCTTTGGTGGTGGTCTTGTCATGTGGACTTTTGTCCCCTAGGAGCTGGATGGATACTAAAGAACACATCTCACACAGCAGCCACTGAATAGCCATTGGATGACAGTAACCTTTGATCAGTATTGGGCTGGGTTTGACCCAGCAACCAAGCTCTCAAGCCCTGGCTGGGATGATTTAGTTGGGGATTGGTCCTGCTTTGAGCAGGGGCTTGGACTAGAGACCTCCTGAGGTCCTTTCCAACCCTGATATTCTATGATTCTATGATTTAAAAGGCTCCATATCCATTCCGAGGCTCGCAGAAGGACCCATTTTTACAGCAGCATGTTTTCTCTCTGTCATGACATGGCTTCTACAAGCCCGCTGTAGGAGTGAAGTGCCTAGCAATGCTGCCACAGAGACTCTTTGGAGTAATAATTGTTAGAGGGTTCACCTAACCTCCAGCCAAACACCCAGCCCTTCTACCTATCCTGCAGTCCCTCTGACTCTCCCAGTCAGTGTGAACCTGTCATATCCTGCTTCCTAAGATTAGCCTTTCCCCTGGCTTTGTGCTAGTGAGTTAGGTGGACATTAGTGTTAGTTTCATGTAGCTCATGAGTCTGTCTCATAATTGAAATGTTTTGTTTGACTTTGTATTTTCATTGGCTTCGGCACCACTGAGAGTCCAGACAAAATGTGAGGATTAAAACAAAATGAAATCCATAGAATATCAGGGTTGGAAGGGGCCTCAGGAGGTCATCTAGTCCAACCACCTGCAGGACCAATCCCGAATTTTTGCCCCAGATCCCTAAATGGTCCCCTCAAGGATTGAACTCACAACCCTGGGTTTAGCAGGCCAATGCTCAAACAACTGAACTATCCTTCCCAAGTTTCACTTGCCCTGTGAAAAGGTCTGTGCATGGCAGGTCCAAGTGACACTCTCCTCAGAGGATTTTTCTGCATCCTAGCATATGTGCTCTGGGAGTTTATTGCTCTGCAGCAGTGTTCGTGTGGTGAGTGGTTCACTGTAGATTCACACCCTGCCTTGCCGCTCAATAACTTAATGCATAGACAAGCAGGTGATGGGACATGCCCCCCTCCCGCTGACAGCAAGCCTAAGGAGCATCAATGCACTGAGGCAGTGCCAATTAGGTGCAGCTGCAGCGCATACTCTGCCTGGAGAATGGGAGCTTAAAGTAAAGCTGGCTGCAGAGCTGGGGGAGGAGTTTGCTCAAGAGGAGCTGCTGCTAGAAACTGCAAGGGAGCCTAACTGGAGGCAGTGACTTGCCTTCCCTTCCCTCCAACCCTTGTTTACAGCAGACAGACACTGCAGCCCTGAGAGGGGCTCTGGGCGTCTGCCCTCCTTCGGTCCAGCTACAGGGCACTGATGGAGCAGCACCAGGGACTGGAGGTAATTGGACTCAGAAAGAACCAAGGAGTGAGTTCAACTCCCGTGAACCTAACCAGGAATGGGGTTCTGGAGGGGACCAGGGGCCAGAGAGGAAGGCCGAGTCCAGGCTGAGAGCTGGCCAACTGCAAATGGTGCAGAATGCAAGCACGATGCCCTATCCCTGATCCAAGGCCCTGAGACAGGTGCTGCACCAGTCCTTGGAGAAGGGGCATTCGCCGAGATGGACCCTGAGCACTGGTGTACGTGGATGGTGGAGTGGCAGGAGCAGGAGGCCAACCAGCAGCCTCAGGTCCAGCTGAAATGTTGCAGCAATGAACAGCCCAGCAGCAGCCCCAGGCCGCAGAGCAGCTGCTGCAGGAGATTGTGCCCCACCAGCAAGACTTCTGGAGAGACTTTTCACAGCAGTTAAAAGCCCCAGCCCCTGTCCAAGGAGGGCCAGCAGGGCCCAATACACCGGGGCGGTTCTGCCACCCATTCTGGTGAAGTTAACTAAGATGGGGCCTGCTGACAATCTGAAGAGATTCCCCACCGCCTTTGAGAGGGTGGTGTTTGCCTCTCAATGGCCTCCGGAGCATTGAGCGCTAGTTTTAGCCCCTACCTGACAAGACAGGTACCGCTGGCCTACCATGGCCTTGATCCAGAGCAGGCTGGAGGCTCTGATCAAGTGAAGACTGCTGTTCTAGGTTATCTGGACAGAAGTGAGGAGTGCTTTAGGGCAGAGAGCAACCCCAAGGGGGCTCGCTCCTGGGTGGTGGCACAGTGATTAAAAAGCATTGCTTGTGGTGGCTTTGCCCTGAGCAGTGCTTGGGCTCAAGTAGCAGAGCTGGTTCTTGCAGAGCAGTTTGTGTCCATGCTTCTGGTGACTGGCAGGGAGAGGTTCTCTGGCATTGCCTTGAGTCATTGTTGGATGTGGTGCAGCTGATGGAAAATTTTCTCGTGGCCAAAGGGTCCCTGGAGATGGGTCACACATGGCCTCTGCTCACTTGCCAGCTAGGGCCACTGATGGCACCAGCTCAGTGCCAGCAGACTCTGAACCCCTGAGCATGATGGGAAACGTACAAACCCCACTCCCGTGACCTAAGCTCCCTGCACAGAGAGGGGAAGAATGGCCAGGCACAGGGCCGAGCTCGGTTGTGGTATCACCCAGGTAACCACTTGGTGACTCAGATGACTGAGGTGGAGCCTTTGAGCTCAGACAAGAGTCTCCTTGTTATCTAACCCTGTCCCCTACCAGGAAGGGGCCCGAAATGTGCTACTTCAGTGAGTAACAGAGGCACACGAAGAAAGAGTGCCCAGAGATGGAATGCGAGTGCCCAGAGGGCTGGATGGCAGAAGAGAGGGCCCATAGGAGGACTCCCCCAAAATTGACAATCTGGGTCTGGGGCCAAGGGAAGGGTATAATGGGGCCTGTGGACAGGGGCGTAGACAAACAGTGATCCAGCTGCCTGGGTGAGGGAACAATTTACCTGCAGTGCATACATGGAGCCATAAGCCCTATCCCAGTAAATGACGGGAACTAACAGTGGGACCACACTGACTCAATGACAGTAACGTTAGCAGAGAAATTAGAATACCTGCTGATTATAGGCCAGGATTGGCCAGCCTTTCAGCACATTGTTTACAAACTGACCCAGCCAGCGCTGAGACCCGGGGCAGGCCCAGCCTGGGGACTCCGAAGACCCCCAGGAGATGTCCTGGGGACCAGGGACAGTTGACACCAGCCATGGACCTCTAGACCATCCTATAAGGGGGAAGCTTTATCCAAAAGCAGCATGACAACACATCCCAAGGCCCATCCCCACTTGCCCCCCACACCCGCTCGGGCCTCTTCACCCCCTCCCCCGAGGTCCCTGCCACTCGCGCCTCTTTGCCCCCTCCCCCAAGGTCCTCCCTACCCACCGCTTGTGCCTATTCGCTCCCTCCTTTCTGCCCTGAGCAGTGGGCAGGGGGATTCTTGGGAGAAGAAGCAGAGCAGGAAGAGGAGCAGCGTGGGTGGGGCCACGGGGGAAGAGGACGAGCACGAGGGGGCCTCAGGGAGGAGCGTGGGCAGGGTTACAGCCTGGACCCCCTTTTGGTGGTGGCGCTCCAAAGGCAGCAGACCGGCGTGCCTGCAAAGGGATCTGCGCCGCATCCTGTTTGCAAAAAGAAAAGGAAAAGGAGTACTTGTGGCACCTTAGAGACTAACAAATTTATTAGAGCATAAATGCATCCGATGAAGTGAGCTGTAGCTCACGAAAGCTTATGCTCTAATAAATTTGTTAGTCTCTAAGGTGCCACAAGTACTCCTTTTCTTTTTGCGAATACAGACTAACACGGCTGCTACTCTGCATCCTGTTTGGGGAGGCTTGGCCTGCTACACCAGCCCTCTAGCTTCTGGGTGTGGTACCAAGCCGGGAAGGAGCATGCAAATGCAGATTTTCTTTTCTTGGGAGATGGGGAATGGGGAGATGCTCAAGCAAGAAACCTTTCTGTGCTTGAGGGGCAGGGGTATGTGATGAGATGCCCCCCATCCCACTGACAGCAAGCATACCGAGTGCCAATAGATGCACCTGCAGAGCATGCTCTGCCTGGAGAAGGGGAGCTTACAAAGCAAACCTGGCTACAGAACAGGGGGAGGAGTTTGCCCCAGAGGAGAGGCTGCTAAATTTGCTAGGGAGCCCAGGAGCCAAGGGAGCCCAACTTGAGTCCAATCTTCTCTTCCTTCCCCTGCCACCCTTGGTTAGGGCAGATAGACGCTGCAGCCCTGAAAGGGGCTCTGGATGGCTGCCCCCTCAGGTCCAGCTACAGGGTACTGATGGAGCAGCACTAGGGACTAGAGGTAATTTGACTCAGAACGGACCCTGGGAGTGAGCTCAACTCCCATGGAGAAGAGTGAGCTTAACCGGGAGTGGGGGTTCCAGAGCGGTCCGGGGCAAGAGATGCAAAGAGACCTCTTTCAGATTGAGAGTCAGCTGACTGTAAACGTAGGAGCATGTTAAACAGAAGTTACCATAGTTAGACATTTTTAAATCAGCTGGTCCAGATAATTTGCATCCAAGAGTTTTAAAAGAGCTGCTGTGGAGCTCTGTGACCATTAATGTTGATTTTCAATAACTCTTGGAGCACTGGGAAAGTTCCAGAGGACTGTAAGTTAATGTTGTCACAATATGTAAAAAGGATAAATGGGATGACCCAGCTAGGCCTTTCAGCCTTACACTGATCTTGGGGAATATAATAAAAAAGTTGATATAGGACCCAGTTATTAAAAAATTAAAGGAAGGTAATTAAAGCCAATGAACAGGGGCTTATGGCCAATAGATCTTGTCAAGTTAATTTAACATCTTTGTTTTCATGAGATGACAAGTTTGGCTGATAAAGATAGAAGTGTTGATGCAATATACTTAGACTTCCGTAAGGCATTTTGCTTAGTACTGCATGATGTTTTGATAAAAAACTAGAACAATACAAAACTAACGTGACACACATTAAGTGTATTAAAAGCTGGCCAACTGATAGGTCTTCAGGGAATTGTCATCGAACAGTTGTGATTCTGGTAGGTCCCTGCTGGGATTAGTTTTTGTCCCTGCACTACATAAGATTGTTATCAGTGACCTCGAAGAAAATGTAAAATCATCACTGATAAAATTTGAAAATGACACAAAGATTGGGGAAATGGTAACTAATGAATAGGGTAGATCTCTTATACAGAGAGATCTGGATTGTTTGGTAAACTAGACACAATCAAACAATATGCGTTTTAATAGCCCAAATGTTTGGTTGTACAAAGAATGCAGGCTGCACTTACAGGATGTGTGACTCTATTCTGGGGAGCAGGGATTCTGAAAAGGATTTGGGGTCATGGTGGATAATCAGCGGAGCATGAGGCTCATGTACAACTCTGTGGCCAAAGGGCTACTGTGATCCTTGAATGTATAAACGGGGGACTCTCAAGTAGGTGTAGGGAGGTTATATTATCTCTGTATTTGGCACTGGTGCAACCTGGCTTTTCCATCAGATCAGAGGAGGGCTCAGTAAAGGCAAAACATGGGAGCCCTTAGATGTTTCCAGCACTGAGTAGTTATCAAACTTTATCTATCAAACTAGGAGGGTTTATCTAGTAGGGTACTGCAGGGGTCAATCCTGGGTCTGGTACTAGTCAATATTTTCATTAATTTCTGTAGGAAAGGACCTAGGGATTACAGTGGATGAGAAGCTGGCGATGAGTCAACAGTGTGCCCTTGTTGCCAAGAAGGCTAACGGCATTTTAAGCTATATAAATAGGAGCGTTGCCAGCAGATCGAGGGATGTGATCATTCCCCTCTATTCAGCATTGGTGAGGCCTCATCTGGAGAACTGTGTCCGGTTTTGGTCCCCACACTACAAGAAGGATGTGAAAAAATTGGAAAAATGATTAGGGGACAGGAACACATGACTTATGAGGAGAGGCTGAGGGAACTGGGATTGTTTAGTCTGCAGAAGAGAAGAATGAGGGGGGGGGGATTTGATAGCTGATTTCAGCTACCTGAAAGGGGGTTCCAAAGAGGATGGATCTAGACTGTTCTCAGTGGTAGCAGATGACAGAACAAGGAGTAATAGTCTCAAGTTGCAGTGGGGGAGGTTTAGGTTGGATATTAGGAAAAACTTTTTCACTAGAAGGGTGGTGAACCACTGGAATGGGTTACCTATAGAAGTGGTGGAATCTCCTTCCTTTAGACGTTTTTAAGGTCAGGCTTGACAAAGCCCTGGCTGGGATAATTTAGTTGGGGATTGGTCCTGCTTTGAGCAGGGGGTTGGACTAGATGACCTCCTGAGGTCCCTTCCTGATATTCTATGATTCTATGAATGACTTGAATAATGGAGTGGAGAGTATGCGTATAAAATTTGTGGATGGTTGGGACATTATTGACATGACCATATAGATCATTGTTACAACCAAAGTCTTGTAGTGGCACCAAATCTTGTATAAAGGGGTAAAATAAGGTGTCTAAGACAAGATTATGGTTTGCTAGTTATGATTATGCAATCTGTATACGTGTATCATTTTGTAGTTGAAGTTATGAATATTGGCTCTATACCGTCTGTATTTCAAACTTATGCTATGCTTCTGGGGGACACCCCAGACAAGTTGGTGTCAGCTCTGCCTAGCCTGCTGGATGGCCCATTAAGGACCATCAGCTACACAACTGACCCATTGAGAGAAGGCAGATACACCTTGCGACTCATCAAGGTATGCAGGGACCTGCCTATGGACAGAACTCTGAGGTTTTTCCAGGCCATGTGATGTACAGCTTGTCTTTGGGACAAAGAAAGCAGAGACCACATGACAAGAGACTATAAAAAGCTGCTGCAGCTCCTCCATCTTGTCTTCATTCTTGCTTTCTACCTCTGGAGGGACTTCGCTACAAATGGAAGCTCTAAACAAAGGACTGATGACCCATTCCAGCTGTGGATATACTCCAGAGACTTGATTTGAACCTATAGTTTATACCACCACTGCTACAAGCCTAAACCAAGAACTTTGCCATTACTGTATGTAATTGATTCCATTTAACCAATTCTAGCTCTCCTCTGTATCTTTTTCCTTTTATCAGTAAACCTTAGATTTTAGATTCTAAAGGATTGGCAACAGCATGATTTGTGGGTAAGATCTGATTTGTATATTGATCTGGGTCTGGGGCTTGGTCCGTTGGAATTGAGAGAACCTCTTTTCTTTTACTGGGGTATTGGTTTTCATTACCATTTGTCCCCATAACGAGTGGCACTGGTGGTGGTACTGGGGAAACTGGAGTGTCTAAGGGAATTGCACTGTAATGATGCTGGTTCCAGTGGGACCCAACTGAGAGTGCCAATTCAGGACAAATTGCTTACAGCAGGGCAGTTACAGCCCAAGGCTGGGGTTTCTGTGCACACCCAGGCAAACCAAACCAGCCAAACAGAGAGGACTTAGGTTTTACCCCACTGACTAACCACAAGTCACACAAACAATTCCCTTAGACGCTCCAGTTTCCCAGTATCACCACCAGGACTTTTGTTGCAACAATGATCTATACGGTCCCAATTCATGTCAATAATGTCAGAATGGCATCAAACTGGGAGGGGTTGCAAGTACTTTGGAGGACAGAATTCGAATTCAAAATGACCTTGACAAATTGGAGAATTGGTCTGAAGTCAACAAGATGAAATTCAGTAAAGACAAGTGCAAAAATATTACCTTGAGGAAGGAAAAATCAAATACACTACAAAATGGGGAATAACTGGCTAAGTGGTAATACTGCTGAAAAGGATATGGAAGTTATAGTGGAACACAAACTAAATATGTCAACAATATGATGAAGTTGCTTAAAAGGCTAATCTCATTCTGCGGTGTGCTAGTAGGAGTATCATATGTCAAACCTGGAAGGTAATTGTCCTGCTCTACTCAGCATCAATGAGGCCTCAGCTGGAGAGCTAGTGTCCAGTTCTGGGTACCACACTTAGGAAATATGTGGACAAATTGAGAGAGAGAAAGTCCAGAGGAGGGCAACAAAATGATAAAAGGTTTTAGAAATCCTGACATATGAGGAAGGTTAAAAAGAACTGGGCATGTTTGGTCTTGAGAAAAGACAACTGATGGAGGAACCCTCAGTCTCCCAATATGTTGAGGGGTGTTATAAAGAGGACTGTGATCAGTTTTCTCCATGTCCACTGAAGGCAGGACAAGAAGCAATGGGCTTAATTTGCAGGAAGGGAGATTTAGGTCAGATATTAGGGAAAACTTGTTAAGTATAAGGATAGTTAAGCTTGGAATAGGTCTCCAAGGCCAGTTGTGGGATCCCCATCACTGGAGGGTGTAAGAACAGGTTGGACAAACACGTGTCAGGGATGGTTTAGGTTTACTTGGTCCTGCCTCAGTGTAGGGAGGTGGACTTGATGACCTTGCAAGGTCCCATTCAGCCCTATATTTCTATGATTCTACCCTATGGCAATGGATGCAGAATGAGGAGCTAGAGAGAGAAGGCAGTAGAGCCCATATCACCTCACCAATCCCTCTGGCAGGTTCAGGGTTCAAACTTCTGGACAGTGTGACAGGGTCGGGCCACATGGTTATAGGAGAGTAATAGAAGGCAGATATATTAGCCCCAGGCTAAGTAGGTCCCTTTTCCCTAAGTAAGGTAACAGGGAAGGTTCTAGAACAATCAGAAACCTTCTGGAGACAATTAAGACAGGCTGATTAGAACACCTGCAGCCAATCAAGAAGCTGCTAGAATCAATTAAGGCAGGCTAATCGGGGCACCTGGGTTTTAAAAAGGAGCTCACTTCAGTTTGTGGTGTGTGTGTGAGGAGCTGGGAGCAAGAGGCACTATGAGCTAAGAGTGAGAACGCGGACTGTTGGAGGACTGAGGAGTAAAAGCATTATCAGAC
The DNA here is from genome assembly GCF_009764565.3 of Dermochelys coriacea. Taxonomy (NCBI): domain Eukaryota; kingdom Metazoa; phylum Chordata; order Testudines; family Dermochelyidae; genus Dermochelys; species Dermochelys coriacea. The sequence continues at coordinate 353,564,052 of NC_050068.2, read as the reverse complement.
ACCAGGAGGAAGGTCCTATGGTGAGGATAAAGAAGATGTTGGGAGGAGGCCAGGGGGAAGTAGCCCAGGGAGTTGTAGCTGTTGTACAGCTGTTCCAGGAGGCTCTCTAGACAGCTGCATTCTACAGGGCCTGGGTTGGAACCCGGAGTAGAGGGCAGGCCCGGGTTCCCCCCAAATCCTCCCAACTCCTGGTCAGACACAGGAGGCGTCGACCTGGACTGTGATTTCAGAAAAACGGCCAAGCTGAGGATTGCCATGAAGCTCCAAGGCGAGCAAATCCACCAATAAGTGCAAGACCCACCAAGGTAGAGCAGGAACTCTGTCACAACTGGTGTCAAAAGTGGGATCTGGTGTCCACAGCGCGGCGGAAGAAGGAGGGTGTTTGGAAGGAAAAAAAAAAAAAAAAGGGAAGAGGGTCTATTTTTATTTTTTTTCATCACAATGGAGGAGGTAGTGTGGGCACTGATACAGGCCACGGCTGTCCAGTAGGAGGCTACTCGTGTCCAGGCAGCCGCCCAACAGGAGGCAGTGCGGCTGCAGAAAGAGACTAATCGCCTGCTGATGGACCAGGCTGCTCAAGACTGGGCTATGTTGCTGGAACTGGTAAACCAGGTACAGGCCCTTACAGAGGTGAACTGTGGCCATGATGGGACACAGATCACGCGGGCCAGCAATTGGCTGCAGAAAATGTCACAGGAGGGTGATGTAGAGACGTACCTCCTGGCCTTTGAGAGGACAACCCTGTGGGAGGCTTGGCCCTGAGAACAGTGGTCTGGCATCTTTGCTCCATTCCTGTGTGGGGAGGCCCAGAAGGCCTACTATGATTTGCCTGAAGAGGCTGTGGCAGACTACCCCCTGCTGAAAGCAGAGATCCTGGCCAGATCTGGGGTAACGACCACAGTGCGGGCCCAGCGATACCATGAGTGGAGGTACCAGGAAAACAAAATCCCACAGTCCCAATTATATGACCTCATCCATCTCGCACAAAAGTGGTTACAAACTGAGTCCCGGAGTCCGGAGGAGATACTAGAGGTTCTGGTCATCGACCGGTACATGAGAGGACTACTGCCAGACCTTAGCGCCTGGGTAAGCCAGAATGAACCCTCCACCTACGACGAGGTTGTCGCACTGGTAGAAAGGCGAAGGACGGCGAGGGAGCTGACCCTACCAGTTAAGGAAGAAGCACCACAGGTTAAACTAACAGCACCAAGCCCTAGAGCTTGGGTGACTGGGCCACCAGGAGAACCCAGGTGGAAAAAGAGAGGGGCTGAAGGCTCACCAGAAGCCACAAAGAGTCTGAGCACTGAGGGGGAAGAGGATTGTGATATTAGACTGCCCAAACCAAGAGACTGGGGAACACCTAGGGCTCCATACAGATGTTACGCCTGCGGGGAGTGGGGACACATAGCTGCACAGTGTCCCAATGCCAAGGAGCCTATGCAGTGTAACCTGGAGAACTGGGCAGACCCATGCTCCCTAATCCACCTTGTGGGAGTCTCACTAACCCCACATATGTACACTAGATCAGTGAAGCTAAATGGGGTAGAGCTCACAGCACTGGTTGATTCGGGGAGAGCTATCACGCTTGTTTCGGGGAAGCTGGTGAAGCATAGTCAACTGCTGTGGGCTAAACGTACGGGGATAACATGCTTCCATGGGACGGTTGGTTATTACCCCACCATCCCAGTAAAAATCGAGGTTCAGGGGAACACTACTGAGGTAGCAGCAGGTGTAGTCCCTACACTCCCATACCAAGTGCTCATAGGGAGGGATTTCCCAGGGTTTGGAGACTTACTTCTGGTAGCGGAATTGGAGAAAGGGGGAAGCCCTGAAAGTAGTGAGGCATCCACAGTAGATTGTCAACCCCCAGCCTTCTCTGAAATATCCCCAGATTTGTTCTCCACTCCCAGACAGCATAGAAAGAGGAAAAGAGAAAGAAGGGCAGCTAAGGCCTTGGGAACCCGAAGACTGGCCCAAAGTCAGAGGGTCGCTCTCATAGGTAGACAGACCCGAGCAGCTGAAAAGGAAGCCACCCAGGAGGGAGAAGCACCCAAGTGTGACCCACACCCTAACGCCTCTGAACCAGGAGAGGCAACAGAGACTGGCCCCCTAGATCTCAGGCAGATTAGCCCCGGGAGAGGAAATTTTGGATGGGACCAGGCTGAAGACCCAAGGTATGACAACATTAGGAAGGAGGTGACCGAAAAAGATGGGGTCCCCGTGTAATGGAAGACCCAGGGACCAGGACGCTACTTCATAATGAAGAATAATCTCTTATACCGGGTTGCACCAGTACAGGGGCAGAAGGTACAGCAGATCCTAGTAGCTCAAAAACACCAGAATGCTATATTAAGTCTGGCCCATAGTCATCTTTTTGGGGGGCATTTGGAGGTAGAGAAGACCCTGGCATGGGTCCTGCGATGATTATTCTGGCCCGGAGTACGTGGAGAAGTGCGGAGGCACCGTGCACCCTGCCCGGAGTGTCAGCTGCACAGTCCCCGTCCCCACTTGAGGGCACCTTTAGTACCCCTTTGAGCAAATAGCCATGGACCTAGTGGGACCCCTGGAGAAGACAGCCCAGTGCCACCAATATATACTTGTCATTCTGGATCATGCTACTCGCTACCCAGAAGCCGTCCCCCTGCGGAACGCAGCCTCTAAAACAATAGCTAAAGAGTTGATGGGGATCTTTGCCCGAGTGGGGCTACCAAAGGAGATATTAACAGACCAAGGTACCCCATTTATGTCGAAGCTAATGAAGGATCTCTGTACGCTGCTCCATATACATACCCGAGAACTTCAGTCTATCATCCGCCGACCGATGGGCTGGTAGAAAGGTTTAACCGAACTCTCCTGGAACCCTCCAGGGAACGATAAGGAAAGTGGTAAGTCGGGATGGGAAGGATTGGAACACCCTACTACACTACCTTATGTCTGCAATCTGGGAGGTATCTCAGGCTTCAACTGGGTTTTCCCCCTTTGAATTATTATACAGACGCCGCCCCCGTGGCATACTAGATATCGCAAAAGACTGGGAAGAGGAACCCAATGAGGGGAGAAATATAACTGACCACGTGTTGCAGATGCGAGAACGGAGAGCCCGGGTCACCCCTATTGGTCGGGAACATTTGGAAAAGGCGCAGGAGGCCCAGTGAACCCATTACAGTCGCCAGGCAAAAGTCCGACAGTCCCAGCCAGGGGATTGGGTGATGGTGTTGGTACCCACGGCAGAAAGCAAGCTTCTGGCCCAATGGCAAGGGCCCTATGAGGTGGTTGAACCCGTGGGGGAAGTAATCTACAAGGTACGGCAGCCAGGACACCGGAAACAAGAACAAATTTATCACATTAACCACTTAAAGCCTTGGCACCAACGAGAGGCGTGTGTAGTGGTCCAAGAGACCCCGACCCAGGGAAATAACTGGATATCCCAGGGATATCCACTGATCTGACACCAAACCAGAAGAAGGAGGTAACTGAGATGATCAACTGATACCAGGACATGTTTTCAACCAAACCAGGTCAGACCATTGAAACATATCACCACATTATCACACATCCTGGGGCAAAGGTTACTTTAAGGCCCTATTGGGTCCCAGCAGCAAAAAGGGAGGAGATCAAGGCAGAGGTAAAAAGGATGTTGGAGCTGGGAGTCATCGAAGAGTCCCACAGTCAGTGGTCAAGCCCGATTGTGTTGGTGCCCAAACCCGATGGCACCACTAGGTTTCGTAATGACTTTCGCCGGCTGAATGAGATATCCAAATTCGATGCATACCCCATACCCCGTATCGATGAGTTGGTTGACCGCCTGAGCAATGCCTGATTTTTGACCACCCTTGATTTAACAAAGGGATACTGGCAGATTCCCCTTGCAAAAGATGCGAAAGAAAAGACGGCATTCTCTACCCCAGAGTGTCTGTTTCAATATACTGTTCTTCCTTTTGGACTACATGGGGCACTTGCCACCTTCCAGCGTCTTATGGACAATTTCCTATGGCCCCATACCATACTGTACCATAGCGGCATACCTGGATGATGTGATTATTCACACCTCCGACTCGGAAACCCACTTAGGAAAGATGGAAGCAGTTCTGGACACGCTAAGACGGGCTGGCCTCACAGCCAACCCAGCCAAGTGTGCTATAGGGCTAGCCGAGGCTAAATACCTTGGCTACATTGTAGGAAGGGGCATGGTCAAGTCCCAACTAAACAAACTAGAGGCAATCCAAAATTGGCCCCAGCCGAATCGGAAAAAGCAAGTCTGGGCATTCCTGGGTGTGGTGGGGTACTACCAATGATTTATTCCCCATTTTGCTACCAGAGCGAGTCCCCTGACAGACCTGTTAAAAGCCCGGGGTCCAGACCTGGTGAAGTGGACGGATGCCGCAGAGAAAGCATTCATGGATCTACAGACAGCCCTCTGCAGTAACCCCGTGCTTATAGCCCCAGACTTCAACAAAGAATTCACTTTACAAACAAATGCATCTGAAGTAGGATTGGGAGCTGTCCTATCGCAGGTGGTCGGAGATGAAGAACACTCAATCCTCTACCTCAGCAGGAAACTCCTCCTGGGATAGCAGAAGTATGCCGTGGTTGAAAGAGAGTGCCTAGCTGTGAAATGGGCCATGGAAACACTACGTTATTACCTTCTGGGACGACGGTTTACCCTTGTGACCGACCATGCACCCTTCCAGTGGATGCAGCGAAATAAAGAGAAGAACACAAGGGTGACTAGATGGTTCCTGTCCCTACAACCTTTCCAATTCACCATACAATACCGGATTGGAAGCCACCATGGCAATGAATCATAGAATCATAGAATATCAGGGTTGGAAGGGACCCCAGAAGGTCATCTAGTCCAACCCCCTGCTCAAAGCAGGACCAAGTCCCAGTTAAATCATCCTAGCCAGGGCTTTGTCAAGCCTGACCTTAAAAACCTCTAAGGAAGGAGATTCTACCACCTCCCTAGGTAACGCATTCCAGTGTTTCACCACCCTCTTAGTGAAAAAGTTTTTCCTAATATCCAATCTAAACCTCCCCCATTGCAACTTGAGACCATTACTCCTCGTTCTGTCATCTGCTACCATTGAGAACAGTCTAGAGCCATCCTCTTTGAAACCCCCTTTCAGGTAGTTGAAAGCAGCTATCAAATCCCCCCTCATTCTTCTCTTCTGCAGACTAAACAATCCCAGCTCCCTCAGCCTCTCCTCGTAAGTCATGTGCTCTAGACCCCTAATCATTTTTGTTGCCCTTCGCTGTACTCTTTCCAATTTATCCACATCCTTCTTGTAGTGTGGGGCCCAAAACTGGACACAGTACTCCAGATGAGGCCTCACCAGTGTCGAATAGAGGGGAACGATCACGTCCCTCGATCTGCTCGCTATGCCCCTACTTATACATCCCAAAATGCCATTGGCCTTCTTGGCAACAAGGGCACACTGCTGACTCATATCCAGCTTCTCGTCAACTGTCACCCCTAGGTCCTTTTCCGCAGAACTGCTGCCGAGCCATTCGGTCCCTAGTCTGTAGCGGTGCATTGGATTCTTCCATCCTAAGTGCAGGACCCTGCACTTATCCTTATTGAACCTCATTAGATTTCTTTTGGCCCAATCTTCCAATTTGTCTAGGTCCTTCTGTATCCTATCCCTCCCCTCCAGCGTATCTACCACTCCTCCCAGTTTAGTATCATCCGCAAATTTGCTGAGAGTGCAATCCACACCATCCTCCAGATCATTTATGAAGATATTGAACAAAACGGGCCCCAGGACCGACCCCTGGGGCACTCCACTTGACACCGGCTGCCAACTAGACATGGAGCCATTGATCACTACCCGTTGAGCCCGACAATCTAGCCAGCTTTCTACCCACCTTATAGTGCATTCATCCAGCCCATACTTCCTTAACTTGCTGACAAGAATGCTGTGGGAGACCGTGTCAAAAGCTTTGCTAAAGTCAAGAAACAGTACATCCACTGCTTTCCCTTCATCCACAGAACCAGTAATCTCATCATAAAAGGCGATTAGATTAGTCAGGCATGACCTTCCCTTGGTGAATCCATGCTGACTGTTCCTGATCACTTTCCTCTCCTCTAAGTGCTTCAGGATTGATTCTTTGAGGACCTGCTCCATGATTTTTCCAGGGACTGAGGTGAGGCTGACCGGCCTGTAGTTCCCAGGATCCTCCTTCTTCCCTTTTTTAAAGATGGGCACTACATTAGCCTTTTTCCAGTCATCCGGGACTTCCCCCGTTCGCCACGAGTTTTCAAAGATAATGGCCAAGGGCTCTGCAATCACAGCCGCCAATTCCCTCAGCACTCTCGGATGCAATTCGTCCGGCCCCATGGACTTGTGCACGTCCAGCTTTTCTAAATAGTCCCTAACCACCTCTATCTCTACAGAGGGCTGGCCATCTCTTCCCCATTTTGTGATGCCCAGCACAGCAGTCTGGGAGCTGACCTTGTTAGTGAAAACACAGGCAAAAAAAGCATTGAGTACATTAGCTTTTTCCACATCCTCTGTCACTAGCTTGCCTCCCTCATTCAGTAAGGGGCCCACACTTTCCTTGGCTTTCTTCTTGTTGCCAACATACCTGAAGAAACCCTTCTTGTTACTCTTGACAATGCCAATGCCAATGGCTTGTCATGAGTACACTGCCTGACGTCTCAAGTTGCCCCATAGTGTTGAGTGGGGGAGGTATGTGACAGGGTAGAGCCAGATGGCTACAGGAGAGTAATAGAAGGCAGATATATTAGCCGCAGGTTAAGCATGTCCCTTTTCCCTGGGTAAGGTAACTGGGAAGGTTCCAGAACAATCAGGAGACAATTAAGACAGGCTGATTAGAACACCTGCAGCCAATCAGGAAGCTGCTAGAATCAATTAAGGCAGGCTAATCAGGGCACCTGGGTTTTAAAAAGGAGCTCACTTCAGTTTGTGGTGTGTGTGAGGAGCTGGGAGCAAGAGGCACTAGGAGCTGAGAGTGAGAACGTGGACTGTTGGATGACTGAGGTGTACAAGCTTATCAGACACCAGGAGGAAGGTCCTATGGTGAGGATAAAGAAGGTGTTGGGAGGAGGCCATGGGGAAGTAGCCCAGGGAGTTGTAGCTGTCGCACAGCTGTTCCAGGAGGCACTCTAGACAGCTGCATTTCACAGGGCCCCGGGCTGGAACCCGGAGTAGAGGGCAGGCCCGGGTTCCCCCCAAATCCTCCCAACTCCTGGTCAGACACAGGAGGAGTCGACCTGGACTGTGATTTCAGAAAAACGGCCAAGCTGAGGATTGCCGTGAAGCTCCAAGGTGAGCAAATCTGCTAATAAGTGCAAGACTCACCAAGGTAGAGCAGGAACTTTGTCACAAGGGACAGATTGGTTCCTTGGTCTTGGAGAGTCTCACTGGGGTGGAGCAGTAAGAAAGCTTGGTCCACATGAGAAATGGGTGAACTCTGCCTTGTTATAAAAGCCTTCTTCTTGGACGGAGATGGAGCTGAAAGAGGCTGTTTCTCTGAAGCCTCCTTCAGAGGCCCTTCTCAGAGGTTGCTCTTGAACCGACTGGCTGAGGGAGCCAGTGGAAAGCTGCAGGCAGAGGCAAGATTAGGTGTCAAAACTGGGACCAAGTGAAGTTGTTTAAAGCTCCTAAAGGGTTGGGGGTGAGTATCTCTCTTCTGTTCCCAATGGGCCTCAGGGAAATAATCTTTATTAGGGACAATGTGTTAGGAGATTTTAAGGCACTAGCCTAATTTGTGTGACTTTTATTTTGCCCAGTAAGTACCTGTGTACAAGGTAGTGTGGCTCTTAGATTATTTTTAGACTTTCAGCAGTACGCAAGGTCATGCTCCCAATTCAGGGATGGGAGACTTTCCCAGAGGAAGTTGGTACATAGACAGGACCTCAGGGAGAACTTTGCAAGGAAGTGGCTCTATGTGGGCACAGGGTACAAATTTCAAATTTGGGATTCAAGGAATGCCTTAAGGGGGTCAGGTCAATAAATGTGCTTGGGGCATGACACTGAATCAGAAAAGGGAGAATTCCGCAAAAGACAGAATCAGACTCTCAGCCCAGGGCACAGCCCCAAATTCAGAGGTGGATTACTTGCACTGAGGATTTGGTGTCTCGCCTTTGGGACTTGACTCCAATCACAGCTGTGCAGAGGGACCTGAGTTCTCCCCACCAGGTTAGTTAGGTAACAGTGTGGGGAGGATTGCTCTCTGGAAACTCTTCAACTGATCATTTTTATTGCTTCGGTTCTTAGCAGATTATAAATTTTATTTAACATTCACAGTCTGGTTGGAAACTTAGTCTCAGGTCCCCTCCCTTTATCTAAATAGAAAGCAATTCAACCATCCAGTAATTAGAGCCAATTGGTGGCAGGCTTCATACTCTGCATCAGGAGGAGGGCAGTAGTAAGAGAGAGAGAAATCTCAGTTATTTAGGGCTCACATTCCCTTCCATCCCCTCAGAGGGCAATGAGACTAGCACACCAACTAATTAGCAGCAGGAGACTGGGAACTGTGTAAACGAGAAGCTTAGGAGCACTCAGCTCTGACAGTGAAATCTGCTAGGTGCTGCAGGCACGCAGCGAGACTCACATCCTGGATGAAGAAGGATGATACATGGGGCTGTATTAGAGGACAGAGCAATTCTGTGCAATAACAACCTAGTATCCGCCAAAAGTGGGGGCATAGGAGGTTTGCAAAACAAATGCAGAGTAAAGAAAAGGACAACGGGACTGAGTAGCACTGAGAATCCTGACATAAGATACACAGAGGAGATTCTGCTGTCAATGCCGTACTGTTACCCGCATAAAACTCTCTGTTACTCGCACACTCTAGGGGCACGCACCTTTACCCAGTTCCTAGGGCTCAGGTGTAACCCTCTTTGCAGGTTTGCAGGACCTTTTACCAGTGAAAGAGCCTTACACAATAATATCCTTATCCTCTATTTATTAACAATCACCAAACAGAATACACATGCTGAGCATATAATGCTACGCTCACCAGTCCTGATCAGGCAGGGGAACTTTCCCTGTTGGCCAGGCAAGGTCAGTCTCGTCTGGATTCTGATTGCTGCACATCACGGTCGTGCAGAGGATTCTTAGCAGCTTTTATCTTAGGCTGTGTCTTAGAGGTGAGTTCTTCTTCTTCCAGGTCTTTCCTTCTTCTTATTCTTCTGTTCCTTCTGCTGATCTCCTTCTAGAACCCCAGTTTATATAGTGAAACTTGAGTCCTTTTTAGCTGTACCTTAACCAGTCATTTTACTAATATTTTACTAACCAATCCTAACATATTGTAACAAAATTCTCTAACCAATCATACCCCACCACCTTAATTAATTTACACATAGGAAAATTAATTATGTAACAAACAGAAACAATCAAAGAACTAGACAGAGATCATACAGACAAACAATAGAGAAGTGGGGACCATAAAGATAAAGCAATAAAGAAATGAGGATTTCACAACCACAACTATTGATAAGTGATTTCTTGCCAGACAGATACTATCAAACTAATTTATCTTTAACCATCTTAAGATTTGTTTCTTTATTTGCAAAAAGAAAAGGAGTACTTGTGGCACCTTAGAGACTAACAAATTTATTTGAGCATAAGCTTTCGTGAGCTACAGCTCACTTAATCGGATGCATTTGGTGGAAAATATAGTGGGGAGATTTATATACACACATAGAGAATATGAAACAATGGGTTTTATCATACACACTGTAAGGAGAGTGATCACTTAAGATGAGCCATCACCAGCAGCAGGGGGGGGAAGGAGGAAAACCTTTCATGGTGACAAGCAAGGTGGGCCATTTCCAGCAGTTAACAAGAACATCTGAGGAACAGTGGGGGGTGGGGTGGGGGGGAGAAATAATATGGGGAAATAGTTTTACTTTGTGTAAATGCATCCGATGAAGTGAGCTGTAGCTCACAAAAGCTTATGCTCAAATAAATTTGTTAGTCTCTAAGGTGCCATGAGTACTCCTTTTCTTTTTGCAAATACAGGCTAATACGGCTGCTACTCTGAAACCGTTCTTTATTTGGTGATAGTAGGTGCTATTAGACAGGATGGCCTTCTTAACAGACCGATTTTACATTGTTTTAATGTAATTTAGATGAAATGTGAGGATGTGACTTTCTGCTTCTTGGCTAATGGCTGCTGCTCTCCTAATATGGCTGCAGACAAAGGCCTTAGACCTTACAATATGGCTACAGGAAAAGGCCTTCTCCTTACTGTGATGGGTTGGATCCTCCTATTGGGATGCTACCTGATGTGCTGGGGTTTAACTGAGCCTCCCCTGCGCAATCAGCCTGGGTTCCTTCTCCCTGCTTTGCTGAATTAGGCTCTCCGATTTCTTGCAGCACACACACACAGGTAAGGTCACATCCCGCTGCAGACACAGACTGTGTGTGAGAGGGATCCCCCAGCACTCACGTGCCCACCCCTTTTGGGAGACAAACCCAAAATAATGTCTTGCACTGTATAGAAATATTTGTACAGCGCAAGCTCATAAAATTCGCCCTCTTCCTCAATATGAAGAGAGATGTGCATGACTTCTTGTTCCCACCCCAGTTAGAAATTACATAAACTGGGTTATTTTATAAACAAGCAATAAAACAAATAAAAGGAAGTCCTTCTTCACTCAGAGCACAGTCAACTTGTGGAACTCCTTGCCAGAGGAGATTGTGAAGGCTAGGACTATAACAGGGTTTAAAAGAGAACTGGATAAATTCATGGAAGTTAAGTCCATTAATGGCTATTAGGCAGGATGGGGAAGGAATGGTGTCCCTAGCCTCTGTTTGTCAGAGGGTGGAAATGGATGGCAGGAGAGAGAGCACTAGATCATTACCTGTTAGGTTCACACCCTCTGGGGTACCTGGCATTGGCCACTGTTGGTAGACAGGATACTAGGCTGGATGGACCTTTGTTCTGACCCAGTGTGGCTGTTCTTATGTTCTTAATTTATTAACTACAAAAGATGAATTTTAAGTGAATATAAGAGATAACAAACAGAAGAAAGCAGATTACTGACCAAGTAAAGCAAAATACGCAAGCTGAGCTCAATATACTTTAAAAAACAGGTTACAAAATGTAAATTCTCACCCTAAATGTTGTTTTAGGCTGGTTGCAAAGTTGTTGTGGTTCAGAGATACAGTTATATTCCTTTTCAGACTGGACTCCTGTCTCAATCTGGACTCCCTCCTTGCCTTCCCTTCAGGTAGCTTTAGTAGTCTTTCTTCTTGGGCAGACAGGCCATGGAGAGGAGGAGTCCCATTTGCCTTCCTCCTTACCCTTCAATAGGATTTACATAGCAGGAATCCTTTGTTTCCCAAACTTGACCCCCCTTCCCTTCCAGTGAAAAGTTACAAGAAGTCCCAGGTAATGTTTAGTATCAGGTGATAAGACCACCTGACTCTGTAGTATCACAGCGTCCATGAGTGTCCACAGGAAGGTCAAGCCTTTTCACAGTCCTTTGCCTCACTGATAGGTCATGCGCCTTGTCCGGCTTTTCCATTGTTGTACCTGAAGTGTTAGTAGTGGGCATCACCCAAAGTAGCATAGTTGAAATACAGATACATAGTCAATATTTCTAACTTCAGATACAGAAATGATACAGGCATACAAATTGGATAATCACATTCAGTAAATCATACCCTTTCCAATGATATCTCACAAGTCATCTTGCATAAAGTGTAACTCAGTTATGTTGTATTCATAACATAAGCATATTTTCATAAAGAATATGGAATGAAATGTCACATTTACAGTATGATGGACTGGCTAGGTCAGATCACAGAGATAAGCAAGGGAAAAGATCTGCTGGTCACCCTTATGCCCAGGGAAGGACTGTGGCCTGTAGTTACTACATTGCTCTTATAACTATTAGTTTAATACCAGCAATGTGTTCACTGTTGTATAGAGCACAGCACTGGAGACAGTTCTTGGCCTAAAGTGCTTGCAGCCTAAGTGACAGATGTGGGGGAGGCAGGTAGGGGGCAGAATTCAGCAGCCCTAGAACTCACTCCCAGTTTTTGTCTTATATTCCCAAAAGCTCAGGCTCCAGTGTATCAGCCGGCCACCTGAAGGGGTCGGGAAGGGATTTTCCACACACACACACCCCCACACCCCCCAGTGTGTGCTGGGTTTTTATCATCTCCTTCTTTGAAGCATCAGGACGGGCCATGCCTGGAGATGGGACAATGGGCAAGGTGGGCCAGGGCTCTGAGGTGGCTCCGAGCATTCTCCCTCTCAGGTGCTTGGCTAGCTGGTTCTTCCTCAGAAGCTCAGGATGTAACTGATCATCATATTTGCAGTTGGGAAGCAATTTCCCCCCAGGTCCAATTGGCAGTGACCCTGGGAGTTTTCACTGTCCTCTGCAGTGTATGGATGAGGGTCACTTGCTAGGATTATCTTGGTACTTCTCACTTAATCATTACCCTGCCATTGCAACGGCCTCAAGCCTTGGTGTACCTTGGTCCTTCCTGTTCTCTGTCTGAGGCATGTCCACTCTTCTGGGTGCTCCACTGCATTGGTCTCTTTTTGGTTTGGGTTTACTGTACAGGTTCTGGCTGGTGTTGGTAGCCTGTAATGTACGGGATGTCAGACTAGAGGATCTGATGGGCCCCTCTGGCCTTACACTTTATGACTCTATAGGATTTGCAGGGAAACCTAGAGAAGAGAAATAGTTACAGGGCTTTTTACTTCATATACTTATTACTATAGACTCACTTCTTGTGGGCACCAGAACGTAACAGAATTTCTCAGTCTGTCCAGCCTAGTACTAAATGTTCCAAGTAATGATGGCTCTTATGCCCTGTCCCTTCTCCTTGGGTGACACTTCTACAACCCAATTAATCTCCTGCTCAGATCTTTTATTTTACTTTTTATCAATTTCATTCCATTTGTCTTAGGTGCACCTCTAGGAGAACCCTTTGCCTGTTTGGGTTTATACCCCTCTCATATCTGCAGACTCTGGTCAGGTCCCCCATTAGTTGTCACATAGCTAAATTATATATTTCTGTTCCTTTTAATCTTTCTTCATAACTCAGACACTCCAGATCCCACAACAATTTGTTGCTCCTTCTCTTTGAGTCTGGTCTTTCAACCAGTTGTGCACCCACGTTATAATAATTTAATGTAGACCGAATTTCCCTAGTTGGCTTATGAGAATTTGTCAAAAGCCTGACTAAAATCATAATATATCACACCTACTGCGTACCCCCATCCACTAGGCCAGTAATACTGTCAAAGAAGGAAATTAGGTGGGTTTGATATGATTTTTCTTGCAAGTCGATGCTAGCTTTCTGCTATTACCCATCAATTGTTTAATAATTTGTTCCGGTATCATTCCACGTATTGAAGTTAGGCTGACTGGTCTATAATTCACCAGCTCTCTTTGTTTGCTTTTTAAATCTAGGTACTATACTTACCCTTCTCCAGTTCTCTGGCCCCTCACCCATCCTCTATGATTCCTTGAAGATAATTGCTAAGAGCTCTGAGATTGCTTCAGCTAGTTCACTAAGTACCCTGAGATGAATTTCATTGGGATCTGCTGACTTGACTACATCTAACTTATCCAAAATAGGGAACCCCGCCCCCAGTACTCTCAGTTTCTTCCAGTCACCTGAGCAGCAGGTCAGGACTTCCTCTGCTCCCCTGACTTTCTTGGCTCACCAACTTTTTGTTTGTGCATGTGTATTTGTTTTTTCCTGGGCAGGAGTTCATTTATTTGTTACCTGCACACTCTCAAGGGCACCCACCTTTACCCTTCTGTGGGCTCAAGGTGTAACCCTGTTAATTTAGGCATCTCATGCTTTACCGTTTGGGGCTCAGGATATAAGGCACCCAACTTTACCCCTCCGTGGGCTCCAGACTCTATTCCTCTGTGGGATCAGAGCTCTACCCCTCCAAGGGTTCAGGGTATAACACCCATTCCCTGTGGACTCATGGCAAACATCCCTTCCCTGTGTACTCAGTGCTTTATGGGTCTGCGGGGTCTTTTACCAGTGAAAGAACCTTACACAGTAATAGCCTTAACCTCTATTTATTAACAGTTACCAAAACAGAATGCACATGCTAAGCCTACAATGCTCAACACTCCCAATAAGGCAGATTAACTTTTCCTGCTGCCCAGTCAGGATCAGGTCATGCAGGGACTCCAGCTTCTTCATGATGTGATTGGCAGCATGTTGAAGTCTGGCAGCTCTGATCTTGTGGCTAGGTCCTGGAATTGGTTCCAAAGAACTTCCTTTTGGACCCCAGTTCATATAGTGAAACTTGAGTTCTGCTTAGCTATACTTAACCAGTGATTTTAAACTAAAGTACAGTATTTTTCACCGATCTAGCCCATTATGAAACAATTCTATAACCAAGAATTACCACCATAGTTGATTTACACCTAGCAAAATTAGTTATGAAACAGACAGAAACAATCACAGAACCCGACAGAGACCATACAGATAAACAATAGAGAAATAGGAAACATAAAAGCAAAACAATAAAAAGTATAGATTTTACAATCACAATTGTTGATAAGTGATTCCTTGCTAGACAGAATGCTATCAAACAAAGTTTTCTTTAAATATCTTAAGAGATTCCTTGGTTATTTGGTGATGGTGGGTACTATTAGGAGGGGCACCTTCTTAAGCATCTGATATTACATTGTTTTGATATAATGTAGAAGGAATGTGAGGATGTGACTTTCTGCTTCTTGGCTCGTGGCTGCTGCTCTCCCAAAATGACTGCAGAAAAAGGCTTCAGACATTATATATATTTATCTAGATATAGTATTAGTTCAAATAGTAATTCCCCTCCCAGAAAACGACAGTAAGATATTAGCTCTAGTTTCATGAGAACAGCTGTTCCTAATCTAGCTTAATTATTTTGATTCATATAGTTTAAGGCCACAAGTGACCATTAGATCATCTGGTCTGACCTACTGTGTATCGTAGGCCATTCATTTCACCCAGTTGTCCCTATACTACGCCCAGTAACTGGTGTTTGTTTGAAACATCTTTTCCAGAAAGGCATCTGAAGACAAGAAGAGAGAGAGAATCCACCATTTCTCTTGGCAGCCTGTTCCAGTGGTTAATCACCCTCATTGTAAAAAAGGGGGACATTATTTCTAATTGGAATTTGTCTGGCTTCAGCTTCCAGCCATTGATTCTTGTTAAGCCTTCTTCACTGGATTAAAGAGACCCTCAGTGCTGAGTATTTGCTCCCCATGAAGGTCCTTACACACTATAATCAAGTCAGCTCTTAATCTCTTTTTTGAAAAACTAACAGGTTGAGCTCTTCAAGTCTCTTAATCCAAGGCATTTTCTTCAGCCCTTGAATAATTTTTGAGGCTCTTTTCTGCACCCTCTTCAGTTTTTCAACATCCTTTTTAAAGTGTGGACACCGAACCTATATGCAGTATTCTTGTATCGGTCTCACCAATGCTGAATTATACATGTAAAAATCATCTCCTTATTCCTAGTCACTACTCCTATTTATACATCCAAGGATTGCATTCACTCTTTGTTCCACAGCCTCAAATATGGAACCCATGGTGAGTTGTTTGTTTGCAATGACCCCCACATCCTTTCTGCGAGTCACTGATTTCCGAGATGCCATTCCCCGTTCAGGTGTGGCCTGCATTCCTTGTTCCTAGATGTATAACTTTGCTATGACACATCCTAGGGGGAAGATCAGGGTTAAGACCTGCTGTTCATTTCGGGGCTTGGTGTCTGTAGTAGTCCCGTACCTAATGCTTTTGATGGTTGAGTGAGGGACGCTTCCTCAATAGATAGTCCATCCACCTACAGTACACTTCTGAGCCTGAAATGGAAGCGAATCTTGATTTCGGTTAATGTTGAAGGAAGAAGCTGTTAGGACTTCCAGGGGGGATTTAGGAGTCGGTACTGGCTCAAGACCCTTCTCCAAAGCCCCATTCCTAAAATCAAAATCCCATTCAAGAGATCCTTGTTTTCTAAGAGGGCCTGAGAAGCCAAATGCATCACTGGACTCCCCATGTATGGCTATTTCTTGATATTGAAAGCCTAGAAGAAGAGACAGCCCATCACCCTCTGGAGACTGGCTTCTTTTCTGTGAGAGGGAGTGGAAATGGACGTGGCAGAGAACTGGCATTGAAAGGTAGAATGGGAGACCGAAGTAAGAGGTCCCTCTTCCAAGTGTTCCTCTCACCAAGGCTGCAGTCTCCTTCCCTGGTGAGGTTGCCTCTGGAGGAGATTGTGATGGGTTCAGTCACAGAGACTCCCCTCAAGATTGTCACTCGATGAGCTGGGATACCACTGAGAATAACCCTCCTGCCAGAACAGGTGCCCCTCCACTCCTGTCTTGCTGAGTTAGACACTCCAGTCAGCTCCAGCACAGACCCAGAGATTGGGCCATGCCTCTCTGCAGTTCACTGAAACGGAGATTCACTCAGCCAGGGGCTTCTCAGTTAACAGGGACTTTCCCAGCATCCAGTGTTCAGCCTTTCTGGGAGCCTGAACCCCAAATAAATCCGTTTTACTCTGTATAAAGTTTATACAGGGTAAATTCATAAATTGTTCACTCTCTATAACATTGATAGAGAGATGTGCACAGCTGTTTGCTGCCCCAGGTATTAATCACTTACTCTGGGTTAATTAATAAACAAAAGTGATTTTATTAAGTATAAAAAGTAGGAGGGAGAGGAATTATTTAAGCTCAATACCAATGTGGACACAAGAACAAATGGATGTAAACTGGCCATCAGGAAGTTTGGACTTGAAATTAGACACAGGTTTCTAACCATCAGAGGAGTGAAGTTCTGGAACAGCCTTCCAAGGGAAGCGGTGGGGGCAAAAGATATATCTGGCTTCAAGACTAAGCTTGATAAGTTTATGGAGGGGATGGTATGATGGGATAGCCTAATTTTTGGAAATTAATTGATCTTTGACAATTAGTGGTAAATATGCCGAATGGTCTGTGATGGGATGTTAGATGAGGTGGGATCTGAGTTACTATAGAGAATTCTTTCCTGGGTGTCTGGCTGGTGAGTCTTGGCCACATGCTCAGGGTTTCGCTGATCTACATATATGGGGTCGGGAAGGAATTTTCCTCCAGGGCAGATTGGCAGAGGCCCTGGAGGTTTTTCACCTTTCTCTGCAGCATGGGGCACGGATCACTTGTTGGAGGATTCTCTGCACCTTGAAGTCTTTAAACCATGATTTGAGGACTTCAGTAGCTCAGACATAGGTTAGGGGTTTATTACAGGAGTGGGTGGGTGAGATTTTATTGCCTGCGTTGTGCAGAAGGTCAGACTAGATGATCATAATGGTCCCTTCTGACCTTAAAGTCTATGACTCTATGGTTTAAGTAATAACAGACAGAACAAAGTAAGTCACCAAGCAAAATAAAACAAAACACGCAAGTCTAAGCCTAATACATCAAGAAACTGATTACAGGTAACATCTCACCCTCAAAGATGTTCCAATAAGCTTCTTTCACAGACTAGACTGCTTCCTAGTCTGGGCCCAATCCTGTCCCCTGGTACAGACCTTGTTAGTTCCAGCAGACATCTCCGGTGGTAAGCAGGGGTTTTCTCATGACTGGCAGCCCCTTTCATAGAATATCAGGGTTGGAAGGGACCCCAGAAGGTAACCAATTGTAACCAATTTGTTACAAAATCATCAAAGACCCAAACCCCTGAATCTTGGAACAATGGAAAAATCAGTTATTCTTAAAAGAAGGATTTTACTAAAAAAAAAAAAAAGAAAGCTAAAAATCATCTCTGTAAAATCAGGATGGAAAATACTTTACAGGGTATTCAGATTCAAAACACAGAGGATCCCCCTCTGGGCAAAACCTTAAAGTTACAGAAAACGGGAATAAACCTCGCTCCTAACACAGGGAAAATTCACATAAAACAAAAGATAAACTAATCCGCCTTGCCTGGCTCACCTCTACTGGTTGCAATATTGGAGACTTGGATTAGGATGGGTTGGAGAAGGTGGATTTCTGTCTGGCCTCTCTCAGTCCCAAGAGAGAACAACCCCGTAAACAAAGAGCACAAACAAAAACCTTCCCCTTCCCCTCCCCCTCCCCCCCATATTTGAAAGTATCTTGTCCCCTTATTGGTCCTTTGGGTCAGGTGCCAGTCAGGCTAACTGAGCATCTTAACCCTTTACAGGTAACAGGATGTTGCCTCTGGCCAGGAAGGATTTTATAGCATTGTATACAGAAAGGTTGTTACCCTTCCCTTTATATTTATGACACAGGTCTACAAAGGAATTTAGGAATTGTAACACCTAAGTTTCAGGCGCTTAGCCTCCCAGTGGAGTTCACAAACCCTGGGTTAAGCACCTGGGATCCCTATACAATGCACAGGAGAGAGAAGCTCCTGAGCATGGGATCCACAAAAGCCAGCATACTATGCAGGGAGTCACCTAAACTAGCCAATAACAGATGCTGGTGAGAAGATGTGTCCCAAGACCGCCCCCCACACCTCTACCGTCACTGGGACTTAGGTGACTATCTCTGCTTGGGATCCGCAGCTGGAGTCAGGTGTCTGTGCCGTTTCTCGAAAGGACAGTGATGGGTACACACCTATCTCCCAACAAAACAGGGTGTGTGGGGGGGTCCTCTCCTATCATCCTTCACCCAGTGGTTAGGGAACTCAGCCAGAATGTGAGAGACCCCAGGTCAGTTTTGCCCTCTGCTCAATGAGGTGAAGGGACTTGAACATAGGTTTCTCCTACCTCTCAGGTTGAGTACCCTAACCACCAGACTATAGCTTCACTCTTCCTTGCTCTCTCTGGCCCACTGCATATTTAATTATTTATACAGAGTGGAACACCTGCAACAGGAGAAAGTGAGAGAAGTCCACATCAGAATATCCCACACTCCAGTGGCTTGTGTATTCCTGTTAACTGTTTCTGGAGCATTAAACTAGCATCTTAAAGAAGCTAAGAAACAGTATTATGTAAAGCAAAAGAACAGCCATACTGGGTCAGACCAACGGTCCATCTAGTCCAGTATTCTGTCTCCAACGCTGGCCAGTGCCAGGTGCTTCAGAGGGAGTGACCAGAACAGGGCAATTTACTAAATGATCCTTCCTCTCTTGTTCAGTCCCAGCTTCTAGCAGTTTAGGGACACCCAGGACATGGGGTTGAATCCCTGACCAACTTGGCTAGTAGCCACTGATGGACCTGTCCTCCATGAACTTATCTAGTTTTTTTTTGAACCCAGTTATACTTTTGGCCTTCACAACATCCCCTGGCAATGGGTTTCACAGGTTGACTGTGCATTGTGTGAAGAAGTACTTCCTTATGTTTATTTTAAACCTGCTTCTTATTAACTTAATTGGCTGACCATAGGTTCAAGTGTTGAGAAGAAGTAAATAGCACTGCTTTATTCACTCTCTCCACCCCAGTCACGATCTTATAGCCCTCCATCATCTCCCCCCGGAGTCGTCTCTTTTCTGAGCTGAACACTCTCGATCTTTTTAATCTCTCCTCATAGGGAAGCCGTTCCAGACCCCTCAGCATTTTTGTTGCCCTTCTCTGTATTTTTTTCAATTCTAAATCTTTTTTTGAGATGGGTGAACCAGAATTGTACACAGTATTCAAGGTGTGGGCACATCATGGCTTTATAAAGAGGCATCATGATATTTTCTGTTGTATTATCTATTGCTTTCTTAATGTTTCCTAACATTCTGTTGACTGCCGCTGTACTTTGAGCAGATGTGTTTAGAGAACTATCCACGACTCCAAAATCGCTTTCTTGAGTGGTAACAGCTCATTTAGACACCATCATTTTGTATGTGTAATTGGGATTATGTTTTTGAATGTGCATTACTTTGCATTTATCAGCACTGAATTTCATCTGCCATTTTGTTCCCCAGTCACCTAGTTTAGTGAGAGCTCTTTGTAACTCTTTGCAGACTGCCTGGGACTTAACTATCTTGAGTAATTTAAAGTATCATCTGCAAATTTTGCCACCTCATTGTTTACCTCCTTTCCCAGATTATTGATGAATATGTTAACAGCAGTGGTTCCAGTATGGAGTCTTGGGAGACACGGCTATTTACATCTCTTCACTGTGAAAACTGACCATTTATTCTTACCCTTTGTTTCCTACTTTTAACCAATTACTGATTCATCAGAGGATGTCCTCTCGTGTCCCGTGACAGCTTACTTGTTTAAGAGACTTTGGTGAGGTACCTTGCCAAAGGCTTTTTGAAAGTCCACGTTCACTGTATCCACTGGATCACCTTGTCCGCATGTATGTTTACACCCTCAAATAATTCTAATAGATTGGTGAGGCATGATTTCCTTTTACAAAAGCCATGTTGACTCTTCCCCAACATATTGTTTACCTATGTGTCCAATAATTCTGTTCTTTACTATAGTTGCAACCAATTTGCCTGGTACAGAAGTTAAGCTTATTGAACTGTAATTGCCAGGATTGCCCTGGAGCCTTTTTTAAAAATCGGCATCATGTTAGCTATCCTCCAGTCATCTAGTACAGAGGCTGATTAAAGCGATAGGTTACATAATACAGTTAGTTATTCTGAAATTTAATATTTGAGTTCCTTGAGGATGTGGGTGAATACCATCTGGTCCTGGTGATTTATTACTGTTTAATTTATCAGTTTGTCCTAAAACCTCCTCTACTGACACCTGAATCTGGGACAGTTCCTCAGATTTGTCACCTAAAAAGAATGGCTCAGGTGTGGGAATCTCCCTCACATCCTCTGCAGTGAATTTATTTAGACTCTCTGCAATGCACTTGTCTTCCTTGAATGGTCCATTAGCACCTTGATCATCCAATGGCCCACTGCCTGTTTGGCAGCTTCCTGCTTCTCATGTACTTTAAAAAAATTTTGCTGTTGGTTTGTGTCTTTTGCTAGTTGCTCTTCAAATTCTTTTTGTCTTGTCTAATTATTATACTTTTACACTTGGCTTGCCAGAATCTATGCTCCTATTTTCCTCAGTATGATTGACTTCTAGTTTTTAGTAGGATGTCTTTTTGTCTCTAACTGCCTCTTTTTACTCTGTTGTTTAACCAGAGTGATGTGGGTTTTTTGGTCCTCTTACTGCTTTTTGTTATTTGGGATGCACGTATATTTTGAGCCTTTTTATGTTATTTTTACATACTTTACGTACAACTTTCAGGCATTTTACTCTTTTGACTGTTGTTTTAATTCCTGTTTAACTAGCCTTCTCATTTTTGTGCAGTTCCCTTTTTTGAGGTTAAATGCTATTGTGGTGGGTTTCTGTGGTATTTCCCCCCCACAAGGATGTTTACTTTCATTACATTATTACCAAGCAGTTCAGCTATATTCACCTGTTGTACCAGATCCTGTGCTCCACTTCAGACGAAATCAAGAATTGCCTCTCCCCCTGTGGATTCCTGGACTAGCTGCTCCAAGAAGCAGTCATTCATGGTGTCTAGAAATTTTTGCTCTGCATTCCATTCTGAGATGACACGTTCTCACTCAGTAGTTGAAATTATCCATTTTTATTGAGTTTTCTGTTTCTGTAGCCTCTAATCTCCCTGAGCATTTCACAATCAGTGCCACCATTCTGCTCAGGTGGTCGGTAGTATATTTCTACTGCTATGCTCTTTATTATTCAAGCATGGATTTTCTATCCATAGAGATTCTATGGTACAGTTTTATTCATGTAGGATTTTTACTATATTTGACTCGATGCTTTCTTCTACATACAGTGCCACTCCCTCACCAGTGCGACCTACTCTCTCATTCCTATGTATTTTGTACACTGGTATTACCATGTTCCATTGATTATGATCATTCCACCAAGTTTCTCTGATGCCTGGTATATCAATATCCTCATTTAGTACCAGGCACTCAAGTTCACAAACACTTATAAAATTTGTCAATATTTAATTGTCTGTCTTCATGTGACGTAATTGAATGGCCTCTTTTTTTCATTTGTCTTTTTCTCTTCAGTTTCTACCTGTACTTTATCAACATCTATCCTCTCCTTTTTACTAGGATATAGAGTATCCTCTTTAATAAATCCTTCCCTAGGGGATGAGTCTGGCCAAGCTATGTGCTCCTCCACACCTGCTCGCTTTCCCCCAGCCCTTAGTTTAAAAACTCTATGACCTTTGTAATTTTCATGCCAGCAATCTGGTTCTGTTTTGGTTTAGGTGGAGCTCATCCTTCCCATATAGGCTCCTCCTTTCCCAAAAAGTTAGTTCCTAATATACCTAAATCCCTCCTCTGAACACCGTTGTCTCATCCATGTATCGAGACCCTGCAGTTCTGCTTAACTGCCCCTGTGTGTGGAACTGGAAGCATTTCAAAGAATGCTACCAAGGAGTCCTGGACTGTAATCTCCTTCCTAGCAGCCTAAATTTTGCCGCCAGGACCTCTCTTCTACTTTTTCCTATGTCATTGGTACCCACATATATTACGACCACTGGATCCTCCCTTGCACTGTGCATAAGGCAATCTAGATGTGTCGAGAGGTTGTCACGGAGTCACCGGGTGATGCTCTGGATCTACTCCATACGAAGCCAGTCAGGATTCTGGGGATGCCTCCTTTCCCCAGGGCAAGAAGCTTACACAACTCCAACCTTCCTGGGGCCGACCTTGGGGCATTCAGCATCCCCGTCCACACCATGCGCTTCCCACAGCGAGTCTGCACAGGAAGGGCTCCTAGGGGAGCCAGAGAGCTCCGCAGTCAGACGTGACTCTCAGTCAGCCAGGAAAACAGAGGTTTATTAGATGACAGGAACATGGTCTAAAACAGAGCCTGTAGGTACAGAGAACAGGACCCCTCAGTCAGGTCCGTCCTGGGAGGCGGGGAGGCCAGAGCCGCGTCTGAGCCTCCCCCCATTTCCCCAGCCAGCTCCAAACTGAAACTCTCCAGCCCCTCCTCTGGCCTTTGTCTCTTTCCGGGGCCAGGAGGCCACCTGATCTCTTTGTTCTCCAACACCTTCAGTTGGCACCTTTGTAGAGGAGGGGCCCAGGCCATCAGGAGACAGGGTGTCAGCCATTCTTTGTGCAGACACTATCACACTGATCTCCTAGGACTCTGCCACAATCACACACCCTTATCCCACCACCTAGATACTTAAGAACTGCATAGGGGAAACTGAGGCACCCACACAGTATTCAGAGAAAACATTAAGAACATTCCCACTTCGTCACATCTCTTCCCCCCTTTGAGACCGAACTGAGTGAGGTCACTTTAGCCGGTGATCTGGGGAAGTTTGAATCCACCATTGTTCCCCTGGATGCCCCAGCATCTCTCCCATTCCTTGGTGGGAGTTACACCAGGCCCTTTCATTTTCATGCCCTCCCTTAGGTTGGGTGTGCTCGATGGCACTCCCAGGCCGCATATGGGAAGGTTTATGTGGCCCGTGACCTTTTGCCACCCCAATACCCCTGGGGTTCAAACTGGGATTGGGATTTCTCCCAGCGCTCCAGTTTGGAGGTCTGCGATTTGGGCTCTTTTGGTTAAGAGCCCCCATCTTGACCTGGGCCAGCTTTGGGCTTGGGCAGCAGCTCCCCACCTTGTGGCCCAGGTATGACACCTCTGCAATCCCCACCTTACACTTTCCAGCTTTTACCGTCAGTCCTGCCTCCTTGAGGCAGCCCAGCACCCTCTTCATCTGGGACCCGTGTTCCTCCCAGGGCTGGCTAGAGACACACTTGTCATCAACGTACGCCAGGGCCAAATTCTCCATCCCCCTCCGTAACCGATCCACCTGGCACTGGGGGGTGGCTCACGCCCCCCTGAGGTCGAAAGGCAGGACCAGGAACTCAGAGAGCCCCCAAGGGATGGTCAAGGCAGATTTCAACCTGGCATCTGGATCCAAAGGCACCTGCCAGTTGCTCTTAGTGAGAACCATAGTAGAGAGGTAATGAGACCCCCCAAGCTTGTCTAGAATCTCACCAGGCCTAGGCATGGGGTAGGCATCGGACACAGTGATGGCATTAAGTGTCCAATAGTCCCCACAGAACCTGATCGACCCGTCTTCCTTGTGGACCCACCCCACGGGTGAGGCCCATGGGCTATTGAACGGCTGGATCACCTCTAAAGCCAGCATGTCCTTGACCTCTCTCTCCAGGCTCTGGGCTGTTTTCCCAGGGACTCTGAACAGGGGACACCTGATGGGAGGACTGGCTCCCACCTCAGGAAAGAGATCGACCAAGGGGTCTTCTCCCTTCTCCTCCCAGTCCTCCCTTTCCAGGTCCTGGGGTCCCCTCACTCTCCTCCCATACAGCAGCCTGAAAGGGAAGAACCCGGTGGATTCCTGGGGCACGTCCCTGTACCACGGGTGGGGCAGGAACTTGTCCCCGTCCTGCGGATGCTGATTCATAGAAGTCCTCAGCATCATCCTGAGGGCCCCATAGACTCTCTCCACCAGCCCGTGGGATGGAGGGTGACCTGCAGAGACCCAGGTGGGTCAGACCCCCCCATTTCTCCCACCAGACCCGGAGCCGGGCTGACAGGACATTGGACCACTGGTCTGTAAGGACCCCGCTAGGGACCCCCTCTCTGCTAAAGATGGTCAGCAGTGCGTCTGCCCTGGTGTCTGCCTCGGTGGAGGACAGAGCCCGCGCCCCTGGGTAGCGGCGAGATCCATCACCCCCAGGATGTATTTCTCCCCCGACGGGGTCGCCTTGCTGAGGGGCCTCACTATGTCCATAGCCCCCTTCTGGAAAGGTTCCTCTGTGATGGGCCGGGGTCTCAAGGGGGCTTCACCCTTATCCCGGCCTTCCCCCCCTCTGGTCAGGGTCGCAGGACCTGCCGTGCCACTGGGCTGCGTCCCAGCCTCCGGGCCAGTCACAGTTCTGCAGCAGCCGCTGCCTGGGGCCTGGATCCCCTGGTGTCCCGAGAGAGGGACATCGTGGGCCAGGTACAACAGCCGGCGGCGACACTTCTGGGGCACCCCCAGCTGCCTCCTGATCCCCACAGTTCTACTTCCCCTGCGTGAGCCCCTTCCCGGTCCAGGAATCCCTTCTCCCACGGGGATCTGTCCCTGCAGCTTTCCCCACGGGGGTTTGCAGCGCTGTGGCCAGCAAGTTCCCTCAGCTCCTCCAAGGAGGGATCCTTCTGCGGCTCAGTCTGGAATTCAGCGGCTGGGGCAGGGAGTGGGACCTGCTCCCTCTCGCGGGCTGGGTCTGGGGTCACAGCCCCGCTGAGCCCTGTCCCTGGTTGTTCCCTCCCTGCCGTGGGATCACTTCCCAGCAGCGCCTCTGGACCAGGCAAACCTGGTTGGCAGCCAATCTGCCCTGCCTATGTCTCCCCCCACTCAGCTGGGGTCTCAGCTCCCCCCTTGCTCAGCACTGCCGTTGCTGTCCCAGTGGGGGTAGGCAGCGAGCTCGCTGCTTTCCTCACTGCATCAGAGCCAGTGTGAGCCCCCTCTCTGGTGTGCAAGTGGCGGGGAGCACCTCTCTGTCCCACCCAGCCCGAGGGGGCTGGTTACAGGCAGGCAGGTATCCTGAACCTAGCAGCTCTTCCCCCTGCCAGCCAGGTCAGCTGTATTTTCACTGACCATTTCCCTCTCCGCGGATTGGTTCCCTGGATTCAAATTCAAACCTTCGGCCGTTACAGGAGTAGGGCCTGGATCCTGTCCCAAAGAGACACAGTCACCCCACAACAGGGTCGCACAGCCAATATCCTGGAGAACCCCAACGACCAGCCAGCCCCACCCCTCCTGGGTCTGCACAGGGATCTGGACCATAGGCAGGGTGAGGGGCTTTATCCCTGGGACACTCACCCAGCTCACACAGCCCCCCAGCATCTGAGGCTGCACCACCAGGGGCCTGACACCAGTTTTCTC
The DNA here is from genome assembly GCF_009764565.3 of Dermochelys coriacea. NCBI lineage: Eukaryota > Metazoa > Chordata > Testudines > Dermochelyidae > Dermochelys > Dermochelys coriacea. Next base: position 353,538,273 of record NC_050068.2, on the reverse strand, counting down.
TGTCCCAGGATCTCGCCACCCCAGGAATGTCTCCCTGTTGACCATCACCTTCCGCTCCCACTGGGGGTCTGAGGGGCCTGAGCCCAGGAAACTCCACACAGACATATAGGTTGGGGTCAGGAGTGGGAGCCTGTCCACCACCCCACCCATCTGGCTGATGGAGTCTATGGCCTTGGGACCCAGCAAGGGAGCTAGACACCGGGGCTGTTCTGCAGGGTCCCCCGGTTTAAATCGCCAGCTTGCTCAAAGGCAGTGAGGTGGCCTCCATATCCCCCCCTCCCCCATCCTTAACCAGGACAGCAATGTAGTATCGAGGTTCCCTGTGGAACTGGCACCCCGGGGTCTATCCCCACTCACCCCGGGAGGTCCCCTCTGCCTCTCCGCTCCACCATCGCCAGTTCATGCTGCTGCTGCTCCTGCAGCTCTTTCTTGGGCTCTCGCTGTCTCTCACAGTCCTCTCGCTCTCTCGGACTCAGCTCCAATCCCTTCCATCTCCGATCCCCTGATGGGGAACCTGATCGTGAAGACCCCCGTCTGGTCGGGGACAGGAGTCTTGGGGATGCCTGGCTACCACTGCAGCTGCTCCCAGATCCTGCTATAGCCCCACTGGGGTCAGGAATCTGCTCCTTAGAGTGATCATCCTCCTCCAGCTGCACGATTAACTGTGCTTTGGGGAACTTTCCAATGCGCAACCCTCTTTCTGCACAGGGTTACAACGTCCTTCTTAAAGAGATGGTGATGGGAACAGCGGAGTGATGGCCTAAGTTGTTGTGGACTCGCAGGCCTGTGTGCTCTCAGCTCCCCATGGTTTCCAGGAAGAACCCCTAGTGTGCCAGCCCTTCTCGAGGTCACCACCTCTCTCCCAGGGCCAAGCCGCAGGCTCCTCCGCCCCAAGACTGCTCACCGCAGTCCCCACGGGGACCCCATTACTGTGACAGTCCTTCTCACTAGTCACACACTCCCAGGGGTTAAGGGTAGCTCCTTCGCCCCCTGAAACTGTCCCTCTCTGAGCCTTCATCACGCCTAATCCTCTTTACTCCCCCTTTGTTTTACTGCTCCTGTCGCTTACTGTAAGAAGCGCCATTCATGGGGTGCAGTACATCTCACCACTGCCACCAGTTGTCATGGAGTCATCGGGCGACGCTCTGGAGCTGCTCCATATGAAGCCAGTCAGGACTCTGAGGAAGCCTCCTCTCCGCAGGGCAAGAAGCTTACACAACTTCGACCTTCCTGGGGCTGACCTCGGGGCATTCAGCATCCCTGTCCACACTGTGTGCTTCCCACAGCAAGTCCGCACAGGCGTGGCTCCTGGGGAAGCCTGTACCCCAATTCCTCAGTCAGACATGACTCTCAGCCAGCCAGTAAAACAAGGTTTATTAGACGACAGGAACTTGGTCTAAAACAGAGCTTGTAGTTACAGAGAAAAGGACCCCTCAGTCAGGTCTGTCTTGGGGGGGCAGGAAGGCCAGAGCCACATCTGAGTCTCCCCCATTTCCCCAGCCAGCTCCAAACTGAAACTCTCCAGCCCCTCCTCTGGCCTTTGTCCTTTCTGGGGCCAGGAGGCCACCTGATCTCTTTGTTCTCCAACACCTTCAGTTGGCACCTTTGCAGAGGAGGGGCTCAGGCCATCAGGAGATAGGGTGTCGGCCATTCTTTGTGCAGTCGCCATCACACTGGCCCCCTAGGGTTCTGCCACAATCACGCATCCTTATCTCACCACCTGGATATTTAAGAACTGCATAGGGGAAACTGAAAAGGAGTACTTGTGACACCGTAGAGACTAACAAATTTATTTGAGCATAAGCTTTCGTGAGCTACAGCTCACTTCATCGGATGCATTTGGTAGAAAAATTGCTACTCTGAAACCTGTCATGGGGAAACTGAGGCACCCACACAGTATTCAGAGAAATCATTAAGAACATTCCCACTTCATCACAGAGATCCACAAACTTTGCACCTGGCAAGCAATTCACTAGGTGGTTCTCCTGGTCATCACAAATCCAACTATCTATTTCTAATAATCAAATCCCCATTACTATTACTTCTGCAGTTAGTAAAAATGATACTAAGGTGCGATTTCGAACTCTTATTACAGAGTTTTATTTATTTTGTATAAGCAGCAGTTTACTCCAGGGACTACTGCTTTGTACTGTACAGAGAGCACCAAGCTTTTGAACTGAGGCCCCACTTATTACAGAAAAATGCCCACTCCAATACTACTGCCTGTTTTGAGCTGAAGCCCGAGTCTGTGAATGGAGCTGAGTTTGATGAAAGAATTTGCTTAAATGGTGATTTCCAAGACACGAGGCCTTGCCATTTTGTTGTTATGTGTTTTGTTTGAGTATTAACCATCCCTTCCCCTCTTCTCTGTATGGGGGTATCTGGGTATTCATTGGTTGGTGATTTCGGGAACTATGCAAAATGATTTCCTGTCCATCCAGAATTTGCTGTCTTTCCAGAATTGCCCGTTTTACCTCCACTTGGTTGCAAATCCAAGGAATTACATAATCTGTGCATCAGAGTGATGCCTATCAGTGTGGTACCTCTGAGAGCACCTGAAGGGCTAGCTTTTCTTTCAACCCCAACAGAGTGCTCCCCTAGCAGCGATGCACCTGCTCAGCCAAGCAGCAACTCTGAGTAGCAGCAGAGCCCAACACAAAAGAGAAGACCCTGCTATACTGCCCCCTTCCCCCCCCCCCCCCAGCCTCCTTTATGTGTCTGCATGGCCCTCCCACTTCCCCAAGGGCAGGAGGAGGCTGGCTCTGTGCTGGCCTTGGCTGAGGAGGGTTTGGTCTGAGGCATGTCTTTTTCCAGCCACTGTTCTGGGACAGTGAATTTAAGAGGTTACTATCAGAAGCCATGGAAGGTCGGGGACAGACCTGGCACTGAGATGCTGAGGTGTAGCTCTGTGCACTGAGGGGCCCTCACAAAGGGCTGAATGTATACATCAGGGGAAGAACCTGGAGCACTGAGGCCTAGCTTGAGGTCGAGTGGGGAGGGCAGTGCAGGGGAGCTGGCTGGGAATCCTGCCTTTCATCCCCTTTCCCGCTATTGCAGGCAGCTGGCTGCCGACTGATGTTGACCAGAGGACGGGGCTGCAAAGCCCTTTGAGAGCCACCAGGCCTGGGCCCCTGGAATGCTTCCACCTGTCCGCTTTCCCTGTCAGACCCCGCTCCTCCTCTGTGTCCCACCCCCTCTCTATGCCCCATCCCCACACACACCCCGTGCCCCACCCTTCTCTCTCTTCACCACTCTGCCCTGCCCCTCACTCCGTTCTGCCGCTAGTCTGTCCCCTGCCCGTGTCCCCAGGCTGTGTTCCTGTTCCACAGGTACCCCAGCCCTGGCTCCCTGCAGCCATTCACAGGCGCCTGCGGGGCGGGAGCTGGAGCAGAGACAGGGAGGAAGCTCGGTTCTGCTGAAATAGGGAGGCTGGCTCAGCAAAGGGCAGGGGGGGATTCCCATCATCCCCACCCCCTTCGCAGAGCAGGAGGGCACAGAGTAAATTACACAAACCTCAGCACAACCAGTGGGGCTGACATTCACCCTCCCCAACCCCTATGCACGTCCCCCACCTCCCACATAACCCATCAGGCCCTGCCCTCCCCCGCCTCTCCGAGGCACTGCCCCACCCGCCTCCCACACAAACCACCAGGGCACTAACCCTCCACTGCCTCCGCCTCCCCTGCGCATTGCCCCCACTTCCTACACCCCCCCCGGGCACTGCCCCTGCCTGCCCTGGACGCCTCCCTCCCCCCACACCTCCCCTGGGCACTGCCCCCCTTTCTCTCACAAACCACCAGGCCCTGCTCCCCAACCCCTCCCACATCACTACCCAGCACTATTCTCCCAGCCCCTACACCCAGCCGTGGGCTTCCCCCAACCCCCTCAATACCTGGGGCACGGCCCTCACCTCCGACAGCCCTCAGGCACCGCTCCCAGACAAACCACCATCCTGGCCTCCCAGTGCCCAGCACTGCCCGCCGGCCCCACCCCTGGTGCTGCCCCCCAGCACTGCCGCATTACCCCCCGTCCCTGCACCAACACCCTGGCTCTGCGCCCCAGCTTGCCCCCCAACATGCAGCACTGCCCCCAACCCCGGCGCCGCTCCCCTGACACCCAGCTCTGCCCCCCAACCCCCGCCCCAGGCCCCCAGACTCCTGGTCCTGCCCCCCAACCCTCGCAACACCCAGCGCGGCCCCCCCAACCCCTGCCCCTCTGATACCCAGTGCTGTCCCCTCAACACTTGGTGCTGCCCCCCGACACCCAGCGCTGCCCCCAACCACTGTCCCTGCCACCCAGTGCTGCCCCCCGACACCCAGCGCTGCCCCCAACCCCTGCCCCCCGACACCCAGCGCTGCCCCCAACCCCTGCCCCTGCCACCCAGTGCTGCCCCCCGACACCCAGCGCTGCCCCCAACCCCTGCCCCTGCCACCCAGTGCTGCCCCCCGACACCCAGCGCTGCCCCCAACCCCTGCCCCCCGACACCCAGTGCTGCCCCCCGACACCCAGCGCTGCCCCCAACCCCTGCCCCCCGACACCCAGTGCTGCCCCTCTGACACCCAGCGCTGCCCCCAACCCCTGCCACCCAGTGCTGCCCCCCGACACCCAGCGCTGCCCCCAACCCCTGCCCCTGCCACCCAGTGCTGCCCCCCGACACCCAGCGCTGCCCCCAACCCCTGCCCCCCGACACCCAGTGCTGCCCCCGACACCCAACGCTGCCCCCAACCCCTGCCCCCCGACACCCAGTGCTGCCCCTCTGACACCCAGCGCTGCCCCCAACCCCTGCCCCTGCCACCCAGTGCTGCCCCCCGACACCCAGCGCTGCCCCCAACCCCTGCCCCTGCCACCCAGTGCTGCCCCCCGACACCCAGCGCTGCCCCCCGACACCCAGTGCTGCCCCTCTGACACCCAGCGCTGCCCCCAACCCCTGTCCCCCGACACCCAGTGCTGCCCCCTCGACACTGCGCGCCGGCCCTAGCCCCCGGACACCGCCCCCCAAGCCGCGGCACGTGGTTCTGCCCCACACACAGCCCGGCCAGGGCCGGCGGCGGCGAGTCCCCGCCCGCGGAGGGGCGGAGCCGCGGCCGCCGAGAGGCACCTGCCGCCCGGCCCTGTGCGAGCAGCGGCGCCGGAGGGAGCCGAGCCCCGCGGGGCCCCGCGCCCGGGCCATGCGGCGGCGGCAGCCCGCAGGCAGCGCGGCGGGGCGGCGCGGAGCCATGGAGCCGCCCGCGGCCGGCGGCCCCCGGGGCCCGGGCCGGGCCGGTGCCGTGCGACGGCGGCCGCTGGCGGGGCTGCGCTGAGCCCCGCGCCCCCCGCGCCATGGCGCTGCCCCCCGGCGGGCTGGGCTGCGCGCTGCCGGGCATCAGCACCGTAACCTATGTCTTCGTTTACAGCCCCAGCGGCGGCCAGGGCGCCCCCCCGGGGCCGGGGCCGGGGCCGGGGCCCGAGCCCGCCCGCCACGCCGCGCCCGCCGCCCTCCGCGGGCCCAAGCGCAAGTTGTACAGCGCCGTGCCCGGCCGCAGGTTCATCGTGGTCAAGAGCTACACGCCGCAGGGCGAGGGTGAGATCCAGCTGAACCGGGGCGAAGCCATCAAGGGTGAGTGTGGGGTGGGCAGGGCACGGTCGGGGTGCAGGGGGTGGGAGCGGGCGGGGGCACCCGTGGGCAGCGCTGATCGAGGGACCCTGGGCACGGCCGGGGTGCAGGGGCTGGGAGAGGGCAGGGGCACCCATGGGCAGCGCTGATCGAGGGACCCTGGGCACGGCCGGGGTGCAGCGGGTGGGAGCGGGCAGGGGCACCCATGGGCAGCGCTGATCGAGGGACCCTGGGCACGGCCGGGGTGCAGGGGGTGGGAGCGGGCGGGGGCACCCGTGGGCAGCGCTGATCGAGGGGTGCTGGGCACGGCCGGGGTGCAGGGGCTGGGAGAGGGCAGGGGCACCCATGGGCAGCGCTGATCGAGGGACCCTGGGCACGGCCGGGGTGCAGCGGGTGGGAGCGGGTAGGGGCACCCATGGGCAGCGCTGATCGAGGGACCCTGGGCACGGCCGGGGTGCAGCGGGTGGGAGCGGGCAGGGGCATCCGTAGGCAGCGCTGATCGAGGGGTGCTGGGCACAGCTGGGGTGCAGGGGCTGGGAGAGGGCAGGGGCACCCATGGGCAGCGCTGATCGAGGGACCCTGGGCACGGCCGGGGTGCAGGGGCTGGGAGAGGGCAGGGGCACCCATGGGCAGCGCTGATCGAGGGACCCTGGGCACGGCCGGGGTGCAGCGGGTGGGAGCGGGCAGGGGCACCCATGGGCAGCGCTGATCGAGGGACCCTGGGCACGGCCGGGGTGCAGCGGGTGGGAGCGGGCAGGGGCATCCGTAGGCAGCGCTGATCGAGGGGTGCTGGGCACAGCTGGGGTGCAGGGGCTGGGAGAGGGCAGGGGCACCCATGGGCAGCGCTGATCGAGGGACCCTGGGCACGGCCGGGGTGCAGCGGGTGGGAGCGGGCAGGGGCACCCATGGGCAGCGCTGATCGAGGGACCCTGGGCACGGCCGGGGTGCAGGGGGTGGGAGCGGGCGGGGGCACCCGTGGGCAGCGCTGATCGAGGGGTGCTGGGCACGGCCGGGGTGCAGGGGGTGGGAGCGGGCAGGGGCACCCATGGGCAGCACTGATCGAGGGGTGCTGGGCACAACTGGGGTCCAGAGGCTGGGAGCGGGCAGGGGCACCCATGGGCAGCATTGATCGAGGGGTGCTGGGCACAGCTGGGGTGCAGGGGTGGGAGAGGGCAGGGGCACCCGTGGGCAGCGCTGGTTGAGGAGCGCTGGGTCCTGGGCATGGCCGAGGTGCAGAGTTTGGAAGCAGGTATGGGGAGTCCTGTAGTGGGATAGGGCAGCCTGGGACCCTGCTGACCCAGGGCAGTGGCCAAGGGCCCAGAACAAAGCTGTGTGCAGGCAAAGCGCAGTCAGCAGCTGGACAAGGGGCTGGTTCCGGTTCCCTGCAGATCCCCTCTCTGCTCTGGGAGCCAAGGACGGTATGAGGAGGGAGGGGCCAACAGAAGTTGGTGGTCCCTTGCCTGACTGGGAGTATTGCTGTCTGCTGCCTTTGGGGTGGCCCCGGTGGGTATGCATCGCCTTAGCCATGTTTGTCTTTCGTGGGCTCTGTTTTGAATAGGAGAATTTCCCTCAGGATTACTCACTCCTCTATGAAGTAAGAAGTGCAGCGAAGGTGATTTGGGGGACTGCAGAAACTTACAGTTGTTGCTGTAAATTCTTGCTGTGCTCCATGCATGTTTCAGGGGATGGGGTTGAAGCCAAAAAGTTCCAGTGACTCTCAGACTCTGCTCACTGGGGTTTTGTCAGTATCAAGTGTTCACAAAACTTCTGAAGTGGTGAAGCGGAGGCTGGAAGCTTCCTTTGCTTGGAAGCTGCTCCTAATGGGACATTCCCATCCTGGCAGAGATGGCGGGGCCTTACCCTGGTGCATATGATTCCATGGATCACCCTCTTGCACACACCGCTCCTGATGACTGTCTGAGATCTTAGAGGAATCTGGTAGCAGTAACCTACCTAGTAAGCAGAAGCTGAGTTTTGCATCTCCTTTTCTTTCCCTGTGGGCCTAATATCTTACCTGCCTGTCCTACATCTCACCCTTGGCCTGGTTCTGCCTGCATTCATCCCTGTCTAGATTCCCAGTAATATTGCCTCCCCCTCTAGAACAGGAATATCTTTGAAAAGAGATGCCGTTGAACTGGATGGTTTGGGGCAGAATGCTGGGCAGTCTCCTTTAAGGACATATTTCAAGAATCGCCTGCTCCTGGCCCAAGCCAGGGGATGGGGCAGGGGATTGTTCTGAGAGGAAACATTAAAGTGACTCTTAGTTTCCTTTTCTTTTTGTATGTTGATTGCTGAACGTTGCTTCACTTCACTGATATTTTCAAATGTCATACGTCGCCAAACGTGCACGTTGATGGGAGAGATTATGTTTGAAACAGAGTTGGCACCACATTTCTCCCTCTCCCCTAAATCCTGGGTTAATATAGTGCCTTGGATGTCTCCTTTCTGTTTTTCTCTTATTTTTCCTACTTCTTCCTCCATTATGTATCTCTGCTTTGTGCTTTCGATAGGCATATAAAATAATGGTTGGGATCAACAGCGTAGGTGGGTTGCTCTTGTCCTCATAATACAGCCTGCAGGGACTCAAGAGCGCGAGTACAACCTCAGGGCAGACTGTTAGGAAGCTGGGCACAAATCCCAGATTGTCTGAGTTCTATACTTTGATTTCACCAACCAATTAGCAAGTGTAAACTCCTCAGGCACTATAACAGCCATAACATGGAGTCACAGACAGTTCCCTTGGGCACTCTGAGCCACCTCGCCATCCAGGTGAATGTACCTTTTGTGATAGATGGTCCCTAATACCAACAACAGTATTCTAGTTACTCCCACTCTCATTGGACCGGTCACTTACCCCTTGTCAGTTGTGCCTTAGGTCTCACACCAAAGACCACGCTTGTAGCTAATCCTATAATAAAATCTATTCAGATTAATTAACTAGGAAAAGGAAACCAGAGTTATTTACAAGGTTAAAGCATAGACACAGATACACAAATGAGTTACAATTGTAAGTTTTGAAAGGTAATAGAAGCTTCTGTAATCAGCAAGCTCTCTATGTCCTTTAGGGCAAATCCAGGCTAAACATCTGGGGATTTCTTGCTTATTCCAAAAAACGCCCCCCCCCACCCCAAGCAGCTCAAGGAGATAACCCAAACAAAAGCAACTTCCTATCTCCTCTTCCTGCCATGTGCTCTGAGCTGAGCGCTCAGCTGTTGATTAGAGTCCACTTGCAGGGCTCATCTTCATGGGGAAGGGAGCAGAAGAACAAATGTCTTTTGTCCTCTTGTTGCTGGTATGTAGGGACATTCCAGTTGCAGCCACCCACAATAGTCCATCTGGTATTGATCGTCCTTTCCTGTAGCATAGCACGTTCTGCTGAAGATCAGCTCTTCACACTAAACATCTCTCTCCTGCCTGGTGATTTACGCAGTCAGAGGTTTAGAGCAGAACCACTCCTGTTCTATCTTACACTATGGGATACGGATGTTACAAGTGACAGTAATGCAGGCAGCAACTGACAAGCATTCAATGAAGTCTAAACACACCCTTATCATTCTAGTTTAACAATATGAACACCCAGGTGAGCTGGACTGATTCCAGCTCTGTGTTTGTCAGTGTGTCATTGAGACATGGGGACCTTGGCAGGAGCTGGCACCTCTCTGCCAGCACCACAGACCTCTCTCATAATACACAAACAAGGGGACAGTCAATTAAACTGAAAGACAACAAACATAAAACTGATAAAAGGAAATGCTTTTTGCACAAAACACAGTTCATCTATGGAATAGACTGCCACAGTGTCAGTGAGGCTGAAATTATAGCGAAATTCATGATAGGATTAGAGATTTATGGGATCTTGAGAACATCCTCAGTTACATTAGACAGGATTTTAAAAAATTGTGTAAGAGCTCCTGCTTCAGGGCAGAAGTCAGCCTCCCACTGACAAGGTTAGGAAAAACCTTCCCCATGAGCAAGAATCCCATCATTTTCACAGCAAGATTTCTTGAATCTTCCTAGAGAGCATTGTATGCTGGGCCCTGTCAGAAAAAGGATACTGAGCTAGGACCATTGGTCTGATTCACGAGTAGGATCTCTGTGCTCAGATTCTAGCCTGGCTCTGACCTGTTGGAAAACTGAGGATGGGAAATATACCCGCTCTGTACCTTTTGGTCTTGTTTCTATTTATTTGTAGTTGTGAAAGGTGCCATCTTGACAGACCTGGAGACAGAAGTCCTCTGTCTAAAGCAAGAGAGGCAGAGGGCAGGAGTGGGCAGCTCTTTACTCTGTCCCTGTGGTGCTATGTTGCTGATCTTGTGGGAAGGAGAGGGATGATCCGATAGATATGGGGTTCTTCCCTTGTAGTTGCTCTTCTAGTTTGCCCTCAGGTTCCCTACCCAGGCAGAAGAGTCTGCTGGGGGCTATAAGGGCTACTTTGGTAGATGTTTGGTCACCAGTTTGTGTACAAACCTGTGCCTCCCATTGCAAGCTGGGACAGAGGTCTGGCTAGTGGCTCTGAGTCTCTTCTGCCTGACCTGCAAGAGTGAGGGACGGTTCCTGGCTGACATGCTGGGGCATTCTTCTGGAGCTGGCTCTGAATAACATGGGTGCCAGAGCATCAGCCTCTCAAGAGACACCTGGGTCTGGGGGGGAGTCAGGATCTGACCAGAAGTGGGAGGGTAGCTCTCTGAGGTTGGGATAATGTTCACAGGGTGCCAATGGCAATGGAATTTCCACAGATGGAAGTACTGAAAGGTGTGGGGGGGAGCGAGAACTAGACAATCTGTCTGGGGATGGAGGTGCTGTACTGGGAGGAGGGTGCTTTAGGGAGCTAGAGAGAAGCAGGGGGAGGTGTCCCTGGATGGCAGAAGGTGAAGAGGGGAGCGGTCTGCAGATGTGGGGGGACTGAACAGGGGAAGATGATGGGGAGAGTTGTTTGGGCAGGGCTTGGTGGGATCGGGGCTGAGAGGATGGATGTGTAACATTTCTCTCTGTCAGGTTTCAGAGTAGCAGCCGTGTTAGTCTGTATTTGCAAAAAGAAAAGGAGGACTTGTGACACCTTAGAGACTAACAAATTTATTTGAGCATAAGCTTTCGTGAGCTACAGCTCACTTCATCGGATGCATGCAGTGGAAAATACAATGGGGAGATTTATATACATAGAGAACATGAAACAATGGGTGTTACCATACACACTGTAAGGAGAGTGATCACTTAAGCTGAGCTATTACCAGCAGGAGAGCGGGTGGGGGGGGGACTTTTGTAGTGATAATCAAGGTGGGCCATTTCCAGCAGTTGACAAGAATGTCTGAGGAACACTGGGGGGTGGGGGAATAACATGGGGAAATAGTTTTACTATATGTAATGACCCATCCAGTCCCAGTCTCTTTTCAAGCCTAAATTAATTGTATCCAGTTTCTCTCTGTGTCTCTCTCTGTGTCAGTGGTGTGGGACATGTGAGGGTGTCTCTGTGTGAGAAGTAGCTGTTCAGTTGAAGGTATGTTGCCTTCTGCCATATAATCCTGTACTGTTCCCTGTCTTCAGGATGGCACAGCAGGTTCTGAAGATGCCTGGGTTAAGTTCTTTGTCAAAGCGTTTGCCTTTTCACTGTTCCTTCTAGGGCTGTTGAGGCTGCAGGACAAAGTCTCTGAGCAAGTGTCTGAACTGCTGGGCTTGGTGGCATCAGGAACCAGCAGAAGCGCTCCTTGCTATTGAGCCTGCAGGAACTGTTGTCAGCCACAGAGCTAATCGCTTGCCTTCCAGATGGGGATACTGCCCTTCGCTAGTGGATTTCCTGGGGCGTGTTCAGCACCACATTGAAGCACATATGTGGGTGGAGGAGGGGAAGAGGCAGGGGGATTCTTCTGGGCTGTTGTGCTGGGGTGTGTGTGTGTTCATCTGGACTCTAATACTTTAACTATCTTGAGGATGGCTGGTAGCAAATAACCACACATGAATCAGCATAGAAGTTCCATGTGTAAGTTACTTAAGGACAAAATCCAAGCCAAGGGGAATTCGTCTTTGATCTGCTTCATGCGGATAGGGAGCCATGGGGTGAGAATGCTAGGCTAGTGATCATCATCTGCTGGAATTCAGTATAGCAAGGATGTAGGAAGAAACAGTTGACAGACACAGCAGAACAAGGGTATTCAACTTCAGGAACACAAACTCGGGGTGAATTTAGAAAACTTGTGAGCCTGTTGTCATGTGAGTCTGGTGTGCTTTATACTCCCAGAATGATAGAGATTCCTAAGGAATCGCCATGATGTATAGTAGTGGTTTGTCTGGCTTAGGGTTTCATACGGCCATTCGTCAGCAGAGTATCTAAGCAACTCCTGTGTAAAACTAATAGCACTAGCGAAGTCCCTAGTGGAGTTCATGAAGTCCTGCCTCTCCACCCTTTTGGGGGTTTAAATCTTTGCTTGCGAAGGGGTTATAGTTTTGTTTGCTTGCTTGGTTCGGATTTCTGGTTATTGTTTTTTGTTTTTTTTTTAATTTTATTTTGTGTGTGTGCGGGGGGAGGTATGGGATGTGGGGGGTGGGGGGAGCTGTTATAGTGGTATCATTCTCATGGTGAAAAGGATTTTGTTAAAGCGCAAGGGTTTGCAGTGTTTCCTAACAATAGTCAGACTCTGGATTTGCCTGGTCTCCTCTGAAAGATCTTTATACAGCCAGAGCCCCTAGACAGCCTAGTTTGTACTGGGCCCCTGAGTGCTTCGTTTGTGATCTGTACTGTCCCAGAGGAATGCAGCTGTTTGGGATCTGTACTGTCCCAGAGGAATGCAGCTGTTTGGTGGTTTGTAGATGGAGATGTGGCCACTGCGGTAGATGGGGCTTAATCCATAAATAGGACCCAGGCCTTAAAATGCCATTTGAAACTGATGGGGAACTATTGGAGGGATTTGAGCACAAGTCTGGTATATCATGGGGGCCTCGATCACGGAGGAGGCAGGCAGCTGCTTTCTATACCAGCTGCAGCCTGTGCATCATCTTCACATTCAGCTTCAGAAACAGTGAATTACAGTAACCCAGTGGGGCAGTGATGAATGTATGGATCGTCGTGGCCAGGTTCTCGTCCATGATGGAAGGGGTGGAGTTTTCTGGAGAGCGGGATGTGAAAGCAGGTGTTTTTAGTCACTGAGGCTACCTGCTCCTCCAAGCTTAGTGAGGAGTCACACAGGACCCCAAAGCTTTGCATCACTTCAACGAATGGGGTCTATGCATGTCATAAAAATAAAGGGAAGGGTAACCACCTTTCTGTCCACAGTGCTATAAAATCCCTCCTGGCCAGAGACACAACCCTTTCACCTGCAGAGGGTTAAGAAGCTAAGGTAATACTACAAGAAGGATGTGGAAAAATTGGAAAGAGACCAGCGGAGGGCAACAGAAATGATCAGGGGGCTGGGGCACATGACTTATGAGGAGAGGCTGAGGGAACTGGGATTGTTTAGTCTGCGGAAGAGAAGAATGAGGGGGGATTTGATAGCTGCTTTCAGCTACCTGAAAGGGGGTTCCAAAGAGGATGGCTCTAGACTGTTCTTAGTGGTAGCAGATGACAGAACAAGGAGTAATGGTCTCAAGTTGCAGTGGGGGAGGTCTAGGTTGGATATTAGGAAAAACTTTTTGACTAGGAGGGTGGTGAAGCACTGGAATGGGTTACCTAGGGAGGTGGTGGAATCTCCTTCCTTAGAAGTTTTTAAGGTCAGGCTTGACAAAGCCCTGGCTGGGATGATTTAGTTGGGGATTGGTCCTGCTTTGAGCAGGGGGTTGGACTAGATGACCTCCTGAGGTCCCTTCTAACCCTGATATTCTATGATTCTATGTAACCTCACTGGCACCTTACCCAAAATGACCAATGAGGAGACAAGATACTTTCAAATCCTGAGGGGGGGGGGGGGGAGAAAGGGTCTGTCTGTGTGATGCTTCTGCCGGGAACAGATCAGGAAAGCAGACTCAGAACTTCTGTAAAGTTAGTATAATCTAGCTAGAAATGCGTTAGATTTCCTTTTGTTTAATGGCTGGTAAAATAAGCTGTACTGGAGGGAATGTATATTCCTGTTTTTGTGTCTTTTTGTAACTTAAGGTTTTGCCTAGAGGGATTCTCTATGTTTTGAATCTGGTAACCCTGTAAGGTATTTACCATCCTGATTTTACAGAGCTGATTCTCTTACCTTTTCTTTAATTAAATTCTTCTTTTAAGAACCTGATTGATTTTTCATTGTTCTTAAGATCCAAGGGTTTGGGTCTGTGTTCACCTGTACAAATTGGTGAGGATTTTTATCAAGCCTTCCCCAGGAAAGGGGATGTTCTTTGTTTAAAATGCTTGGTGGTGGCAGCATAGGGTTCAAGGACAAGGTAAAATGTGTACCTTGGGGAAGTTTTTAACCTAAGCTGGTAAGAATAAGCTTAGGGGGTTTTCATGCAGGTTCCCACATCTGTACCCTAGAGTTCAGAGTGGGGAAGGAACCTTGACAATGCATCTTTAGGGGAAGGTGCAAACAGTCTATTAGGCACCTCTTCGAAGTGTTTACTTCTGCCAGCCAGGATCACTTTGTTCTTACCTGGATTCACAGCTTCAGGGTTAACTGTTCCTTTGACTCCCCTTCTGGTCTTCCTTGAGGGGGACCCACTTAAGGTTTTAGGCATCCTAGTAGTCCCCTCACTTGGGTCAGAGACCCGCATCTCCCTCTTTTCAGACCCAGAGTTTAAGCTTGCAGTCCCTCTGCACTCCCTGTGATTTCCCAGCAGGTCTGACCGGGATCCAGTATCCATAGTTAACTCTTTCTCCAAGGGTTGTAACAGTCTATGCCAGTTGCCAAGCAGCTTTCACAAAGCATACTGCATTTACTCTTGGGGAGATTACAAACACATGTTAAAAAACCTCCAAATGCCTACATTCATGCTAAAAGCGTACCAGAGGTCACCCTCAGCTCCAATATAGGGCTCTGGTAGGTGCAGTCTTTCAAACCCCAAACCTCAGTTTGCCCCCTTGATTACAAGTTCATGTAAGTTTTTAGCTCAGAAACCAGACCCCAATGGACAGTTCATTTGTTCTTTTGCATAGTTCGGGCCTTTGATCTCTAGTCTCTGGGGACAGGTAATCACAAGTCAATGGCCCTCTCCTCAGAGCGTAGCTTCGGAAGGCTGAGCTTTTCGGAAACCAGGGTTATGTAATTTGTGTTAACCACTCCCAAGAGAATCCCAGGAAACCCAGTTAACACTTAGTACCCAAAAGTCCATGCCTGGCACATTTCAGTACAGTGGAGTTTTATCTTACACGGGGGTTAGGTTCTAAAGTCAGCGCATAAGGCGAAAATTGGCTATAGTCAAAATTACCCTTGAAAATCCCTTAAATTGCCCATAAAGTAGAGTATACACTCCATCACTCAGCGCACAGTCAACGTGTGGAACTCCTTGCCTGAGAAGTTTGTGAAGGCTAGGACTATAACAGGGTTTAAAAGAGAACTGGATAAATTCATGGAGGTTAAGTCCATTAATGGCTATTAGCCAGGATGGGGAAGGAATGGTGTCTCTAGCCTCTGTTTGTCAGAGGGTGGAGCTGGATGGCAGGAGAGAGATCACTAGATCATTACCTGTTAGGTTCACTCTCTCTGGGGTACCTGGCATTGGCCACTGTTGGTAGACAGGATACTGGGCTGGATGGACCTTTGGTCTGACCCAGTATAGCCATTCTTATGTTCTTGATTAATAAAGAATTAAAGGAGGGTAATGTAATTAATGCAAATCAACATGGATTTTTTTGATGAGATGATGAGTTTGGTTGATAAAAGTAATAGTGTTGATGTAATATACTTAGACTTCTGTAAGGTTTTTGACTTGGTACCACACAGTATTTCAAAACTAGAATGATATAAAATTAACATGGCATGCATTAAATGGATTTAAAACTGGCTAACTGATGGATATAAAAATGTAATTGTAAACCGGGAATCGTCATCGAATGGATGTTTTATTTTTTTAGTGGGGTTCTGCTGGGATCAGTTCTTGGTCTTACACTATTTAACATTTTTATCAGTGGCCTGGAAGAAAACATAAAATTCTCACTGATAAAGTTTGCAGATGACACAAGAATTGGGGGAGTGGTAAATAATGAAGAGGACAGGTCACTGATACAGAGCGATCTGGATTGCTTGATAAACTGGTGCAAACAAACAAGATGAGTTTTAATATTGCTAAATGTGTACATTTAGGAACAAAAAATATAGGCATATTTACAGAGTTGGTGACTCTGGGAAACAGTGACTCTGAAAAATTTTTGAGGGGTGATGGTGGATAGTCAGCTAAATATGAGCTCCCAGTCAAACACTGTGGCCAAAAAAGCTAATGTGATCCTGGGATGCATTGACAGGGGAATCTCAAATAGGAGCAGAGAGGTTATTTTACCTCTGTATTTGGCTCTGGTTCAACTGTTGCTGCAACAGTTCTGGTGTCCATAATACTAGAAGGATGTTGATAAATTTGAGAGGGTTCAGAAAAGAGCCAAGAGAATGATCATGACTAAGATTAAAATATTGTCTTGGTTATTTTTAATAAAAGTCAGGGACAGGTCACGGGAAATAAACAAAAATTCATGGAAGCCTGTGACCTGTCCCTGATTTTTACTAAAAATAACTGTGACAAAACACGGCTGATGGGATGAGAGCCTGAGCCCTGCTGCAGGAGCGGGGGGGGGGGGTCCAGCACCCGCTGCTGCTATGGCTGAAAGCTCAGGGGTTCCCCTGCCACTGGTGGCATTTTGGACCTCTGGGGTCCACCTCACTGCCCACAGTGGCTTGGAGCTCCAGGGCTGGCATCTCTGAGCTCCGGGTCCCCCTGCCGCCCATGGCGACTGGGAGCTGCAGCGGTCCCCACCGCACCCTGTAGTGGCTTGGAGCTTTGGCGCTGTCCATGGGAAGCTGCGAGGGACCCCTGCTAGCTGGCAGCTCCAGCCCCGCCACCCCAGGGCTGAAGCAGACAGTGTCACAGAGGTCTCTGGATATCACGGAATTTGTGACCTCTGTGACATACTCTTATCCTTAATCATGCCTTATAGTGATAGACTCAAGGAACTCAATCTATTTAGCTTAACAAAGAGAAGGTTAAGGGGTGACTTGATCACGGTCTGTAAGTACTTACATGGTAAACAAATATTTGATAACAGAGGGCTCTTCAGTCTACCAGACAAAGGTATCCCATGATCCAATAGCTGGAAGTTGAAGCTAGACAAATTAATACTGGAAATAAGGCGTAAATTTTCAATGGTGAGGGTGATCAACCATTGGAACAACTTACCCAGGGTTGTGATGGATTCTCCATCACTGACAATTTTTAAATCAAGGCTGGATGTTTACTCTTAAAGCTCTGCTCTAGGAATTATTTTGGGGAAGTTATATGGCCTCTGTTATACAGGAGGTCAACCTAGATGATCATAATGGTCCCTTCTGGCTTTGGAATCTATCAGTCTATGAATTAATAGTATGTATAACTGCGCACTAGATCAGAGCAAGGGTCTGGTCTGCTGGTTCTGATTGGCCGATACCAGATAATTCAAAAAGAAGATACTAGAATCCACTTACATATGGAGTAACCTCCTGCCAAAAGGGGAGTTGGTTTCTAACCAAGTCAGTGAGGGGGCTGGCTCGTGCCCTGAAGCAGGAGTGCTAGTAACCTGTATGTTCTCGTGCCTAATGTAGTTCTGTATGTTCTGATCCATATAAAGGTTTGATCCTTTTTTTAATCCTGCAGAGCTGTTGATCTTGATGATATTATGTGGGCAATGAGTTTCCCAGGTTAATTATACCTTGTGTAGAAAAGTATCTCATTTTATATGCTTTAAATGTGTTGCTTTTCAATTTTGTTGAATATCCCCTTGTTCTCATGTTATATGAGATGGTAAACTGGGTTCTTGTACTTCTGCTGTCTTCTCAGTTTATCGTTTTATATTATGTCCCCTTTTGATGGGGTGGACTAGGTCCAAAGGCCCCCCTGCTGGGGGCCTCAGGGGTCTGCCATATCCATCCCAGGAAAGGAGCAGTGGAGAGGTCCTCCAAGCAGGCTGGAGTGGCTGCAGGGGAAGCAGCCCATCAGGGCCGAGGAAGGCCATATAAAAGGAGCTGCAGAGCAGAACAGCAAGTTGCTGCTGGAAGCTGGAGAAGAAAGGACTGCATGCCTGGCTGGCTGAGGGAACTGCAGCACAACAGACAGCTAAGCGGGGACATGGATCAGGGGTGCGAGAGGCTCCTAGCTGGCTGCTAGGACTGAGCCAAAAACTGTTTGCTAGCAGAACCAGGGGAGCAATGAAGGAGCTCCGGACTGGCTGTGGACACTGTGTAAGGACTGAGCCTGGGGAGGATTGCAGGAAGATAGTGTCTCCAGGGTGGAAGTCCTGGGGATACAGCCCCATACCAGGGCTGGACTGGTTTGCAGACCGTGAACACACCCAACCAAGGGAGGTGATGGATTCTTTGTGACTAGAAGTCTTCACATCAAAACTGGACATAGTTCTAAAAGAGACACTAGCTCAATCCAAAGTTATAGATCTCAGTGCAGGAATCTCTGGGTGAGAGTCTTTGGCCTGTGTTAGGCAAGCCAGAGTACTGATCATAATGGTTCCCTCTGATTTGAAAATCTCTGAATTCTAAATTTGTATCCAAGGGGCTCTGGGACTGCCACTTCCACCAATCCATTAACTTGCCTGTGTTATTTCCTAACCCCCATTTGCACGTTGGGAAGGTGAGGTTACGCACACTAGATATTCTACAGGCTCTCAGCTATTACTAGGATATGACTAAATGTTTTCACCAATCACCTCTCCTATTTGTTGCTCAAGGAGATAACATTCTACCCAAAGACTCTCCAACAAGTAGATAAGACCATGTATCCAAGCCTGCTGTGAACTGCCAGGACTCATTAATGTCCTGGCACGAGGGCTCACTCTGCCAGATTTAAAGTAACTTTATGAGTGTCTTAGAAGTGTCCAATTTTAGACAGAGGTAAAGCTGCATTCAGGAGCTCTCTTTGTGCTTTTACCTAGCTTGACTCTCTCTCTAATATCCAGGTCTGATGCTGGATTTGGGAAAATTGAGACTTCTCAAATCTTCTAGAAGTGACTGCTAACTAATCACCGGGAGTGGGGACCCACACAGACAATGCTCAGACAAACTTACCAATGATAAGTGTGGTTCTTTGACATTTCTGTCTGTGTGGATCCCTGCCATCCACCGTCCTCCTCTGCTGCTCCAGTGTTTTACGCTATGATGGTGGTTGAGTTAGGGAAGTGCTCAGTGGCAGTTGTTGGGGGTGCACCTACTTAGACACCTGGGGTAGGGCCACATGGTCACAGGCAAGGAGCCTCTCCAGAGCTTCTGCGCTTGTGCACGCACTGAAGTGGGGCGGCACACTAAGTGTCCAAAAGAAGTACATTCACTGTAGATAAATGATGCTAGTTCTTGCAAGGCTAATGGAAGGTCTTTTGGAGCCTCTGGGGATCTGCTCCTTATTGTATCTGTCCCCCTGCGGCTGTGACCTCTGCAAGGAGAGTTTCAGAGCCACAGGGTTGGATGGAAGAACCTTTCCTAAGGACGAAGATTTCCTAAAATCCTATCCCAAGTTCTTGTCTGGAGGTCTTGGGTTATTGCTTAAATCAGACAGCTTCTTTTCTGATATTTTCCTCTGTCTCATGTTCTCCCTGGTTAAATAAGATTCTACACCTTGGATTTTCAGGGAGCTTTGATATTTGACACAAAAACGTCAGTCTTTCAAAAAATCCTCAAGGTTGTTTGTGTCTTCTGGTGAAATGTGAGCCAATCCATTTCAGACCAGAGGTGATGGAAACAGATAACATCCTCTATTCTGCTAGGTGCTGTGCTCATTGAAATACCTATGCCAGATAGACTAAGAACATAAGAGTGGCCATACTGAGTCAGACCAGTGGTCCATCTAGCTCAGTATCTTGTCTTCTGAAAATGGCCAGTGCTGAATGTTTCAGGGGGAATGAACAGAACAGGTCAATTTTAAGTCATCCGTCCCCTGTCATCCAGTGACCGCTTCTGGCAGATGGAGGTTTAGAAACACCCGGAGCATGGGGTTGCATCCATGACCATCTTGGCTAATAACTGTTGATGGACCTATCCTCCATGAACTTATGTAATTTTTTTAACTCAGTTATACTTTTGGCCTTCGCAGCATCCCCTGGCAACGAGTTCCACAGGTTGACTGTGTGTTGTGTGAAGTAGTATGTCTTTTTGTTTGTTTTAAACTTTCTGCCTATTAATTTCATTGAGTGACCACCTGGTTCTTGTGTTATGTGAAGGGGTAAATAACACTTCCCTGTTCACTTTCTTCACACCAGTCATGATTTTATAGATCTCTATTATATCCCCCATTATTTATCTTTTTTTATTAGGTGAACAGTCCCTGTCTTTTTAATCTCTTCTCATATGGAAACTGTTCCATACCCCCGATCATTTTTGTTGCCCTTCTCTGTACCTTTACCAGTTCCAATATACCTTTTTTGAGATACAGCAAACGGAACTGCATGAAGTCCTCAAAGCGTGGGCGTAACATGGATGTATGAAGGGACATTGTGATATTTTCTCTTATTTATCCCTTTCCTAATGGTTCCTAACAGTCTATTAGCTCTTTTGATTGCTGCTGCACATTGAGCAGATGGTTTTCAGGGAACTAGCCACAACGTTGCTAAAATCTCTTTCTTGAGTTGTAACAGCTAATTTAGACCTGATTGTTTTATATGTGTAGTTGAGATTATTTTTTCCAGTGTGCATTACTTTGCACTTACCAACATTGAATTTCATCTGCTCTTTTCTTTCACAGTCACCCAGTTTAGTGAGACTCCTTTGTAAGTCCTTGCTGTCAGCTTTGGACTTAACTATCTTGAGTAATTTTGTATTTTCCATAAACTGAAGGTTTTTCTGCTGTGGGTGGGAGGGTAACAGATTTTGCTATACCTGTTTGTTACATGCAAACTGTTGAGGATCTGCACAATTACAACTTGGAGCTCCATGCCCAGTTGTACAAAGTATTATTCTTTCAGACTGGTTGGTCCATATGAGAGAGCAATGTTCAGTCACTTTTCAGTTGGTTGTACTCCTCCACCCTGCCCCTGCAGAGGATCCCCATTCAGGAGGAATCTGTGAAGATGATATAGACATGAAGGAGAAAAAGAGGTCACTTACCAAAGTAACATTTGTTCTACGAATACAATGCCCCACTGACCCTCCCTGCTTGCTTCTGCTTTGGAGATGTCACGGCTATGCCTGGTGTTGGAAAGGAACTGAAGAAGAGTTGAAGCTGAGAGCTTTTGTAGAACCAAAGGTATCTAAGTAATGCTGGAACACAGGGTCAGGCACATGTTTCCTCAAAGGCTAACTTATTTCAAATCAGTTCCGTTGCTGCGTGGCATTTCATGTGCTCACACAGCATGGATCTGCAGATGCGCTGCATTCAGAGAACCAAAGTTACTTTGGTAAGTCACTACTTTTCTTGCAGACTTTCTTCTTGCAAAAGAATGAGTGAGTTCTCTCTTCACTAGCTTATCGTCCCTTCATTGAATTCCACAAAGATAGGATTCCCTGATGCAAGGGTCAGATTGGGGTACTCAAAATGTGATATTCTGTGAGGTTACACTCCATATTCTTTATAGAAATATGCTTATGATATGAATATGGATAACTAAGATATATTTTCTCTAAGATAGGTCTTGTAAGTGTGACAGGGCAAGGCCAGATGGCTATGGAAGAGTAATGGAAGATAGATATATTAGCTCCAGGCTACATAAATCCCTGGTACCAGGGTAAGTGAAATGGCAGCTGCTCTAGGTTGATTAAGACACCTGGGGCCAATTAAGAACTTTCCAGAAGGCAGGGAGAAGGCTAGGTTAATTGGGTCACCTGAAGCCAGTCGGGCTGGCTGAAACTAGTGAAAAACCTCCCAGTTAGTCAGGTGGGAGTGGATGTCAGGAGCTGTGGGAAGAAGTTGCACGGTTGGAGAGGCTGAGTAGTACACACCATATCAGGCACAAGGAAGGAGGCCCTAAGGTAAGGGTGAAGTGGAGCTCGAGGAAGTGAGGGCTGCTGTGGGGGAAGTAGCCCAGGGAATTGTACATGTCATGTTTCTAAAAGATCAGCTACCATAGCTGATACTATTCGGGTCCCTGGGCTGGAGCCCGGAGTAGAGGGTGGGCCTGGGCTCCCCCCTCCACCTTTGCCCCCTGTTTAATCACTGAGACTGGGAGACAACAGAGACTGTGCAAGGAAGGATAACTTCTCCTCCCCTCCCTCGCTGGCTTATGATGAAAATGGCTCAGTAGACTGTGACCCTTGTCTCTAGAGAAAGAAGGGTTATGTGGAGGGTCACAGTGAGCCTCTGAGGCTAGCGAAATCCGCCAGGAAACGCGGGATCCACGGAGGCAAGGACAGAGCTTTGTCACAACTGGTGTCAGGAGTGGGACTTCGTTCACAGCGTGACGGAAGAAAGAGGTTTGAAAAAAAAAAGTGCACAGGGATTTTGGATTTTTTTTGTTTGTTTGCTTTATACCACAATGTAGGAGGTGGTCAGAGCTCTGGTACAAGCCACGGCAGCCCAGCAGGAGGGCACCCAGGTTCAGGCAATGGCACAACAGGAGCCTATGAGACTACAGCAGGAAACGAATCAATTATTGATGAGCCAGGCAACCCAAGATCGTGCCCTCTTGAGAGAGGTGGTGGACCAGCTGAAGAGCCTCGCCACCCAGTCCTGGGGGTCCGATGGGATGTGAACCCTGAGGGCCACTGGTTGTCTGACAAAGATGACGTCAGGAGATGAAGTAGAGGCATATCTCCTCTCATTCGAAAGGACTGCTCAGCATGAGGCATGGCCCCAGGAGCAGTGGGCCAGCATTCTCACCCCTTTTTTTGTGAGGAGAGGCCCAGGCCTACTTTGACTTGCCTGCCACGGATGCCACTGACTATACCCGTCTGAAGGAAGAGATCCTAGCATGATCGGGGTAACGGCAGCGGTAAGGGCCCAGAGGTTCTATGAGTGGAAATACCAGGAGAACAAACCCCCGAGGTCCCAGATATTCGACCTCATACACCTCGCACGGAAGTGATTACAGCCCGAGGTGTTCAGGCCGGAGGAGATTTTGGAGACACTGGTCATAGACCATTACATGCGGGGACTGCCGCCAGATCTCTGCAAATGGGTAGGCCAGAACTATCCATCCACGTACAACGAGATGATCACATTGGTAGAAAGACGGATGACAGCCAGTGAACTGACCTGACTACCCAAGGAAGGCCCCTTTCAAAGCAAGCACCCAACCCCAGCCCTGGAGGTTTGGGCAGCCAAACCCCCGGGGAGTCCTAGGTGGAAAAAGGGGGGGGCCAAAAACCAGCGGGGACCCTAGAAGGAAGGGATTGGCCTGAGTGGGGGGAACCCTGGGACTAAACCCCCTAACCCCCGGGATAGGGGAGTGATTAAAAGCAATTATAGATGTTATCCATGTGGGGAGTGGGGACACATAGCAGCACAGTGTCCCAGCAACGAGGAGCCTATGCAATGTAACTTGTGGGATTGGGAGGTCCCATGCTCCCTTATCCACCTCGCGGGGGGTCGCATTAGCCCCGCATGATTACACCAGGCCAGTGAGGATAAATGGAACAGAGACTACAGCACTTGTGGACTCTGGGAGCGCTATCACCCTCATATCAGGTAAGCTGGTAAAAAATAGTCAGCTGCTACAAGCCAAACGCCGAGCAGTGACGTGTGGCCATGGGGCCATGAGCCATTACCTCACCATCCCAGTGGAGATAGAGGTTCAGGGAAACCCCATTTGAGGTGAGCGTGGGCGTAGTTCCTAAACTCCCATATCTTATAGTCATTGGGAGGGACTATCCAGGATTTGATAATTTACTCTCCCCGGAGAGGCTGGAGGGAGATGGGGACCCTGAGGACAGCAACTCGTCACCGGGGGAATATCAACCCCCAATGTTCGCTGAGATTTCTTAGGATCTGTTCTCAGCCCCCCAAAAGACCCGGAAGACAAAAAAAGAGAGGAAGGCCACGAAGGCCTTGGGAACCCGGATCCTGACCCAGGGCCAGAAGACCTCCCTAGTAAGCAGATGGACGCAAGCAGCCAACAGAGAAACTTCCACCACAGAAGGTTAGCCAGAAGCTGCCCCCAGCCATGATGGCGGCGAGCCATTGGAATAAGCAGAAGCCGGCTCCTGGGAGCTTGAGCAGGTTAGTCCCAGGAGAGAGACTTTTTGGGCAGGACCAGGCAGAGGACCCCAGATATGATAATACCAGGAAAGGGGTGGCCGAGATCGATGGGATACCCATGGGGTCCCGGACCTTACTTTATAGTGAAGAAAGATCTCTTGTACTGTGTGGTGCAAATGCAGGAGCAAGAGATACAACTTCTGGTGCCACGAAAACATCAAAAAGCCATATTTAGTCTCGCCCACAGTCACCTGTTTAGAGGACACCTAGGGGTAGAGAAAACCCAGGCACAGATCCTGCGGAGATTCTTCTGGCCAGGAGTACATGAAGATGTCCGGCGATACTGCACCTCTTGTCCGGAGTGTCAGTTACATAGCCCTCACCCACACTTGCGGGCTCCTTTGATACCTCTTCCAATAATAGAGGTTCCTTTTGAACCGATAGCCATGGATCTGGTAGGGCCCCTAGAGAAGACAGCTCGGGGCCACCAACATGTGCTTGTTATACTGCACTATGCAACCCGGTACCCGGAAGCTGTTCCCCTATGCAACACAGCTTCCAAGACAATAGCTAAGGAGCTAGTACAGATCTTTGCCCGGGTTGGGCTACCCAAGGAGATATTGACTGATCAAGGGACACCTTTCATGTCCAAGTTGATGAAAGATCTCTGTTCATTGCTCCATGTACAAGCCCTACGGACCTCTGTATTCCACCCGCAAACAGTTGGCCTTGTGGAAAGGTTCAATAGAACCCTCAAGGCCATGATCAGGAAAGTGGTGAGCCGGGATGGGAATGATTGGGATACCCTATTGCCTTACCTCATGTTCGCCATCCGGGAGGTTCCTCAAGCCTCCACGGGTTTCTCTCCATTCGAACTACTATATGGGCACCACCCTCGGGGCATATTGGATATAGCCAGAGAAGCCTGGGAAGAGGAGCAAAATCCCAGAAGGAACATAGTTGAACATGTACTGCAGATGAAAGATCGGATAGCCCGAGTTATGCCCATTGTACGGGAACACTTGGAGAGAGCACAGGAGACCCAACAAACCCATTATAACCACCAAGCGAAGCTTCGATGGTTCCAACCAGGGGATCGGGTGATGGTACTGGTGCCCACAGCAGAAAGTAAACTGTTCGCCCAGTGGCAGGGACCCTACGAAATAATCGAAGCCGTGGGAGAGGTGAACTATAAGGTGCAGTAGCCAGGCTGCCGGAAATCAGAACAAATTTACCACATCAATCTTCTAAAACCTTGGCACGGTCGAGAGGCATGCTTAATCATGCAGGAGACCCTTCCCCAGGAGGATAACTTACACGAGCAAGTGAGGATATCATCCGACTTGAAGCCGATCCAAAAGATCGAGGCAGCCGATGTGATTAATCGCAACAGAGATGTGTTCTCCACAAAACCAGGGCGGACGACTGAGACCTATCACCATATCCGCACGATCCCCAGAGCCAAGGTAATGTTGAGACCCTACCGAATCCCAGCAGCCAAAAGAGAGGAAATTGAGGCCAAAGTAAAGAAAATGTTAAAATTAGGGGTTATTGAAGAATCTTACAGTCGGTGGTCCAGTCCAGTTGTTCTAGTGTCTAAACCTGATGGTACCATGAGATTCTGTAATGACTTTCGCCCCCTGAATGAAATATCCCAGTTTGATGCATACCCCATACCACGCATCGACGAATTGGTTGACCGACTGGGTAGTGCCCAATTCTTGACTACACTGGATCTGACAAAAGGATACTGGCAGATTCCTCTGACCAAAGAAGCTAAAGAAAAGACAGCATTCTCCACCCCGGATGGGCTATTCCAGTACACCGTCCTCCCTTTTGGGCTACATGGGGCCCCAGCCACATTCCATGGATAAGCTGCTGCACCCCCATACTAGTTATGCAGCTGCATACCTAGATGGTGTCATCATCCATACGCCAGACTGGGGAACCCACTTGGAGAAAGTTGAGGCAGTACTGCACACCTTAAGGTGGGCTGGCCTCACTGCTAATCCCGCTAAATGCGCCATAGGGCTAGCAGAGGCTAGGTACCTGGGATATATTGTGGGAAGGGGCATAGTGAAGCCCCAAACGAATAAGCTAGAGGCAATTCAAAACTGGTCCTGGCCGACCCGAAAGAAGCAGGTACGTGCGTGGTAGGCTACTACCGACGGTTTATTCCCCACTTCACCACTAGGGCAAGTCCCCTAACAGGCCTTCTGAAGGCCCGAGGTCCAGACATGGTAAAGTGGACCGACGCAGCAGAGGGGGCATTTACAGACCTTCGGATGGCCCTCTGTAATGACCCCGTAATCATAGCCCCGGACTTTAACATGGAATTTGTTTTACAAACAGACGCTTCCAAGGTGGGGTTGGGAGCAGTTCTGTCGCAAATGGTGGGAGAAGAGGAACACCCAATCCTCTACCTAAGCAGAAAGCTTCTCCCAAGAGAACAGAAATATGCAGTAGTCGAGAGAGAATGCCTAGCTGTCAAATGGGCTATGGAGACACTGCGTTATTACCTCTTAGGCCGGCGATTTACTCTTGTGACGGACCATGCACCCCTCCAGTGGATGCAGCGGAATAAGGAAAAGAATGCAAGGGTCACCAGGTGGTTCTTATCCCTCCAACCATTCCAGTTCCGCATACGGCACAGGGCTGGATGCCACCATGGCAACGCTGATGGTCTGTCACGAGCATACTGCGTGGCGTCCCAAGTTGCCCAACTCTATGGTGTTGAGCGGGGGGGGGGGATATGTGACGGGGCACGGCCAGATGGCTATAGAAAAGTAGTGGGAGATAGATAGATAGATATTAGCTCCAGGCTAAACAAATCCCTGGTACCAGGTTAAGTGAAATGGAAGCTGCTCCAGGTCAATTAAGACACCTGGGGCCAATTAAGAACTTTCCAGAAGGCAGGGAGAAGGCTATGTTGATTGGGACAACTGAAGCCAATCAGGGGCTGGCTGAAACTAGTGAAAAGCCTCCCAGCCAGTCAGGGGGGTGTGCATGTCAGGAGCTGTGGAAAGAAGTTGCGCTGGTGGAGAGACTGAGTAGTACACACCATATCAGGCACAAGGAAGGAGGCCCTGAGGTATAGGTGAAGTGGAGCTTGAGGAAGTGAGGGGTGCTGTGGGGGAAGTAGCCCAGGGAATTGTACATGTCATGTTTCTAAAAATCAACTACCATAGTTGATACTATTAGGGTCCCTGGGCTGGAGCCCGGAGTAGAGGGTGGGCCCGGGCTCCCCCCCCCTTTTGCCCCCCTGTTTAATCACTGAGACTGGGAGACTGTGCAAGGAAGGATAACTTCTCCTCCCCTCCCTCGCTGGCTTATGATGAAAATGGCTCAGTAGACTGTGACCCTTGTCTCTAGAGAAAGAAGGGTTATGTGGAGGGTCACAGTGAGCCTCTGAGGCTAGCGAAATCCGCCAGGAAATGTGGGACCCACGGAGGCAAGGACAGATCTTTGTCACATAAGATATGATTGGAAAGG
Source organism: Dermochelys coriacea (assembly GCF_009764565.3). Lineage (NCBI taxonomy): Eukaryota > Metazoa > Chordata > Testudines > Dermochelyidae > Dermochelys > Dermochelys coriacea. Next base: position 353,510,972 of record NC_050068.2, on the reverse strand, counting down.
GTATGATTTACTGAATCCGATTATCCAATTTGTGTGCCTGTATCATTTCTGTATCTAAAGTTAGGAATATTGACTGTAGCAATTACAACTGTGTGTGTCCTTGGAAAACACCCACCAAACAGTGGACCATCGGCGTCGATGGGCCATTAGGAAGAAACAGTGAGATTTTGAAGATACTAATCTCTCTTCTTCCTGAGACGCATCCTGGGATGTTTCTTTGACACCACAAGTCGTGGTCATGCCACCTGGTACTAAATGCCATCTTGGACTTCTAGTGATTTTTTTCACTAAAAGGAGGGGGAGGTCAAGACTAGGAAACAAAAGATTCCTGCCTTATATACATTCTATGTAAGACTGGGGAGTAAGTTGATCTAGGTTCACTCTTCACTGAATTCCCACCCCGGAGGAAGCTAAAAAGATCTGAGAAACAAAGATGGGGGTGGGGGAGATTTTAGCCAAGGCTGGAAAAGGGATCTGGTCTGTGAATATTATGTCTAAAGATTTAAGCTGCAAGCAGGGCAGCTAATTTTCAAGAATTTCTGCAGCCTGCCCAAAAGCAACATTTAGGGTGAGAAAATACTTCTTGAAACCAGTCTCTTCAAGATCTTAAGCTTTAGTATGCATGTTTGTTTGTTTGCTTACTAATCTGCTTTGTTCTCTTTGCTATCTCTTATAATCACTTAAAATCTGCCTTTTTTTAGTTAATAAACTTGTTTTTGCTTATTATAAAACCCAGTTTGTGCAATTTATAACTGTGGGGGAGGGTGGCGCGAAGCTGTGCATACCTTCCTCCACATTGAGGGAGGGGGCGAATTTATGAATTTACACTCTATAGATTTCTCTACAGCACAAGACAATATTCTCTTGGGTGTACTCTCAAGAGGAGAGGTGCACTTGAGTGCTGGGCAATTCCCTAGCTGTTTGCAGTCTGTGTGATTCTCCAGCTTGTGTGTGTGTGTGCGCGCTGCAAGAGGCCAGAGAGTCTAATTCAGCAAACCAGGGAGAGGGAGTCCAGGCTGGTGGAGCAGGAGGGGCTCAGTGAAACCTCAGTACAGCAGGTGACATCCCAAAAGGCGGATCCAACCGATGACACTCTCTCAAGCCCCATCCAGATGAGCTATCAAAACAAGACGCTGTTCTCAGTAGATAATGTTGATCTTCATGATACATTTGACTCTTCCTCCACTTTCTTCTGTGTTTTGAACTGTAGTGAAATATCTAACGATGCTGGCATTTAGGTTGCCATCACTAGGCTTCATGGTTAACATTTCACTGTGTTGAGCTAAGGCAGTTCACATGCTGCTTGGAGTTGTTATTTCAGGCTTTCACCACACTCAAGCTGCCATCACTGCATCAGTTTAGTTTCAGTTCACATTTTAAAGCCTATCTTCCATAAAGGCTGTAAACTGATTCATTTAAAAAAAAAAATCAAAGTGGAGATTTTGAAACACAAGATGGCAGCTTCCAGAAGAAATACCAGCTCACCGAGCCTGGCCCAATTTAATCTCTGGTTTTATGTCCTTGTCCCAGACCTAAAGTGATAACTCAGTTCCACCTTAATCAAGCCACTTATCTCTGAAGTTACGTCAGTCCCTTCTGTCTGAAACCTTCATTCCTTAGGGTGTTAGGTTCCTCCTGCTTTTATGTCTCAAGTGCAGCTCTTCATCTTTACTGGGCTAAGGCTTTGTCTATACTATCACTTTTATTGGTCCGGGGTGTGGAAAAACCACACCCCCCACTAACGTTTCACTGACAAGGGCGTCGGTGTGGACAATGTTGGTGGGAGATGCTCTCTGCTGACAGAGCTACTGATGTTCGTTAGGGGTGGTTTCATTATGCTGGTGGGAGAGCTCTTTCACACCAGCATAGAGCGGCTACACAGGAGACCTTACAGCGGCACAGCTACAGCGGATACAGCTGTGCCACTGTATGGTCCATAGTGTAGGCAGAGCCTAAGGGCATGGCTACACTTGCAGATGTAGTGCGCTTTGAGTTAAACCCGTCTTCGGAGAGCGCAGTAGGGAAAGTGCAGCAGTCTGTTCACACTGACAACTGCAAGTGCACGGCGTGGCCACGTTAGCAGCACTTCCAGCGGCACTGGGAACAGTGCATTATGGGCAACTATCTTACATAGCACCTCTTCCTATTCTGGCACTGTGGCTTGTGTGAAGGGGGTGGGAGATGTGGGGCATTCTGGGTCCTGTCCCGACGCCCCATGATGCATTGGTTCGCATCCCAGCAATCCCTCTGCTTCCATCCACATTTGGCTCCATCTTTCAATGTTTTTTTGTGCTGCGCACTCTGTCTTCCCTTTCGGTCTGCGGGAATGGAGCCCGAACTGCTGAGGAATATGCTGACAAGTCACATTTGGCAGTCAAGTTACTCCTTAAGATCCAAACTGACAGTGAGGACTCTGACAATGATATCGACTTGAGTAAGGCATACGACATGAGATTGCTTGTGGCATTGACGGACATGCTCACCACTGTGGAATGCCACTTTTGGGCTCAGGAAATAAGCACTGAGTGGTGGGATCACATTATCATGCAAGTCTAGGATGATGAGCAGTGGCTGCAGAACCAATCTGCCCTGGAGGAAAATTCCCTCCCAACTCCAAATATGTCAATCAGCTAAACCCTGAGCATGTGGGCAAGACTCACCAGCCAGACACCCAGGAAAGAATTCTCTGTAGTAACTCAGATCCCACCCCATCTAACATCCCATCACAGGCCATTGGGCATATCTACCACTAACAGTCAAAGAACAGTTATTGGCAAAATTAGGCTATCCCGTCATATCATCCCTGCTTAGTCTTGAAGCCAGATATGTCTTTTGCCCCCACTGCTTCCTTGGCAGGCTGTTCTAGAACTTCACTCCTCTGATGGTTAGAAACCTTCATCTGATTTCAAGTCTAAACTTCCTGATGCCAGTTTGTCCATTTGTTCTTGTGTCCATATTGATATTGAGCTTAAATAATTCTTCTCCCTCCGTGGTATTTATCCCTCTGTTATATTTATAGAGAGCAATCATATCTCCTCTCAGCCTTCTTTTAGTTAGGCTAAACAAGCCAAGCTCTTTGAGTCTCCTTTCATAAGACAGATTTTCCATTCCTCGGATCATCCTAGTAGCCCTTCTCTGTACCTGCTCCAGTTCGAATTCATCTTTCTTAAACATGGGAGACCAGAACTGCGCACAATATTCCAAATGAGTCTTACCAGTGCCTTCTTTAACGGTACTAACACCTCCTTATCTCTACTGGAAATACCTCGCCTGATGCATCCCAAGACCGCATTAGCTTTTATCACGGCCATATCACATTGGCAGCTCATAGTCATCCTGTGATCAACCAGTACTCCAAGGTCCTTCTCCTCTGTTACTTCCAAGTGATGCGTCCCCAGTATATAAAAAAAAAAAATTCTTGTTGTTAATCCCTAAATGTCTGACCTTGCACTTTTCACAATTAAATTTCACCCTATTACTATTACTCCAGTTTACAAGGTCATCCAGATCTTCTTGTATGATATCCCGGTCCCTCTCTGTATTGGCAATACTTCCCAGCTTTGTGTCATCCTCAAACTTTATTAGCACATTTCCGCTTTTTGAGCCAAGGTCAGTAATAAAAAGATTAAATAAGATTTGGTCCCAAAACCGATTCCCTGAGGAACTCCACTAGTAACCTCCTTCCAGCCTGACAGTTCACCTTTCAGTGTGACCTGTTGTAGTCTCCCCTTTAACCAGTTCCTTATCCATCTTTCAATTTTCATAGTGATCCCCATCTTTTTCCAATTTAGCTGCTAATTCCCCCTCTGGAACAATATCAAATGTCTTATTGAAATCAAGGTAAATTTGATCCACTGCGTTTCCTTTGTCTAAAAAATCTGTTACCTTCTCAAAGAAAGAGATCAGTTTATTTGACACGATCTGCCTTTGTAAAACCATGTTGTATTTTGTCCCAATTACCATTGACTTCAATGTCCTTAACTATTTTCTCCTTCAAAATTTTTTCCAGGACCTTGCATACTACAGATGTCAAACTAAGAGGCCTGTAGTTACTCAGATCACTTTTTTTCCCCTTTCTTAAAAATAGGAAGTATGTTAACAATTCTCCAGTCATACGGTACAACCCCTGAGTTTACAGATTCATTAAAAATTCTTGCTAATGGGCTTGCAATTTCATGTGCCAGTTCCTTTAATATTCTTAGATGAAGATTATCTGGGCCCCCCGATTTAGTCCCATTAAGCTGTTCGAGTTTGGCTTCTACCTTGGATGTGTTAATGTCTACCTCCATATTCTCCTTCCCATTTGTCATCCTACCATTATCCCTAAGCTCCTCATTAGCCTAATTAAAGACTGAGGCAAAGTATGTGTTCAGATATCGGGCCATGCCTAGATTATCCTTAACCTCCACTCCATCCTCAGTGTTTAGCGGTCCCACTTCTTCTTCTTTCTTTGTTTTCTTCTTATTTATATGGCTATAGAACCTTTTACTGTTGGTTTTAATTCCCTTTGCAAGGTCCAACTCTACATGGCTTTTGGCCTTTCTCACTTTATCCCTACGTGTTCTGACCTCAATAAGGTAGCTTTCCTTGATAATCTCTCCCATCTTCCACTCCTTGTAGGCTTTCTGGTTTTTCTTAATCACCTCTCTGAGATGCTTTCTCCTCCAGCTTGGTCTACAACTCCTGCCTATGAGGTTTTTTTCCCCCTTTCTAAGGATGCAGGCTTCCGATAGCTTCTGCAGCTGTGACTTGAAGTAATTCCAGGCCTCCTCTGCCTTTAGATCCACAAATTCTTCAGTCCAATCCACTTCCCTAACTAATTTCCTTATTTTTTTAAAGTTAGCCCTTTTGAAATCAAAAACCCTAGTCACAGATCTATTTTTGTTTATCCTTCCATTTAGTTTGAACTGAATTAGCTCATCATAGAGTCACAGAATATCAGGGTTGGAAGGGACCTCAGGAGGTCATCTAGTCCAACCCCCTGCTCAAAGCAGGAACAATCCCTCGATCGCTCGAACCAAGGTTGTTCCCTACAATCATTTCTTCTATGAGGTCCTCACTACTCAACAAAACCAAATCTAAAATGGCATCCCTTCTTGTTGGTTCAGCAACTACTTGGTGAAGGAATCTATGAGCTATTGCATCCAGGACAATCTGAGCCCTATTATTATTACTAGCACTTGTCCTCCAGTCTATCTGGGAAGTTGGACATGTTGTTCCTTGACTTTAGCAAAGCTTTTGATACGGTCTCCCACAGTATTCTTGCCAGCAAGTTAAAGTAGTATGGGCTGGATGAATGGACTATAAAGTGGATAGGTTTCAGAGTAGCAGCCGTGTTAGTCTGTATTCGCAAAAAGAAAAGGAGTACTTGTGGCATCTTAGAGACTAACACATTTATTTGAGCATAAGCTTTTGTGAGCTACAGCTCACTTCATCGGATGCATCTTTTTCACTAGGAGGGTGGTGAAACACAAGAATGCGTTACCTAGGGAGGTGGTGGAATCTCCTTTCTTTGAGGTTTTAAGGTCAGGCTTTACAAAGCCCTGGCTTGAATGATTTAGTTGGGGATTGGTCCTGCTTTGAGCAGGGTGTTGGACTAGATGACCTCCGGAGGTCCCTTCCAACTCTGATATTCTGTGTTTCTATGATTCAATGAAGTTTAAAGTCTCCCATGATCACACAATTCCTATTAGTATTTACTTCATTAATGAGGTCTCTATCCATATCCACATCGGATCCTGGCGGTTTATAGCACAACCCAAGCACTATCCGAGGGGAGGCTCTAGTAGCTTTCTTGCCCAATGTGATTTTTGCCCAGACAGACACTGTCTTGCCCATTCCATCACTTCTTATTTCTTTACGGTCTACCTCATCATTGATATACAATGCTACTCCACCGCCTTTGCCTTTATTTCCGTCTTTCCTAAACAGCACATACCCTTCAATACCTGTAGTACAGTCATGACTACTATTCCACCATGTTTCTGTTATCCCTAGAATATCTGGTTTCGCTTCCTGCACCAGTAACTCTAGTTCCTCCATTTTGTTACCTAGGCTCCTCGCATTAGTGTACAAACATCTTAATTTTTGCTGTTTGGCCTCACTCACATTCTTTACCCAGTTAGGCACAGACATTCTGCCACCAGTGACAGGGTCAGGCCAGATGGCTACAGGAGAGGAATAGAAGGCAGATATATTAGCCCCAGGTTAAGTAGGTCCCTTTTCCCTGGGTAAGGTAACAGGGAAGGTTCCAGAACAATCAGGAACCTTCTGGAGACAATTAAGACAGGCAGGCTGATTGGAACACCTGCAGCCAATCAAGAAGCTGCTAGAATCAATCAAGGCAGGCTAATCAGGGCACCTGGGTTTAAAAAGGAGCTCACTTCAGTTGTGGTACGCAGATGAGGAGCTGGGAGCAAGAAGCGCTAGGAGCTGAGAGTGAGAATGCAGACTGCTGGAGGACTGAGGTGTACAAGAATTATCAGACACCAGGAGGAAGGTCTTATGGTGAGGATAAAGAAGGTGTTGGGAGGAGGCCATGGGGAAGTAGCCCAGGGAGTTGTAGCTGTCGCACAGCTATTCCGGGAGGCCGTCTAGACAGCTGCATTCTACAGGGCCCTGGGCTGGAATGCGGAGAAGTGGGCGGGTCCAGGTTCCCTCTAAATCCTCCCAACTCCCGGTCAGGCACAGGAGGAGTCGACCTGGACTGTGGGTTCAGAAAAACGGCCAAGCTCAGGGCCGCCGTGAAGCTCCAAGACGAGCAAATCCGTCAATAAGTGCAAGACCCACCAAAGTATAGCAGGAACTTTGTCACAACAGGTGTCAGGAGTGGGATCTGGTGTCTACAGCGCAGTGGAAGGAGGAGGGTGTTTGGGGGGGGGAAGGGGGAGGAGAGGGTCTATTTTTATTTTTTCTCATCACAATGGAGGAGGTAGTGCGGGCACTGATACAAGCCATGGCTGCCCAGCAGGAGGCTACCCGTTTCCAGGCAGCCGCACAACTGGAGGCAGTGCGGCTGCAGAAAGAGACTAATCGCCTGCTGATGGACCAGGCTGCTCAAGACCAGGCTATGTTGTGGGAACTGGTAAACCAGGTACAGGCCCTTACAGAGCTGAACTGCGGCCATGATGGGACGCAGATCACGCGGGCCAGCAATTGGCTGCAGAAAATGCCGCAGGAGGGTGATGTAGAGACGTACCTCCTGTCCTTTGAGAGGACAGCCCTGTAGGAGGCTTGGCCCCGAGAAGAGTGGTCTGGCATCCTGGCTCCATTCTTGTGTGGGGAGGTCCAGAAGGCCTACAATAATTTGCCTGAAGAGGCTGTGGCAGACTACCCCCAGCTGAAAGCAGAGATCCTGGCCAGATCTGGGGTAACGACCGCAGTGTGGGCCCAGCGATATCATGAGTGGAGGTACCAGGAAAACAAAACCCCGCGGTCCCAATTATATGACCTCATCCATCTCGCACAAAAGTGGTTACTAACTGAGTCCCGGAGGCCGGAGGAGATACTAGAGGTTCTGGTCATCGACCGGTACATGAGAGGACTACCGCCAGACCTTAGCACCTGGGTAAGACAGAACGAACCCTCCACCGACGACGAGCTTGTCGCACTGGTAGAAAGGCGAAGGACGGCGAGGGAGCTGACCCTACCAGTTAAGGAAGAAGCACCCCAGGTCAAACTAACAGCACCAAGCCCTAGAGCCCGGAAGCCACAAAGAGTCGGAGCACTGAGGGGAAAGAGGATCGTGATGTTAGACTGCCCAAACCAAGAGACTGGGGAACACCTAGGGCTCCATACAGATGTTACGCCTGCGGGGAGTGGGGACACATAGCTGCACAGTGTCCCAATGCCGGGGAGCCTATGCAGTGTAACCTGGGGAACTGGGTAGACCCATGCTCCCTAATCCACCTTGTGGGGGTCTCACTAACCCCACATATGTACACTAGATCAGTGAAGCTAAATGGGGTAGAGACCACAGCACTGGTTGATTCAGGGAGTGCTATCACACTCATCTCGGGGAAGCTCGTGAAGCGTAGTCAGCTGCTGTGAGCTCAGCGTACGAGGATAACATGCGTTCATGGGACAGTTGGTTATTACCCACCATCCCAGTAAAAATCGAGATTTAGGGGAACACTACTGAGGTAGCAGCAGGTGTAGTCCCTAAGCTCACATACCCAGTGCTCATAGGGAGGGACTTCCCAGGGTTTGGAGACTTACTCTCGGTAGGGGAATTGGAGAAAAGGGGAAGCCCTGAAAGTAGTGAGGCACCCACAGTAGACTGTCAACCCCAAATCTTCCCTGAAATATACCCAGATTTGTTCTCCAATCCCAGACAGCGTAGAAAGAGGAAAAGGGAAAGAAGGGCAGCTAAGGCTTTAGGAACCCGAATACTGGCCCAAAGCCAAAGGGTTGCTCTCATAGGTAGACAGACCCAAGCAGCTGAAAAGGAAGCCACCCAAGAGGGAGAAGCACCCGAGTGTGACCCACACCCTAATGCTTCTGAACCAGGAGAGGCAACAGAGACTGGCCCCCTAGATCTCAGGCAGATTAGCCCCGGGAGAGGAAATTTTGGATGGGACCAGGCTGAAGACCCAAGGTATGACATTAGGAAGGAGGTGACGGAAATAGATGGGGTCCCCATGTAATGGAAAACCCAGGGACCAGGACCCTATTTCATAATGAAGAATAATCTCTTATACCGGGTTGCACCAGTACAGGGGCAGAAGGTACAGCAGATCCTAGTAGCTCAAAAACACCAGAATGCTATATTAAGTCTGGCCCATAGTCATCTTTTTGGGGGGCATTTGGAGGTAGAGAAAACCCTGGCACCGGTCCTGCGATGATTCTTCTGGCCCGGAGTACGTGGAGAAGTGCGGAGGTACTGTGCGTCCTGCCCAGAGTGTCAGCTGCACGGTCCCCGTCCGCACTTGAGGGCACCTTTAGTACTCCTTCCCATCATAGAGGTCCCCTTTGAGCGAATAGCCATGGACCTAGTGGGACCCCTGGAGAAGACAGCCCGGGGTCACCAATATATACTTAATGACAGGTTTCAGAGTAGCAGCCGTGTTAATCTGTATTCGCAAAAAAAAAAAGGAACACTTGTGGCACCTTAGAGACTAACAAATTTATTTGAGCATAAGCTTTCATCCGATGAAGTGAGCTGTAGCTCACGAAAGCTTATGCTCAAATAAATTTGTTAGTCTCTAAGGTGCCACAAGTTCTCCTTTTCTTTTTGCAAAATATATTTATCGTTCTGGATTATACTACCCTCTGCGGAACACGGCCTCTAAAATGATAGCTAAAGAGTTGGTGGGGATCTTTGCCCGAGTGGGGCTACCAAAGGAGATATTAACAGACCAAGGTACCCCATTTATGTCGAAGCTAATGAAGGATCTCTGTACGCTGCTCCATATACATACCCTGAGAACTTCAGTCTATCATCCGCAGACCGATGGGCAGGTAGAAAGGTTTAATCTGAACCCTCAAGGCAATGATAAGGAAAGTGGTAAATCGAGACAGGAAGGATTGCAACACCCTACTATCCTACTTCGTGTTTGCAATCCAGGAGGTACCTCAGGCCTCAACTGGGTTTTCCCCCTTTGAATTATTATACAGACACCATCCTCGTGGCATACTAGATATCGCAAAAGAAATCTGGGAAGAGGAACCCAATGAGGGGAGAAATATAACTGACCACGTGTTGCAGATGCGAGAACGGAGAGCCCGGGTCACCCCTATTGTACAGGAACATTTGGAAAAGGCACAGAAGGCCAGCGAACCCATTACAATCACCAGGCAAAAGTCCGACAGTCCCAATCAGGGGATTGGGTGACGGTGTTGGTACCCACGGCAGAAAGCAAGCTTTTGGCCCAATGGCAGGGGCCCTAAGAGGTGGTTGAACCCGTGGGGGAAGTAACCTACAAGGTGCAGCAGCCAGGATACCGGAAACAAGAACAAATTTATCACATTAACCTCTTAAAGCCTTGGCACCAACGAGAGGCATGTGTAGTGGCCCAAGAGACCCCGATCCAGGGAAATAATATTCAGGAGCAGATCAGAATATCCACTGATCTGACACCATACCAGAAGAAGGAGGTAACTGAGATGATCAACTGATACCAGGACATGTTTTCAACCAAACAGGCTTCGGTGGTCCGACCTGATCACCACATTATCACAGACCCTGGGGCAAAGGTAACTTTAAGGCCCTATCGGGTCCCAGTGACATAAAGGGAGGAGATCAAGGCAGAGGTAAAAAGGATGTTGGAGCTGGGAGTCATGGAAGAGTCCCACAGTCAGTGGTCAAGCCCAATTGTGTTGGTGCCCAAACCCGATGGCACCACTAGGTTTTGTAATGATTTTCGCCGGCTGAATGAGATATCCAAATTCGATGCATACCCCATACCCCGTATCGATGAGTTGGTTGACCGCCTGAGCAATGCCTGATTTTTGACCACCCTTGATTTAACAAAGGGATACTGGCAGATTCCCCTTGCAAAAGATGCGAAAGAAAAGACGGCATTCTCTACCCCAGAGTGTCTGTTTCAATATACTGTTCTTCCTTTTGGACTACATGGGGCACTTGCCACCTTCCAGCGTCTTATGGACAATTTCCTATGGCCCCATACCATACTGTACCATAGCGGCATACCTGGATGATGTGATTATTCACACCTCCGACTCGGAAACCCACTTAGGAAAGATGGAAGCAGTTCTGGACACGCTAAGACGGGCTGGCCTCACAGCCAACCCAGCCAAGTGTGCTATAGGGCTAGCCGAGGCTAAATACCTTGGCTACATTGTAGGAAGGGGCATGGTCAAGTCCCAACTAAACAAACTAGAGGCAATCCAAAATTGGCCCCAGCCGAATCGGAAAAAGCAAGTCTGGGCATTCCTGGGTGTGGTGGGGTACTACCAATGATTTATTCCCCATTTTGCTACCAGAGCGAGTCCCCTGACAGACCTGTTAAAAGCCCGGGGTCCAGACCTGGTGAAGTGGACGGATGCCGCAGAGAAAGCATTCATGGATCTACAGACAGCCCTCTGCAGTAACCCCGTGCTTATAGCCCCAGACTTCAACAAAGAATTCACTTTACAAACAAATGCATCTGAAGTAGGATTGGGAGCTGTCCTATCGCAGGTGGTCGGAGATGAAGAACACTCAATCCTCTACCTCAGCAGGAAACTCCTCCTGGGATAGCAGAAGTATGCCGTGGTTGAAAGAGAGTGCCTAGCTGTGAAATGGGCCATGGAAACACTACGTTATTACCTTCTGGGACGACGGTTTACCCTTGTGACCGACCATGCACCCTTCCAGTGGATGCAGCGAAATAAAGAGAAGAACACAAGGGTGACTAGATGGTTCCTGTCCCTACAACCTTTCCAATTCACTATACAACACTGGGTTCGAAGCCACTATGGCAATGCAGATGGCTTGTCACGAGTACACTGCCTGACGTCCCAAGTTGCCCAACCCCGTAGTGTTGAACGGGGGGGAGGGGGGAATATGTGACCGGGTCGGGCTAGATGGCTACAGGAGAGTAATAGAAGGCAGATATATTAGCCGCAGGTTAAGCAGGTCCCTTTTCCCTGGGTAAGGTAACAGGGAAGGTTCCAGAATAATCAGGAAGTTTCTGGAGACAATTAAGACAGGCTGATTAGAACACCTGCAGCCAATCAAGAAGCTGCTAGAATCAATTAAGGCAGGCTAATCAGGGCACCTGTGTTTAAAAAGGAGCTCACTTCAGTTGTGTTGCGCGGGTAAGGAGCTGGGAGCAAGAAGCGCTAGGAGCTGAGAGTGAGAATGCTGACTGTTGGAGGAATGAGGAGTACAAGAATTATCAGACACCAGGAGGAAGGTCTTATGGTGAGGATAAAGAAGGTGTTGGGAGGAGGCCATGGGGAAGTATCCCAGGGAGTTGTAGCTGTCGCACAGCTGTTCCAGGAGGCTCTCTAGACAGCTGCCTTCCACAGGGCCCTGGGCTGGAATCCGGAGTAGAGGGCGGGCCCGGGTTCCTCCCAACTCCTGGTCAGACACAGGAGGAGTTGACCTGGACTGTGGGTTCATAAAAACGGCCCAACGCAGGCCTGCTGTAAAGCTCCAAGTCGAGCAAATCTGCCAATAAGCGCAAGACCCAGCAAGGTACAGGAGGAACTTTGTCACACACCAGTATGACCTATTAGACCTGTATGTACACCACCCTTCCTCCTTATCTCCATTCTTCTACCCACGGCTGAATCCTCTCCTAATTTGTTTTCTTCCCTCTCAATGTTAAAATCTGGCGTCGAAATTACCTGGACATCTCCCAACCGTCTCCCCCAGATTCCTAGTTTTAAGCTCTCTGGATCAGTTGTGCCATCCTCCATCCTAGAAGTCTATTTCCCTCCTTACTCAAGTGAAGTCCATCCCGAGAGAACCATCCTTTGTCCATGAATGCTTCCCCCAGTCGCCGTACATCCCAAAGCCCTCCTTATAGCACCAGTGCCTGAGCCATCTGTTGAGCATCATAATTTTGTCACACCTTTGTTGCCCTTCTCTAGGAATAGGCAGAATTCTACTGAAGATCACCAGAGCCTCGATTTCCTTTAATGTCTTCCCCAGCCTGGCATAGTCTCCCTTGATACGTTCCAGCGAGAATCTAGACGTATCATTTATTCCCACATGAAGGACAATCAGTGGATTCTTTCCTGCTCCCGTTAGGATCCTCTTCAGCCTCAAGTCCGCATTCCGTATCTTAGCACCTGGCAGATAGCACACCCTTCTGTTCTCTGGATCAGCTCTGGTTACAGGCCTGTCTGTTCTTCTCAGTAAGGTGTCCCCAATCACGTGACTTGCCTTTTCCTGGCGACGGTGTGATTCTCCGGTCCATCCCCTGTTCCCTCTGGCTGCAAGTCCTCTCGATTCCTATTGTCCCTTGCAGTCCTGTGCAACCCATCCCGAATCCTTCTGGGGCTCATATTTGATGGTGTTATCTCCATTGACTCTTGCCCTTTTCCTATCGGACTAGGTGCTCTTCTCTCCTTCCTTGCCCTTCCACCTTCAGTGACCACCTGCTGTGCCCCGTCTTCATTTTCCAACTCCGCAAACCTGTTCCTGAGCTCTGTTTTTCCTTCACTAGTCGGTCTTTTCCTCTGCCTGGTTCTCTGTCACATGCTTCCACTGTCCACTTTCCTCACCCAGCAGTCTCCCCTCAGAGTTCTTTGGTCCTGCTTCCATCTGCAAGTCTGAGCTTTTTCCTTCAGCCTCCTCATGTCTTTGCTCCATCATCTGCTCAAACTCCCTTCTAAACTCAACCAGACTTTCCACCTGCATCTCCAATCCTCAGATCTTTTCTTCCATTAGCTCTATCAGGTGGCACTTCATGCGGACGAAACTCTTTTCAGGTACCCCCTCCAGGATCATGTACATGCCGCAGTTTCTACATCCAGTCATCTTCATTGTGTATTCCACTACTTGGGTCACTACTAATCAGCCAATCCGTGCTTTGCTGCGGAGCTCCGTGCTTTTGTGCTGGCAATCCACATTCTGCTGGTGGATCATCCTTTCACTCTCCCTCCACTCCTGTGCTTTTAGATTCTTGTTAAGTGACTGCTGCATTACTTCATGCAGCATGTCTTTTTTGCTTCTGTGTGGCCTCTTCCCGAGACTTTGCAGTCTCTCGGCCGGTGATAACACAGGCGGCTAAGATCTCAAGGTTGCATCTGTAAAGGCAAAATGCAACACTTAACAGAGGCAGCATTGTTCACACCAGACAGAATAATGATTCCCCCGTACACAATAGCATAATTTGCCCGTCCCAAAGCGAGCACACATAACCCACGGGAGCCCCAAAATGATGAGTAAGCACTGGGTTAAGCACGAGTGATTGTTTCATGGCTGTACTGTCCTCTGGGTTCTGTGCCTTGGGGAGAGCCAACAGCTGCAGGGGGCCCCTATACTGAATACTGTCCCCACATTTCCACAGGAGCTCGTCCTGGAATAGATCTTGCTGCTGAGGGTGACCTGGGAAGCAAGGGAGGGTCTTCTACTGCAATGTGGCTTCCGCCCGGCCCATATGCAGCTTCCTGTGTGCAGCAATGGTCCCCACGCCCCTCACGGCACAGTTGCGTGGACCTGTTAGCCTGACTGGGACAAGGACCACAGTGGCTGTCCCGAAACACCTGTGCAAGCGCATTGCCAGAGTTCTGGCTGAGACCTTCGAAGAGATCACTGAGGCCGATTACCGCGACGAGAGAGAGCACATCAACGCCCTATTCTGCATCTAGGCATGCATGCAGCCCTAACCCTCCTCGCCCCAAGAGCCCACACTGAATAACTGAATAAGGGAACACCTCTGGTGTTTGTCCTTCCCCAAGCACTGGCCGCCGCGACTGGCTACCTTTCTCCGGGCTTGAGAACAGCTCCTGGCTGCCTGCACCTAGGGGTTCTGGGGTGTCTTCCTCCACCTCAGCATCCTCGCTCCTGCTTTGTTCCTCCTTCTGCCTTGTTGAACTGGGCTCTGAAGTGCCCATGGTGGTCCCCGGAGTGGAGGTGGGGTCACCCCCAAGTATTGCGTCCAGCTCTTTGTAAAAATGGCAGGTCGGAGGGGCAGCACTGGAGTGGCTGTTCGCCTTGCGGGCTTTGCGGTAGGCATCCCACAGCTCCTTCACTTTAGTCCTGCACTGCAGTGTGTCCCGGTCATGGCCCTTGATATCTACCCAAAGACATCGTAAATCCTACAGCTGGAGCGCAGCTGGGACTGGACAGCTTCCTCCCCCCCAAACACTCATGAGGTCCAGCACCTCGCCTTTGCTCCATATTGGGGATCGCCTGGCACGTGGGGGCATGGTCACCTGGACAGATGCGCTGAGAGCACTCCATGCCTGGCTGAGCAAACAGGAAGGGGATTTTCAAAATTCCCAGAGAATTTAAAGGGCGGGTCTGACGGGTGGTCACCTGAGGGCAGGGCAGCAGAGTTCAAAGTGATGACCAGTGGGGCTAGCACAGGCATTGTGGGACGTTTCTGGAGGCCGATCAGAGAGCACTAACAGACCAGGGCATCCACACTGGCGCCGGGGCGCAGAAAACGTTATTCCCCTCACCGAGGTGCAGTACCAGCAGTGCTGTAGCCTCAGAGTCAGAGCGCTCTACGTGCCTTGCCAGTGTGGACGGGGAGTGAGCTAGTGTGCCCGGAGCTGCTTTAATGTTCTTTAACCCGCAAGTGTAGCCAAGCCCAAAGACTTTTAGGAAGTCCGCTAGACTTTTTGTGGCTTTCTGGGCTCACTGGAAGGGGATTTCCATCTCCATCCAATGTCTGTTCACCTGGTTCAGAGTATATAGTGAGAGCTCAGGTAGCATGGCTGCATTTGAGAAGCATCAGGGCTGTTCTGCCAGAACTAAGGCAGCATCAGTGGCGTGTCTCCAGCTCAAGAGACCCATAGGGCTACTGCTCGGGATTACAGGATTGCAGTAGCATGCTCTTGGGGCTCAGTAATACACTCTCTACCTGGTATCTAAGGGCATGGCTACACTGGAAACTTCAGAGCGCTATCGCGGTAGCGCTCCCAGTGCTCCTGGTACTCCACCTCCTCGAGGGGATTAGCTCCGAGCGCCGCTGGGAGCCTATCTACACTAGTGCTTTAAAGCGCTCTGACTTGCTGTGCTCAGTAAGAGCCAGCAAGTTAGGGCGCTATAAAATGTAAGTGTAGGCAAGCCCTAGATCTCACTCACGCTGACTTTGGAAGGGCAGATCTGTCTCCAGGGCTGCTGGAACAATTTATACAGTGGAGGTGGTGAGAGCCATTGAACCAAACTGTAAACCAAATTTATATAATGGAAACCACTTCACGCCATGGGGTGCTGCAGCCCCCCCTCCACCGCACTCCTAGTTCCAGCACCTATGTCTGCCTCCTTGTTTAACTAGAACTTTTCAGCTCCTCTTTGTGGGGGCTCACAGGACTCCTCCTTGTGGAAATGTGCACGCTTACCATGAAGAAAGACAGTAACTGCCAGCCCTTGTGAACACTGAATCTGCACATTCGTTTCATAAGCAGGCCCAAAGGGACATGCCTGTGCAGCCCCAGTGGGTCACTGCTTTCAGCAGTGCCAGGCACACAGCTCACAGTGGGCATTCGCAGTGCCAGGTCTCACAGAACCCCCTCTACTGTGGAGTAATGTTCCTTTACCTGAGCAAAAGCACCGTGAACCCAAAACCTGAGCTCCTGCTGCACTTGAAGCTAAGAGTTTGGTGCACAGTTCTTGCACTTTTTGTTCCACACACAGGATGTGATGCAATCAGACAAGTATTGCCCTGAAACAGTTGTTGGTTTCCTTCTGTCTTTGAGTGTTTTCAAGCCTGTGGTGAGGGTCTGAAAGGAGCTGGCGTTTTCATTTTTCTAAACAATTCCTACCTTTAACATGTCACTTGTGAGCTGCTCTCTCTGCACCTGGTGGCTTTCAGTGTGGTAGTGAGTGTCCAATGGCACGAATTCTTCTCTGCGAGGAGAGGGAGGGTTTATTATGTGAAGTCAATGAGCCCTATTACTGTATTAGTAAATCAGACTTTAATTAGACCGCCAAGATACACAGGTGCTTAGACTGAATCCTTCTGAGATGATATTGATGAGACCCTGCCCTGCCTGGCCCTTCCCTTCCTTTCCCTAGGACATGTCCCTCGCATCTGCATTTAGATCGGAGGCTCTTTGGGTAGAGACCATGTGTTTTGTTTCTGTGAAGTGCCCAGATCATGGGCAGAGTGAAAATAAAAACTAATAATATAATAGCACAGAGTACGTGCTTTACAGGCACAGAGTAAGGTGGTTTTTTACACGTGCAGTCTAAGCGGACCTTCTCAGGTAATCACTTCCCCTTTCAATTAATCAGGATCCCTGTTTTGGGGAGCTGGAATGTCCCAGTCACCTATAGAATATTGCTAGAAAAAAACTGAGTTTGTAATGTTAAAACAAGCAAACAAACAAAGCCAGCAATGTTTTTCTTGAAGAAGGGAAAACCCCTGCTTGGAGAATTGTCCGTGTTGGTGACCCACATGCTGGGCATGCAGGCTTGGAAGCTTCTCGTCACTATATCTGTTTGGACTGTGCCTCCAGGTGGCCTCCCGCCTGCCGGCACATAAGGGGGCACAGCCCTACCTGCTACTCAGCCACTTTTATCACCTGGGGTGCAAGTTGGCACTCTCTGGGGCTTTCCTCCTGTCTGCACTTGACCGCAGAACTGCACTGCATGTTCTTGGTGCTATCGTGACAGATACAGCAATTTCCTGCCGTATCTTCAGGAGATCTTAGCCTATGTCTACACTACCCGCCGGATCAGCAGGCAGCAATTGATCCAGCGGGGATCGATTTATCGCATCTACTCTAGACGCAATAAGTCGACCCCCGAGCACTCTCCTGTCGACTCCTGTACTGCAGCACCACCACATGCGCAGGCGGAGTCGATGGAGGATCGGCAGCCGTTGACTCACCACGGTGGAGACGCCCTGGTAAGTCGATCTATGTACGTTGAGTAACTTAGATCAATCCCCCCTAGTGTAGACCAGGGCTTACTGCATGAAGATATTGTACCGTTGAAGGCAGGACTGGAAGGGAAGACGGTTCCTTGCCTTCAGTAACTGGCTCTTCGAGGTGTTTGTGTGTATCCTGTCTCCTCGTCCTCCTCCGGCGTCTGTGGAGTCTCTCAGCGCCCTGGATTCAGAGTTCGTGACGGAGCTGAGTGGCAGTTGGGCCACGCGAGTGGGGATTACAGGGGCAGACAGGGTAGGGAGCATGTGCTGCTGGAGCTTCCAGACCCGTCCATGTGCGGTACATGCACACAATGAGTGGGGCCCAGACAGACAGTGCTGGAAGAGCTACGGGGAAATCACTGTTCTTCTCAGGTGTCCTTTATCTAACAAAAAAGAACTCGAATTTCCCTCCCCCACCTTTTCATCCTCTGCAGGCCAGGTGTGTAGGTTGTGTATTGGCATTGTGAGAGTGTCTGAGCTAGGAGGAGACAAGAAGTCCCCGGCGGTCTCTCACTGCTCATTTCCACGCTTCTAGCTGTAACATTTCTTGGCAAACACAGAGCACTCTTCCCTTCAAGTGCAGCCAATACCATCTCCTGCAGCAGGGGAAATGGGATAGAAAGCCCAGCGCTCAGGCATGTGGAGTGAGAGACCTTGGAAGGCACGATGAGTGAGGGAAATTGAACCTGGAGAATGGGGAGCCTGTTAACTATTAGTGGTCCCTGTAACCACACACAAACCAACCAACCTCTGGTTAGAGCTACCTGGCTGGAGACATCCCATTATGGAGCAGGGTGTGTGGGGTGGGGTTGTCTCTACGCAGGTCTGGGGCCGCCAAACCTAGGATGTAGGGTTCAGTTGTTGGCATCTCAGTATCAAGGAGATGGTGATGAATTGGAGGGAGTTCAGGCATGAATTCACATGACTAGGGTGCATCTCGGCAAATCAGTGCTTTGGGATTTAACGGCAGTGTGCAGTATCTGAAGAGGGTGGGCTCCACAGAGGATGAGGGATTGAACATGGGGCTAGGACTAGCAGAGACGGGGTGACATTAGAAAAGGAGAGCATTATTCTGGATACCAGGAAACTGCCTGACTATGAGATGCATTTGCTCTGTTGTCATTTGGATACTTAACAGCTGGCACTTTTAAAACTCTGCTGGACAAAACCTAGACAAAGGTCTGTCTGGGTAACATTTTCTAAAGTGCCCAAGTCTTATTGCAGCCTAAGTCCTGTTGACTTTCAGTGTGATTTTAGGCACTTTTGCAAATGGGACTTAAGTGTTTGTGAAAATGTAACCCACTGTTTGTCAGTCTTTATACAGCATTGTTGGTGTACATGGCACGGTCTGGGCAAGAGAGGGGCAAGACACTGGTCACAAGGGCTGACAATCTATTTGAGAATGAAAATACAGCAAGCCAGGGAGGGTATGGTATTCGGAATGAGATGCTGCGTTACTGGAGGTGGGGGTGGAGGGTAGTTTGATGGGTTTTGTTCATTTCTTTTTGGATTTTGTTGTATTTGTCCTATCATTCGCTTTTCTTTTTTTGTTTTCATTCATGCTTCACCCTAGATGACCTGCTCCATGATCTAGGTAATTATGGTTTTTCGTTCTCCCCCGATCTACAGCTCTCCCACCCCCATTGCCGTCCCGACTTCCCTTGGTGAGAGCTGGGAGGCTTCTGGGAGCAGGGGGCAAGTGCTCTTTCCTTCTCTTCCCTCGCTTGCTCCCTCCCAGTCCCAGGCAACTCCATCCCAGATGGATGGACCAAAACACAAGACATAGGGGCTTCCTTTCCCAGCCTGCTGTCTGTCCTGCAGTCCCCAAAGCTCCTCTCCTGCTTGATGTCCCTTTGGGAGGTCCTCAGAGATGCCAGCAAGGGCGGCACTGTTGCTTCCCAGAAGAATGGAGACAAGTTCTTATGGTACCTGGTCCAAAGCTCGGGGAAGGAGTAAACAAGGAGCATCCCAAAGCAGTCTTCTGTCTGTTGGTCAAGCCGATGGCTAAACCTCTTCTTGCTGCTCAGTGGTGAGGAGGCCCCATGGCGTGGGGAAGGGCTGAGTCCAGACCTTGCTCTGGAAGAAATGGCAGGCAGCAGGTGGGGCCCACTCTGGCCTCCTTGGTGTGGCAAGCTTGAGTTTCCACCCTTTCCCCAAGCTAGGGCATGAATGTGCATCAGCTGGGCTGAGAGGAGTGTGGTCCACTCTTCTGTGTTACCCTCTCACTCGCTAGCCTGTGAGGTCGTGCACTCACAGAGCACCTGGCCAGGGGACCAACCCCACGAGGCATCTTCCCTCTGTCACTTGAGCTGATGGAGTAACTGAGAGCCGTTGTGGGCTGTTCTCCTCCTGCGGAGCAGACACTGGAGGGAGATGAGACACACACTTCGCCAGTGGGCTTCACAGCTGTTTGCCAGAAGGCAGAGGAATGCCAAGACTTGGGAATCCTGCGTTTTCTTCTAGGTTGTGGAAGGAAGCGTGATCTACTGCTTACACATCCTGCGCTCCCTGCCTCCCCTGCCTATGTACTGTCCTCCTCCCGTATGCTCCCCTAGCCTGTGTGTCTGATGAATGTATGTAGTCAGATGAATAAATAGGCCAAAGATGTGAACCTCACCTAGTCACTGTCCATCATTAAGTCGTGTTAAACGAGTCTCTGGGTTTGTTATACAGAGACCTCAGCTTGCTTAGCACCATGGCAAAGAGACCATAAAAAATTATTTTAACCTTTTTGTTAATGATACAGAAAAGAATGAAAATCCAGTTAATGCATTTAAAATGTAAAGTATTAAGTAAGGCTTTTATTTTAACAATATTCCTTGTTTCCTTCCCCTTTTTAGCTGCAGGGAGTTTCAAAAGGGGAAAAAAAAGCCATTGTTTGACAGTCTTTGAGATGTATCTACTGCCCTTTTGGGTAACAGAGAAGAAATATAGCAGGGATGAGCTGGAGCTACTGCTGTTTGTTGAAGTTTTTAAAACTGTCCTTTTGGGTAAAGAGGAATTAAATGAGAGGCTGGAGGGGTCGCTGCTGCTGCTATTGTTAAAGTTCAGTTCCATTTTTGAGAAAAACAGAACAAGACAAACACACACAAAAGGGGAGAAGAAAGAACAGCAAAGAGAGAAAATGCAGCTTCTGTCTCTGATGCTGGCTCTCACTTGCAGCCTCATTGTTGGAGAGACAGGCATGGCACATAATCTTAGCAGGCACTCTGAGACCTGGCAAACTTGTATCAGCATCAGGTTGTTTAGGGCATTGGTTTTAGTTGCCTCTTTCTGGTCACAGGCTCACAGCAGTATTGCAGAATATACAGTCTTGGCTGGCTAAGCCAGACTCTTGTTAGATAGAAGAAAAAAGGAGAGAGAGAGAAGAAATAAGGTAGGGAAGGAAAAGAACACATGCAGTGGGGGTGAGAGGGAGAGTTTCACTTCCCAGTGGTGTTTGGGATTTAGCTGGTGCCTATCAGGGAGGGTGGGTGAGGTGATTTGGGTCCCTCTCTCTGCATCGGTCTGATCAAGACGATAAAGGCGTGGGGTCCCAGGACATGATGGGGGAGGCAGCCATGATGGTGAAGTGGTTCCAATAGGTTTCAGAGTAGCAGCCGTGTTAGTCTGTATTCGCAAAAAGAAAAGGAGGACTTGTGGCACCTTGGAGACTAACACATTTATTTGAGCATAAGCTTTCGTGAGCTACAGCTCGCTTCATCGGATGGTTCCAATAGTCTCCGTTGGTTCTTTCATCTTCGGTTTGGGAAAGATGAGCTGAGCTGGAATGCGATTAATTGAGCTGGTATGTGAAGCTGACAGGTTGGTTTCTTCAAAGTCTCCTTTCTAAGGACTCCAAAAGGGAGCGAAAGGCAATAGAATTAATCCCCTCATCATTTTGCTCACCAATTAAATCCAGTTACAAAAGGCTGAATTTGGCAGAGGTAATTTCATTTCCACATTTTCTTGTTAACCCAAGTTTGAGCTCACAAGTCCTTGGACTATAGCAGTGGGCCCTGGTTGTTTCAGCTAATAGTTTCTCTGTCTGGTTTTCTTGCACCTGTTACAACATTCATTGTTGTCAACAACTTGACCCATTTGTCATGGTTATTGTAACATCTTAGGAATTTTCATAGAATTGTAGGACTGGAAGGGACTTCGAGAGTCCAGTCCCCTGCGCTCAAGGCAGGACTAAATATTATCTGGACTATTCCTGACAGGTGTGTGTCTAAACTGCTCTTAACCATTTCCAATGATGGAGATTCCACAGCTTCCCTAGAGAATTTATTCCAGTGCTTAACTACCCTGACAGGAAGTTTTTGCTAATGTTCAATCTAAACCGCCCTTTCTGCAATTTAAGCCCATTGCTTCTTGTCCTGTCCTCAGAGGTTAAGAACAATTCTTCTTCCTCCTTCTTGTAACAATCTTTTATGTACTTGAAAACTGTTATGTCCCCTCACAATCTTCTCTTCTCCAGACTAAACAAACCCAGTTTTTTCAATCTTCCCTCATAGGTCATGTTTTCTAGACCTTTAGTCAGTTTTGTTGCTCTTCTCTGGACTTTCTCCACATCTTTCTTGAAATGTGGTGCCCAAAACTGGACACAACACTCCAGTTGAGGCCTAATCAGAGCGGAGTACAGTGGAAGAATTACTTGCTGGCTGTTAAAACTTATCAACTTATTATCTTCTAGGTGTTTGCAAATTGCTTAATTATTTGCTCCATTGTCTTTCTGGGTACAGAAGTTAAGATGACTGGTCTGTAATTCCCCGTGTTGTCCTTATTCCCCTTTTTATATTTTGGCACTATATTTGCCCTTTTCCAGTCTTCTGGAACCTCTCCCATCTTCCATGACTTTTTGAAGGCCATCACTAATGGCTCAGGTATCTCCTCAGTCAGCTCCAGGATGTATTTCATCAGGCCCTGTCAGACATGAAGACATCTAACTTGTCTAATTTCAGAGTAGCAGCCGTGTTAGTCTGTATCCGCAAAAATAAAAGGAGTACTTGTGGCATCTTAGAGACTAACAAATTTATTTGAGCATAAGCTTTTGTGAGCTACAGCTCACTTCTTCGGCTGCATGCAGTGGAAAATACAATGGGGAGATTTTATATACACAGAGAACATGAAACAATGGGTGTTACCATACACACTGTAATGAGAGTGATCAGGTAAGGTGAGCTATTACCAGCAGGAGAGAAAAAAAACCCTTTTGTAGTGATAATCAAGGTGGGCCATTTCCAGCAGTTGACAAGAATGTGTGAGGAACAGTAGGGGGAAAGTAAACATGGGGAAATAGTTTTACTTTGTGTAATGAAACATCCACTCCCAGTCTTTATTCAAGCCTAATGTAATGAATGGTGTCCAGTTTGCAAATTAATTCCAATTCAGCAGTCTCTCGTTGGAGTCTGTTTTTGAAGTTTTTTTGTTGAAGAATTGCCACTTTTAGGTCTGTAATCGAGTGACCAGAGAGATTGAAGTGTTCTCCAACTGGTTTTTGAATGTTATAATTCTTGACATCTGATTTGTGTCCATTTATTCTTTTACATGGAGACTGTCCGGTTTGGCCAATGTACATGGCAGAGGGGCATTGCTGGCACATGATGGCATATATCACATTGGTAGATGTGCAGGTGAATGAGCCTCTGATAATGTGGCTGATGTGATTAGGCCCTATGATGGTGTCCCCTGAATAGATATGTGGATAGAGTTGGCAACGGGCTTTGTTGCAAAAATGGGTTCCTGGGTTAGGGTTTTTGTTGTGTGGTGTGTGGCTGCTGGTGAGTATGTGTTTCAGCTTGGGGGGCTGTCTGTAAGCAAGGACTGGCCTGTCTCCCAAGGTCTGTGAGAGTGATGGGTCGTCCTTCAGGATAGGTTGTAGATCCTTGATGATGCGTTGGAGAGGTTTTAGTTGGGGGCTGAAGGTGATGGCTAGTGGCGTTCTGTTATTTTCTTTGTTGGGCCTGTCCTGTAGTAAGTGACTTCTGGGTACTCTTCTGGCTCTGTCAATCTGTTTCTTCACTTCAGCAGGTGGGTATTGTAGTTGTCAGAACGCTTGATAGAGATGTTGTAGGTGTTTGTCTCTGTCTGAGGGGTTGGAGCAAATGCGGTTATATCGTAGAGGTTGGCTGTAGACAATGGATCGTGTGGCATGGTCTGGATGAAAGCTGGAGGCATGTAGGTAAGTATAGCGGTCAGTAGGTTTCTGGTATACTCCTCAAAGAATATTTCCAACACACCTCTGAACAGCATACTAACCCACAGAGACCTTCCTACCAACACTACAAAAAGAAGGATTCTGGGTGGATTCCTCCTGAAGGTCGAAACAACAGACTGGACTTCTACATAGAATGGACCTCTTGGGGAGAGAGTCAGAAACTTGGAAGGAGGAGCCAAGCCTGGGAAGAAGGTCTGATTCAAAATATGTTGTGCTGTTAATAAAACCAAACCCCAGAATAGGGAGGAGTCTGGTCTCCACTCCTGTCTACACACTGAGAGCACCTGCCCACACCTCTTTGCTATAGCTATGGATG
Organism: Dermochelys coriacea; assembly: GCF_009764565.3. Classification (NCBI taxonomy): domain Eukaryota; kingdom Metazoa; phylum Chordata; order Testudines; family Dermochelyidae; genus Dermochelys; species Dermochelys coriacea. The sequence goes on along the minus strand of NC_050068.2, from coordinate 353,486,959 downwards.
TTCCCGTTATCCAGGTAAGATGTTGATTCTTATTTCAATCCTCCTGAGCTCTTGGCCTTCACAGTAAATTGTGGCAATGAGTTCCACTGGATAAATATTTGATCTATAATTTTTTAAAGTTTTAAAAAAATTTAAATGGTTTCTGTTCACTTTAATTGTATGTCACATTTTTCTTTCATTGTGAGAACGGGTAAATAAGAGCCTTTGATGTATCTTCTCTACCCATTTGTTACTTCTGTATTTCTCTGTCATGTCTTCTCATATTCACCTCTTCTTTAACCTGGCCCAGGTTTTTCAGTCTCTCTTTCTATTCAAAAGTCTTTTCAGGTCTCTGATCATTTTAGTTACCATCTCTGACACTGTTCTAATTCGATAATATCCTTTGTGAGACAAGGTGACCAGTACTGCACACAGTATCCAGTTGTGGGTATCCCATTGATTTGTATAGTGACATTATAATATTTTCCATATTATTCTGCATCACATTTTGGGGTGTGTTTTTTGGTTTTTTGTGTGCTTGCAGTGGCTGCCTCCCTCACATTGAGCAGAGGTTTCTTTCTTTCTGTGGTTACGGTTAGATTAGAATCCAGTAAGCAGTGAGCTGTTCAAGTTATTCAGAGAAATGGCAGGCTGAAAGTGACCTCGAGAGATTGTCTAGTCCAACCCCCTGCACTGAGACAGGACCAAGTAACCCTAGACCATCCGTGACAGGTGTTTGTCCAACCTGCTCTTAAAATCTCCAGTGACGGGGATTCACCAACCTCCCTTGGAAGCCTGTTCCAGAACTTAAATTATTCTGGTAGTTTGAAGGTTTTCCTAATATCTAACCTGAATCTCCCTTGCTGCACATGGAGCCAATTACTTCTTTTCCTGCTTTCAGTCGAGATGGAAAACAATTGATCACAGCCCTCTTTATAATGGCCTTAACATATTTGAAGACTGGCCCCCCTCAGTCTTCTTTTCTCCAGACTAAACATACTCGCTCTTTTTAACCTTTCCTCACAGGTCAGGTTTTCCAAACTTTTTATCATTGTTGTTGCTTTTCTCTGGACTCTCCAATTTGTCCACATTTGTAAAGTGTGGTGCCGAGAACTGGACACAGTACCCCTGCTCAGGCCTCACCATTGCCAAGTAGAGTGCAGTTACATACGACGCTCCTGTTAACACACCCAGAATGAGATTAGCCTTTTTAGCAATCGTATCACATTGTTGACTCCTATTCAAATTGTGATCCACTAGAACCCCCAGATCCTTTTCAGCAGTGCTTCCACCTAGTCCTTTAGTCCCCAGTTTGTAGCTGTGCCTTTGATTTTTGCTTCCTAAGTGTAGTACTTTGCACTTGTCTTTATTGAATTTCATCTTGTTGATTTCAGACCATTTCTCCAATTTGTCAGAGTCATTTTGAATTCTAATCCTGTCCTCGAAAGTGCTTGCAACCCTGCCCAGCTTGGTGTCATCTTTAGATTTTATAAGCATACCTTCCACTCCATTATCTAGGTCAGTAGTAAGAATATTGAATAGTACTAGACCCAGGACTGTCCTCTGAGGGACCCCACTAGATACATATCTCCAGGTTGAGAGCAAACCATTGATAATTACTCTTTGAGTAGGGTCTTTCAACAAGTTTTGCACCCATTTTATAGTAACTTCATCTAGACCACATTTTCCCTAGTTTGCTTATGAGAATGTCATATGGAACTTTGTTGAAAACCTTACTACAGTCATGTCATGTCTACTGCAGCCACCAAAGGGCTGAACTGGACTTTCGTTACCTAGGACACCTTAAAGAGCAGGCCTCTGCACCTGCGTGTAGCTGGTGAGCGGTGCAGTGAAATGGAGGTTGCCTGTGGAGATATCACAGGACTTTGCGGGTTCCTCTTTAACATGGCATGTAGGGCAGGGTAAGGGTCTCCCCAAAGCTGTGCGCCATTGCTGCTCATGCCCAGAGCTTGCATAAAGTGCAGCCACAATGGAGCGGAGAAGTTACAAGCTGCTTTTTACTGCCCTGGCTGCAGAGCCAGCATATGTCACGTGTCTGCCGTTGGTCAGCGGTGCCAAGAGCTGCAGTAGCAGCTCATTTTCCTCTGCCCTGGCTGGGGTCCTCTCCTCTCTCTCTGGCCTCAGTAGCAGCCTGCTGCGGGGGTGGCTGCTACTCACAAATGAATTCTTCCTTTCATCTGCGCCCTTCCCTCGTTTATTTCTGTGTGGGAGTTTCTGTCTCAGGAAAATTGGATTGCAGGTTGATGAAGCAGAGCCCCTGGGAACTGTGGTGAGCCAGGCTCCACGACTCAAGCAGACGGCTGGGTAGAGTTAACAGCATCAGAATAACAACAACAAGCCCGGTCCCCTACACCACCAGGAAGGAGCTGAGCTGCACATGCAGGGACCTTGCATGGGCTTCTGTGGCCACTGCAGAGAAGAGGGGCTGTTCCCCTAGAGCTCCCTTTGTCCACTCCCCCTTAGAGAGGCCAGGATCTGAGTGGAACAGGGGCCCAGAGCCTGGTTGCCTTGGAGGCTGTGTAGTGTAGGGTATAGAGGCTAGGCAGGGGCAGTCACAGGCCCTGTGGAGTTTTTCAGGCCCTAACCTCTGCCCCACATGTCTCTTCCTCAAGTGCTGCTGCTCTGCATTTTCTTAGCAAGTGTTTTTGAGAGCCTGTGAGAGAAGGCAATAGCCCCAGTGTCTGTGGCTTCCCTGTCCTCACTTGGGAATTAAGGGCTCCATGGATCTATTGCAAGAGGCTTCACACAGGGGATAAAAAAGCTGAAGGATGAAGGTAGGCTGGGGGTGGATGAAAGGGATTTACTGCCTGGATGGGGAGAGCCAACTGCCAGCCAGGATACAATGTACTGAGCCTCATGAGTAGTAATGTAAAGCCTTGCTTGGGGACCCAGTTGTGGGGTGTTCTCAGAGTTTCTGCCATGGGACAAGTCCCAGCATTCCAAATTCCTTTCTTCCGTCCCAAGGTGATGCTCTGTGCAATGTTATGCCATCATTTCCCAGCCTTTCTCCTGCCCTCGGGAGCTCCGAGACCACGTGATGGGGTAGGGCATTTCAGAAAGGGGCTTCTCTCTGAACACAGAGGTTTCCTGCAGCTTTGTTACTTGACTGGTAACACGTTGAGCTACACACACAGATGACCACACTGTGGAGGTGGGAGGGCTTTGAGGACTGGTGCTTCTTGAGTCATCCCCACAAGATGGAAAGGGTGATGCTGCCCCTGGGTCTGAATGACAAGACCCTGGGCCATGCCTGAAGAACTGCCATTAAGGCAGTGTTGTAGAGCAGTGATACTCAGATTGAGGCTCGCAAGCTGCAAGTGGCTCTTTGCAGCACAGGATGTTAAAGCGCTGTGTGATTGAATTAGTAACCAGGCTGAGATATTAACCAATCAGGATGCATCTTCTATTTAATAGGCAGCAGGTTTAAAACCAAAGGAAGTATTTTTTCACACAACGCACAGTCAACCTGTGGAACTCCTTGCCACAGGATGTTGTGAAGGCCAAGACTATAACAGAGTTCTAAAAAGAACTAGTTAAATTCATGGAGGACAGGTCCATCAATGGCTATTTTCCAGAGGGGCGGGGATGGTGTCCCTAGCCTCTGTTTGCCAGAAGCTGGGAATGGGCAACAGGGGATGGATCACTTGATGATTCCCTATTCTGTTCATTCCCTCTGGAGCACCTGGCACAGGCCACTGTCAGAAGACAGGACACTGGGCTAGACGGACCTTTGGTCTGACTCAGTCTGGCCGTTCTTATGTTCTTACGTCATTAATCAATTGTAGTTGATAAAATAATAATACTTGGTCAGCCATTTTGCTGTGAGAATGATTGAGATATAAAAATAGGAACTGAAAGAATGATTCCCAAGACTGTGGCTCTTTTGGGTAACGTTGATGGCTAATTTGGCTCCTGAACCCTTAAGATCTGAGTTTCACTGCTGTCGAGTGTCTGGGGCCTTTCCTACAGGGATATGTGTGTGTGTGTGTGTGTATGTATGTGTGTGTGTGTGTGTGTATATATATATATATATATATATATATATATATATATATATATATATGTGTGTGTGTATGTATGTGTGTGTATATGTGTGTATATATATATATATATAAGTGAAGGCCAACAGTACGGATTCTCTGAGCAACGTCCTTGTGCTTTGGGGTCTGGCACAGCTCTACCCCAAGGGTGTGAATTTCACCTTAGGTCAAATTCATCCCTGTTGCCATTCTGCCTTGGGGATTGCTATGACCTGCCTGCAGGAAACCTGCCAAAGAGCCCCCGGAGTTGCAGGTGTGGGGTCTGGACAGACGGCTCCAGCATTACGAAGGTTTTTAACCATCAGGGAAGTGAAGTTTTGGAATAACCTTCCAAGGGAAGCAGTGGGGGCAAAAGATCTATCTGGTTTTAAGATTCTACTTGATAAGTTTATGGAGGAGATGGTATGATGGGATAATGGGATTTTGGTAAGTAATTGATCTTTAAATATTCAGGGTAAATAGGCCAAATCCCCTGAGATGGGATATTAGATGGATGGGATCTGATTTACTATAGAAAACTCTTTCCTGGGTATCTGGCTGGTGAATCTTGCCCATGTGCTCAGGGTTTGGCTGATTGCCATGTTTGGGGTCGGGAGGGAGTTTTCCTCCAGGGCAGATTGGAGAGGCCCTGGAGGTTTTTTTGCCTTCCTTTGTAGCATGGGGCATGGTTGACTGGAGGGAGGCTTCTCTGCTCCCTCGACGTTTTGAACCATGATTTGAGGACTTCAATAGCTCAGACATGGGTGAGGTTTTTCATAGGAGTGGGTGGGTGACATTCTGTGGCCTGCGCTGTGCAGGAGGTCGGACTAGATGATCAGAGTGGTCCCTTCTGACCTTAGTATCTATGAATCTATGAATCTATTACAAGACAAGACCCAGTTGCTCGGGACTGGGCAGGAATAGTTTTATGGGGGTGAGGGGCCTTCTCCTGACAGAACAAAATAGCTAAAGTCCTTCTTTGAGAATTGGCTTCATGGACCCCTCATCTCGCCAGTGCAAAGTTTCTGGACAGCAGTGTCCACAGAAGCTGCGCCCTGGCATCTCTGCTCAGGGGCATAGAAGAGGACCCAGCCCTAATGGCGTTCAGTTTCTTCCGACAGCTGAAGGCAGCAAACAGGAGATCACTGATACCTGTAGCTCCCCTGAGCTGGCTAAACCAGCTTCACTGTGTTTTTGGTCCTGCTGGACACTCACCCCCTGGACTCCAGTGTGCCCTCCTCTCTGCATCATGGGCACCTTTTCTATGGGATGGCAAAGGCCAAACCCACCAGCTCTGTGCCATGTCCCTTCTGTGAGGGCACAGCGTCCTTGACTGATAAACACACCACAGCCCTCTGGTCTCAGGGAAGATCAGAATCCTGATGCTCTCATTGCAGAGCCGTCACCAGTGGGACTTGCTGGGCTCCACCTCCTTGGAGTAGCCATGTGGCCATTGTGCCTGGTGCTAGATACAAGGTTAACTCAGTGTCAAGATTTCCGTCCTGCCCTGCTGAGTGTGATGCCAAAAGCAGAGTGGTTCCCTGCCCAGGGAGTGCCCAGTGTTCAGCAACTCTGCATCTAGGGGTGAGTTCCAGTGCAGAGAGTAGAAGTACCATTGAGTGGCTGCCCCATGGGTTGAGGACTCTCCCTAGTCAGTCAGGCACTGGGGACTGCAAGAATTCAACTCTTAAGCACCACATCACTCTGCTGTCAAACTCTGGTAGGACAAGTAAGAAATCCTAAATTCTTCTATAAGGTGCAAGCATAATAAACTCCAGACCAGTAATGCATAGACTAAGTGGTTTAATGGGGCCAGTTTCACAAAGCTGATGGAACTCCGTCACCTCAGGTATGGTCTGAGAGGCCCCAGTACTTGAGCAGTGCAGTATGCTTGAACTATTTAAACTCGTAGTAATGCTGAATTTTTTTAATACTGCCCCAAAGTGTTTCATTTTCAATGTGCTGCAGAATTGTATTTTGGAAATGCGTAAGTGCATTGTAGAACTTGTGGGTCTGGGGTGGTTGAGTAGGGGACAGAGCGGGTTGTGACATTTGCAGTGGTGTGGGGAGGTGGCTTTGGGATGTGCATTAGCTGGCTTTTTCTGCGTAGTTGATCAGCATTGACTAGTGAACAGTGTTAACAGCCCACTAAGATGAGTGGGACAGTTCACACTTCTCACAGCGATCATGTCAGGCGGCGTGAAGACTCGGGCAAACAGCAGTGCATCTCTGTGCCCTTGAGTCCTGTTGGGAAGGTTTTCTTCATAACCATAAGGGCTTTCAAATGAAAGCTCCAGTTGTGCAGGAGCATTCTGCAGTAAGGGATGGATTCTCTGGCAAGTTCCTCAGCTTTGGAATCAAGGAGACCTGGGGGATGGGCAGGGACTCCTAGCCCCAGCTTCTGTTTTCCAGGGAACCTCCCGTCCCTCTACCCAGCCGAGGGGCAGATTCTGAAGTGCCTGCATGTGACTGCCTGGCTGCTGGCTGCCTGAAAGTGGTCACGAATCAGCATGCTTGGCATCAGACCCTCGGATGTAGGGAACACCTCTAACTCACTCTTTTGCAGTGCACGCTTCTGATATTTGATGTGCAAAGGGCCGAGGGGAGACTGACGTCACTCAAGGGCAGAGTTAAGGTCGTTTTGGATGCGCAAACCACCAAAGCATTTCCTGGTTTCCTAACATCTGGATTTTGTTTAGCTTCTAATGCACATTTTGGGCAGCAGCCTTCACTAACTCCAGCATTAACAGTTGAATGGCTTTGAGAAAGAAGAGTCAAGCCTGCACCAGCCCAGAGGTGTGCTTTGCCTGTATTTTCCATGAGTCTGTTGTGAGAGCGAGGAATTGGAGCAGGATTCCTTCCCCTTAGGCTTCTCACTCCTTTGCAGCTCTGGGTTTTCTTTGCAGTCGTTGCTGTGAATGGATCTGAGCATTTCCTAATCCATCTCTCAAAAGCCCTTTCTCAGCTGGAGCTGTAATGGACAATTGTGATTGCAAGTCCTCTTGTAAGCACCTGAGTTAGAACCCCTCCACAGAGTGGGACCCTTAGTGAGGGCTTGGATAATCGCATCAGCCTGTAATAATCTACCAGATGCTTACTTGCTTTTCTTTGAGAAGGTGTTTCCGATCCCTGAGTGGAGTTAATACAGCAACACGTGTCACAGCATTTCAGTAGGAAGGGATTCAGGCAGCAGACAGTGGGGTTCACTGAAATCTAGGGCTCTGTCTGTCTGGGATCCTCCTCCTCCAGGAGGATAGCACTCAGCTGGGAGGTGTTAGAACAGGCAGTGAAGTGAAGGACCATAGTTTGGAGACATTTCCCACAGATTTCTCCTCTCCCCCAGGTGCGGGGGGCTAGTTCCTGGTCCTGGCTGAGGCCAGTAGGAGGTGTGTGTGTGTGTGTGTGTGTGTGTGTGTGTGTGTGTGTGTGTGTGTGTGTGTGTGTGTGTGTGTGTGTGGCAATGCCGATTGCTGAGTGCCCTCTCCTACTGAGCACTAGGACTCCCGGCCGGCCTGCCTGTTGGGCTTTCAGAGAGCTGAGATCACCATGTAAGTCAAGACTCTGCATGTCCCCACTTTGCACTGCTGATGAACATACCCAGAGTGGCAGCATGTTAACATTCACAGGAAGGCAGCAGCAGCTGCAGTAAGCGCCAGAACAGCCCTGGTCCTCGCTTGGATTGCCCGCCCATGGGAGGCTTGGCAATGAGAGAACAAAGGCATTTAAAATGATAATGAGATAAGGGGAAAGACACATCTCATCTCATGCTGAGGAGAAACCCTGAGCCAGGCTGCTTGGAGGGGAGGGGAGGGGAGGAGAGGGAAGGGGGAGTGCTGACTCGTTCTGTGCATCTCTGCTGTGTGCACACAGCATGCTTTGGTACAGTGCCCAGAGGAAATAGAGCTGTTCGGCGCTCAATAGATCTTCCCCTTATCTGGGCGGCTGAGATGGGATCTTGAATTCCTGAAAGTCACCCTGTTGCAGGGCTGTTGAGTGGTAAAACCTCCAATGCAGGGGCTGAGGATTGAGCAGAGTGGGGGCTTGGTTCTCCCATCAGCAGGGCATGCAGCCCCCACTGACTGCAACACAGCTGATGGGATCATCAGGCCCTAGAAGTTCAACTGAACAGGCTGGTAACTGGCTAGAGCAGCACACCAAACATGTGGGGCAGTGCTCAGGGGAAGAGAAGGCCCTCAGCACCAATCTCTCCAGTCTTGGGAAAGCAGCTGCTCTTCTCCACTCTGTTGTGTTCTTCTGGGTTATTATATCCTGTTCCTCACCTCGGTATCTCAGTGCCTTCCAGCAGCGCATTACATAGATTCATAGATAATAAGGTCAGAAGGGACCATTCTGATCATCTAGTCCGACCTCCTGCACAATGCAGGCCACAGAATCTCACCCACCCACTCCTACGAAAAACCTTACCTATGTCTGAGCTATTGAAGTCCTTAAATCATGGTTTAAAGACTTCAAGGAGCAGAGAAGCCTCCCTCAAGTCACCCGTGCTACAGAGGAAGGTGAAAAACCTCCATGGCCTCTCCAATCTGCCGTGGAGGAAAATTCCTTCCCGACCCCAAATATGGCGATCAGCTAAACCCTGAGCATATGGGCATGACGTGACTGACACTTGTTCTGTGTTTGGTCTCTCTTTCTCCCTCCCTCTCCGCAGGGAGAAAAGAGGTGGGATTTTTTATTGAATATATTACACTTGTGCTGTGCTCCGTGTTTATATTAGCAAGGTCAAGGTCAAAGTCAAAGAAGTAGGAGACGAGGAAAATTCCTGCTCCATATCATAGGAGGGGCTCTCTCCTCAACCTTCTGCATGAGCAGGAAAGAACATAAGAACATGAGAATGGTCCTACTGGGTCAGACCAAAGGTCCATCTATCCCAGTGTCATGTTTTCTGACAGTGGCCAATGTCAGGTGCCCCAGAGGAAATGAACAAAACAGGGAATCATCAAGTGATCCATCCCCTGTCGCCCTTTCCCAGCTTCTGGCAAACAGAGGCTAGGGACACCATTTCTGCCCATCCTGGCTAATAGCCATTGTCGGACCTATCCTCCATGAACTTATCTAGTTCTTTTTAGAACCCTGTTATAGTCTTGGCCTTCACAACATCCTCTGGCAGAGAGTTCCACAGGTTGACTGTGCGTTGTGTGAAGACATTCTTCCTTTTGTTTGTTTTAAACCTGCTGCCCAGCTCTGAAACACCTGAGGAGTTCTGTCTGTAAGAGAGGTGCACAGTATGCCTTGCACTTGGAATGCAGGCTGGTGAGGTTTGTGTTGCTTTTGTAGCTCCTATGGGACATCATTCCGTACTCTGGGGCCAGGCCCCAAGAAAACTCTCCTGCACAGGTGAGTTCCACCCGCAAGATGAGCACGTTCCATAGCATCTGAGGAGCAGAGTTTTTGGCTTCAGTCTTCATCCCAGATCTTCTCACTCTTTTAGATATCTCAGGCCAGACTTCTGAATGCCTTAACGATAAGGGCTCTGAATTCGATATGATATTCTCTGGGACGCCCAGGAAAGTTCAAAGCATTCACCATATCCTGTATTACTGTCAAGTATCCAGCATTCTTGATTAGTCCGTGTTTCCCGAGTCCAGCTGGGAGGTGTTGAAGGCCTGTATTACATAGGTCAGGTCATTGTCTGCCAGGATCAGAGAGAGTCTCCTAGCCAGCCGGAAATGGTAGAAAGTCACATAACAGCAAAGGCAAAAATAGTGCCCATATTTTAAAAAGGGAAAAAGGAAAACCCAGGGAACTACAGACTGGTCAGCCGCACCTCAGTCCCTGGAAAAATCATGGAGCAGGTCCTCAAGGAAATCATTTTGAACCAATTGGAGGAGAGGAAGGTGATCAGGAACACTCAATATGGATTCACCAAGGGCAAGTCATGCATGACCAACCTGATTGCCTTCTATGATGAGATAACTGGCTCTGTGGATATAGGGAAAGCAGTGGACATGATGTACCTTGACTTTAGCAAAGCTTTTGATATGGTCTCCCACAGTATTCCTGTCAGCAAGTTAAAGAAGTATAGATTGGATGAATGGACTATAAGGTGGATAGAAAGCTGGCTAGATTATCGGGCTCAACAGGTAGTGATCAATGGCTTAATGTCTAGTTGGCAGTTGGTATCAAGTGGAGTGCCCCAGGGGTCGGTCCTGGGGCTGGTTTTGTTCAACATCTTCCTTAATGATCTGGATGATGGGATGGATTGCACTCTCAGCAAGTTCACAGATGCGGGGAGAGGTAGAGATGCAGGAGGGTAAGGGGGGAGGGATAGCTCAGTTGTTTGAGCATTGGTCTGCGAAACCCAGGGTTGTGAGTTCAATCCTTGAGGGGGCCATTTAGGGATCTGGGGCAAAAATTGGGGATTGTGCCTGCTTTGAGCAGGGGGTTGGACTAGATGATCTCCTGAGGTCCCTTCCAACCCTGATATTCTATGATTCTATGATAGGGTCCAAAGTGACCTAGACAAATTAGAGGATTGGACCAAAAAGAAATCTGATGAGGTTCAACAAGGACAAGTGCAGAGTCCTGTACTTAGGGAGGAAGAATCCCATGCACCGCTACAAACTGGGGACTGAGTGGCTGGGCAGCAGTTCTGCAGAAAAGGACCCAGGGGTTACAGTGGATGAGAAGCTGGATATGAGTCAGCAGTGTGCCCTCGTTGCCAAGAAGGCCAATGGCATATTGGGCTGCATTAGAGGAGCGTTGCCAGCAGATCGAGGGAAGTGATTACTCTCCTCTATTCAGCACTGGTGAGGCCACACCTGGGGTACTGTGTCCAGTTATGGTCCCCCCCACAACAGAAGGGATGTGGACAAATTGGAGAGAGTCCAGCAGAGGGCAAAGAAAATGATTAAGGGGCTGGGGCATATGACTTATGAGGAGAGACTGAGGGAACTGGAGTTATTTAGTCTACAGAAGAGAAGAATGATGGAGGATTTGATAGCAGCCTTCAACTACCTAAAGGGGGGTTCCAAAGCGGATGGAGCTCGGCTGTTTTCAGTGGTGGCAGATGACAGAACAAGGAGCAATGGTCTCAAGTTGCAGTGGGGGAGGTCTAGGTTGGATATTCGGAAACACTATTTCGCTGGGAGGACAGTGAAGCACTGGAATGGGTTCCCTAGGGAAGTGGTGGAATCTCCATCCTTAGAGATTTTTAAGGCCCGGCTTCACAAAGCCCTGGCTGGGATGATTTAGTTGGGGATTGGTCCTGCTTTGAGCAGGGGATTGGACTCGATCACCTCCTGAGGTCTCTTCCAACGCTAATATTCTACGATTCTATGAAATGGCTCCAGGCAGCAGGCTAACGAGGGGTTAATGTAGTCATATCTGTGTGGCGATAAGGAAAGATCAGTGCTGGGGAGGTGGGAGCAAATCGGAGTGGACAATGCCTGTGTGGTGGCAGGGCAGGGGGAAGCTGCATTTGCAAGTATCTCAGCTTCACTTCTGGTCCTTGTTACCAAGTACCACATTGATCCAAGCTGCACCTGGACCCTGCCTTTGGAATCATCTAGTTAGTTCCAGGGTATTAATGAACTATCAGTCTGAAAAGTCCTCATTAATTTCTGGAATAAATTAATTTCCCCCTTTCCCCATCCAAGCCTGGCTGACTTTGATTAGCACCTGTTTTTTACACAAATGTTTAATTAAATGTTTATAATGAGTATAAAATCAGCTCAGCCACTGGAGGTGAGCGCTCGGAGTAGCTCGGGAGCAGCCAGAGCCACAGACTCTGCTTAGAACATACTGTGATTTCTATTCCACGGGCAGTGCAGCGGGCATGGCACATGCCACAAGGCGCTCGGGGGAACAGTACAGCTTGGGAGCGAAGACCTGGGTAATGCAGATATGTAATGTTGGCGACAGGCAGGGTCTCCATTTCTTCATGGGGTAATGAGTGCCTAACCACTCTCACTGAGTGGGTTACTGTGGGTGTGGTGATAGAGGTGGCGGTCTTGGGGAATACAGGGTACAGCCAAGGGCAATGGATTGTGCTGGAGCTGGGTATACACAGTGACTCCGATACACTCCAGAGAACAGATTTGCTGAGGAATAGGGACCCCCAACTACTTTCCCGAGTCTAACCTCTCTCATAGCAGCATTTGTAGGCACCACATTCTGCCTTATGCAGCTGGCTAGGAGAATTGTCCTGTCCTCGTGGACAATGACCTGCCTCAGCTATTCACACCTTTGTCAGCTAGTGGCTGGACCTCATCAGTGTGGTATGCCTGGGCATGACGCCCTTCGGAAATACCAGCTAGTCCAGAACGCTGCAGCATGTCTCCTCAGCGGCGCTGGCCCCCATAGGCGCATCACCTGTCCTCTGCTTGCTACACTGGCTTCCCAGAGATGTTGGGTCAAGTTCAAGGCCTCGCTCCTCTTCCCTCCAGTCCCACCCAGCCACCCTGCCTGCAGAAATTACCGCCCAAGGAGGGACGAGAGAGCGGTTAGTCGCGTCACTCGGTGTGCTGCTGGAAGGCACGCAGGTGCCCTGATGATGGGGCAGTGCAAGAACTTGAATAGAATAGAAGTGCCCCAGGGCTTCTCTATCATTTTTCTTGGGATGCTCCCAGGACTGTGCCAGGCTGAGGACTGTGTGTTCTGGCTCTTGTTGTTGTGCTTCTGTGCACAGATTTCTGCTGTGGCTTCTGTAATAGCTCTCACGTGAATTCCATCTGTTCCTGGAGACTTGTCAGATCCCTGGGGCTGGAACTTAATTGCTTTTACTTGCCTGCTGCTGATGCTACCCAGGAAAGCAAAGGCAGTCAGTGGCAGATGGCTTGTGAGAGTGATCTCTGCTCTCTGTTTCCCGTACCCCGTTCTCTCCTTGTCCCCATTCTGGGTTCATGTCCCAATCCATCTCATAATGCTGTCACATCCTCCAGGGCTGTTTGTTACCCCAAATCCTGTTTAGATCATCAGTGCTGCTCTGTCAGTTAGGTGCATTTCTAGCTCTCCTCCTCATCACAGCCAGGCAGCTGTCTGTTTCTGTACCTCCATGCTACAGAGGGGACCCTGCAGCGCAGAGGAGATGGGGCTTGCTTGGAGTCACACACGGAGTCTGAGACACAGCTGGGAACTGAACCCAGCACTGTGGAGTCCTAGGCCAGTGTTCTCAGCTCAGAATGGAGTCCTGATGGCATCCCCTGTCTCTCCATGGGGCTGTGACCTTGCTTAGCTTTGAGGCACTCTCTTCATTGGGTGATTTGATCCTCAGAGTCTCTTCATTGGATTTAGGAGACATTTCTTCTCTTCAGCATTTAAACTCTATGTTCTTGGGCCCCTCCCAGCCCGTCAGTGTCGGTGTTCCTGGGCCAAACTTGTCCCTTCCATCTGATGGCTGCAGGCTCCTCTTCCCAGCTACGTTGGATCCCTTGGCCCTGCAGGTTCATCGGCCTCTGGCCCCGCATCCTCTGATATCACTACTGACTTGGGCTGGCCAAAGCTGGGCATTTATATTTGATTTCAGATGTTCTCAGATGTAATGATATCGTTCTTATTCTTCTGCGTATGGGTGCATTTCCAGAAGGGGCTGTCTCTGACCCCCGGGCAGGGAGCAGATGGGACAGTGGGTTACTGATGCAGATGCTAAAATGGGAGGAATGTGGAGTGCAGTGGGGACAGAGAAACAATCCAGGGAGCTGCCTCTTTAGTCTTCAGAGTCGCAGGGTGTGTCTACCCTCGAGCTTGAGGGAGTTCTGTGTGCGAGCTGTGATTGAGCTACTGCACTAAAATAGACATGAGCCATGGTGGAGCAGGCTGGCCCCCTGAGTAAGCGTTGATGGTCCCGGGCAGGACTGTACTCGGGATGGCTAGCCTGTGCCATCACCCTCCCCGTCATGGTGACGCTTTTGTTGCTAGCATGCTAGCTCAATCCATTGCATCGACCTGTGATGGATGTTATACCTTCAGCTTGAATGTAGATATACCCAGAGCCGAAGGGCTAATCTTGCTGTCCTCCTGCGGCTAAGTGCTTTCCACCCCTACCATTGTCCTCGCAGTCAGCGAGGTCAGTACTAGCGCAGGAACGGCTGGAAACACCTTTTCCATCCATGACTTCTCCAGATGAGTTTGTGCGTTCCTAGATGCATAGATATGAAACCAGAAGGGACCACTCTGATCATCTAGTCTTGCCTCTTGCATAACACTGGCCTTAGGACTTCCCCCAAGTAATTCCTGTTTGAATTAGAGCAGATCTTTTAGAAAAATAGTCAATCTTGATTTAAAAATCTCCAGGAATGGAGGATCCTCCCTGACATGTACCCATGTGTGAATGTGGGCACGCCTGCAGGTGGGGGTGTGTACCTGTGTGTGAATACGTGTACGCCTGCAGGCGGGTGCGCGCCCGTGGGTGAAAGGGAGTACACCTGCGGGCGAGGGTGTGTAGGCATGTATGAGTGTGGGCGGCTGTGTACCCATGTGTGAATGTAAATTGTTCCAATAGTTAATTACTCTCTGTTAAAAACGTACGCCTTATTTCCAGTGTGAATTTGTCTAGCTTTGGCTTCCAGCCATTGGATCTTGTTCAGGAGTTCTCTGTTATCAAATTTCTGTTCTCCATGTAGATAATTATGGACTGCGATCAAGTCACCCGTTAACCGTCTCTTGATTACACTAAATAGGTTGAGTTCCTTCAGTCTGTCACTCTAAGGCAGGTTTTCTAATGAAGTAGTAAGTGATCATACTTAAAGAACAGGAGGACTTGTGGCACCTTAGAGACTAACACATTTATTTGACCATAAGCTTTCATGAGCTACAGCTCACTTCATCGGATGCATCCAATGAAGTGAGCTGTAGCTCACGAAAGCTTATGCTCAAATAAATTTGTTAGTCTCTAAGGTGCCACAAGTCCTCCTGTTCTTTTTGCGAATACAGACTAACACGACTGCTACTCTGAAATCGATCATACTTGTGACTCTTCTCTAAACCCTCTCCAATTTATCAACATCCTTCTGGAATTGTGGACTTGCTAGGATCTGCAAGAGGGGGAGGAGCGGAGAGGAGGAGCAGCTCTGCTGTACGCCTTAGGAGGAGAAGAGCTCCACTCTTGCAGAAGGTTGAAGGAGAGAGTCCAGATCTGAAATACCCGAGGGGAGCTCTGCAATTGAGGGTGCAAAGTGTCTTCCCAGATGTGCAAAACCTCCATCTGTACCTGTGTCTAAAAGTAGGACTGCAGGTTTTGTGTGCACGTGCCTATGTGTGCCCGTGTGTGAATGCGGGTACGCCTGCAGGTGGAAGCTGGCACAATTATGGGTGAGGGCGTGTACCTGAGGGGGAATGCGGGTACGCCTGCGGGCAGGGGTTTAGATCCATATGTGAATGTGGGTACGCCTGCGGGTGGAAGCTGGCAGACTTATGGGTGAGGGCGTGTACCCGAGGGGGAATGCGGGTACTCCTTTGGGCCGGCATATACCTGGGGTGAATGCAGGCATGCCTGCGGGTGGGGGCATGTACCCGTGTGTGAATGCAGGTACACCTGTGGGCGCATGTACCCATGTGTGAAGGTGGGTACGCCTGCGGGAGGGGGCATGTACCTTTGTGTGAATGCGGGTGCGTGTGTAACAGTGTGTGAAGGCGGGTACGCCTGTGGGCGGCTGTGTACCCCTGTGTGAAGGCGGGTATGTCTGTGTGTGAAGATGGGTATGCATGTGGGCGGGCGTGTACCCAGAGGCGAAGGTGGGTACGCCTGTGGCGGGGCTGTGGACTTATGTGTGAAGGCGGGTACGCCTGTATGTGGGGCTGTGTACCCTTGTGTGAATGTTGGTACACCTGTGGGTGGCTGTGTACTCCTTTGTGAAGTCGGGTATGCCTGTGTGTGCGCGTGTAGCTGTGTGTGAAGGCGAGTACGCCTGTGTGTGCGCGTGTACCTGTGTGTGAGGGTGGGTACGCCTGCGGGTGGGACTGTGGACCCGTGTGTGAAGGCGGGTACGCCTGCGGGTGGGACTGTGGACCCGTGTGTGAGGGCGGGTACGCCTGTGGGTGGGACTGTGGACCCGTGTGTGAGGGCGGGTACGCCTGCGGGTGGGACTGTGGACCCGTGTGTGTGAAGGCGGGTACGCCTGCGGGTG
The DNA here is from genome assembly GCF_009764565.3 of Dermochelys coriacea. Classification (NCBI taxonomy): domain Eukaryota; kingdom Metazoa; phylum Chordata; order Testudines; family Dermochelyidae; genus Dermochelys; species Dermochelys coriacea. Next base: position 353,470,857 of record NC_050068.2, on the reverse strand, counting down.
GGGCTGTGGACCCCTGTGTGAAGGCGGGTACGCCAGTGGGTGTGCGTGTACCTGTGGGTGAAGGCACGTACACCTGTGGGCAGGGTTGTGTACATAAGAACATAAGAATGGCCACACTGGGTCAGACCAAAGCCCAGCCCAGCCCAGCCCAGCATCCTGTCTACCGACAGTGTCCAATGCCAGGTGCCGCAGAGGGAGCGAACCTAACAGGTAATGATCTAGTGATCTCTCTCCTGCCATCCAGCTCCACCCTCTGACAAACAGAGGCTAGGGACACCATTCCTTACCCAATTCCTATACCTGTGTGTGAATGCGGGAGGGCTTGTGACCTGTGCACAGAGTTGTTTCTGTGACCTGTTCCATCCTTGATATCTGCCGAAGCTGCCAGCACCGGAGCAGATCGTGCGATGCGAACAGCTGCTCAGTGTGAACTGGCCTGTCACCCAGGGGCCACCAATCAGCTGGTGGATGGGCAGGTCATTGTCCCTGCTGGCCTGGGTGGCCTAGTAACAAGGATCTTTTAAACAGGTTTCAGAGTAGCAGCCATGTTAGTCTGTATTCGCAAAAAGAAAAGGAGTACTTGTGGCACCTTAGAGACTAACAAATTTATTTGAGCATAAGCTTTCGTGAGCTACAGCTCACTTCATCGGATGCATTTGGTGGAAAATACAGAGGGGAGATTTATATACACACACAGAGAACATGAAACAATGGGTTTTATCATACACACTGTAAGGAGAGAGATCACTTAAGATGAGCCATCACCAGCAGGAAGGAGCAGGGGAAGGAGGAAAACCTTTAGTGGTGATAATCAAGGTGGGCCATTTCCAGCAGTTAACAAGAATGTCTGAGGAACAGTCGGAGGTGGCGTGGGGGGGGAGAAATAACATGGGGAAATAGTTTTACTTTATGTAATGACTCATCCACTCCCAGTCTCTATTCAAGCCTAAGTTAATTGTATCCAGTTTGCAAATTAATTCCAATTCAGCAGTCTCTCATTGGAGTCTGTTTTTGAAGTTTTTTTGTTGAAGGATAGACACCCTCAGGTCTGTAATCGGGTGACCAGAGAGATTGAAGTGTTTTCCAATTGGTTTTTGAATGTTATAATTCTTGACGTCTGATTTGTGTCCATTTATTCTTTTACGTAGAGACTGTCCAGTTTGACCAATGTACACGGCAGAGGGGCATTGCTGGCACATGATGGCATATATCACATTGGTAGAAGCGCAGGTGAACGAGCCTCTGATAGTGTGGCTGATGTGATTAGGCCCTATGATGGTGTCCCCTGAATAGATATGTGGACACAGTTGGCAACGGGCTTTGTTGCAAGGATAGGTTCCTGGGTTAGTGGTTCTGTTGTGTGGTGTGTGGTTGCTGGTGAGTATTTGCTTCAGATTGGGGGACTGTCTGTAAGCAAGGACTGGCCTGTCTCCCAAGATCTGTGAGAGTGATGGTCGTCCTTCAGGATAGGTTGTAGATCCTTGATGATGCGTTGGAGAGGTTTTAGTTGGGGACTGAAGGGGATGGCTAGTGGCGTTCTGTTATTTTCTTTGTTGGGCCTGTCCTGTAGTAGGTGACTTCTGGGTACTCTTCTGGCTCTGTCAATCTGTTTCTTCACTTCAGCAGGTGGGTATTGTAGTTGTAGGAATGCATGATAGAGATCTTGTAGGTGTTTGTCTCTGTCTGAGGGGTTGGAGCAAATGTGGTTATATCGTAGAGGTTGGCTGTAGACAATGGATCGTGTGGTGTGATCTTTCTAGCTTCCCTGATCCCTTTGATCGACCACATGCCATTGTAGGCAAACTCATCAGACCATCCAGCTTGTCTCTCCCAGATCCCCTTATTAACAAACTCAAATGAAATCAGGCGCTGTGCTGAAAGGCTCTGCAAACACCTGCCAGAGGCCCGTTGCGCAGCCAGCTTATTGGTATAATTGGGCATTTTACAGTCAGCTCTTGTAATTGCATTTTAATTTGTTAGCAAGCGAAGCTGCTGTGCCAAGCGAAATGCGGGCCCAGCAAGTCATGTGCGGGGCACTGGCCGCCTTTGAAAGGGGCATGTGGGCCTTAAGGTTTGACCCCATCAGTGAGTTCTGGGCTTCAAGCAGTAAGAGGGCCCCAGAGCCTCCAACTCTGCCATTTGGAGGAACAGCAGCCTTCAAACTGTAACAGCCACAAACCAATTGTGCTCGCTCTGCCCAGTCATTCCAGGGACTTGCAGTCCAGAGGGCAGTTCCTACTGTTCTTTATACGTTTCTTACTAGACACTTCCAGCACTGGTGCTGGTCATGCTGGCCCAATTGGCATGAACGCAATTGTGTATTTGTCTGTGCATAGCCACGTCAGATGACGTGTTCATGCCTGGGTGTGTGTGTCAGTGTGTGTAAGTGCAGGCGGGAGTTAGCAGAGCCGGGGGTAGTGTTCTCTCCAAGATGCTAGGCTTGCTCCCTGTTCCACCGGGACACTGAACAGCGAGAGAACACTCTTTCTTTCTAATGTGGAAACAGCAACAGCAGGAAACCAGAGCCCAAGGGCCTAGGAAGAAATGTAAGGTCTCAGCACGAGGCTGCTCCTTAGGCATGGCACTGGGATGGAAATTGGGTCAAAGTCACTGAAAGCTTTTCTGGGGTGAGGCTCAGGAATTCGTGACTCACACTGAGCCAGTTTGTGCCTGGAATATGTCGCGGGGAGGTCCCGCGGATCTGGATCCCTGCCAAGAATGCTGGGAAGTGGGGTCTCCAGCACCTGGCCAAAGGAGGAAGGGATGGGGGAGAGGCTGCATTGTCTCTCCTGGGTCCCCTCAGAGGGATATGGATGCCATTTAGAGCGCCTAGGACAGGGGTTCTCAAACTTCACTGCACTGCTACCCCCTTCTGACAACAAAAAGTACTACACGACCCCAGGAAGGGGGACCGAAGACCGAGCCCCTCTGCCCCAGGTAGGGAGGCCAAAGCAGAAGCCTGGGCCTTGCTCTGCTGGGTGGGTAGGGGCTGTAACCTGAGCCCTGCTGCCCAGGACTGAAGCCCTCAGGTTTTGGCTCCAGCTCTTGGCGGTGGGGCTTGTACTCTTGGCTTCAGCTCCAGGCCCCAGCGAGTCTAATGCCAGCCCTGGTGACCCCATTAAAACAGGGTTGCGACCCACAGTTTGAGAACCGCTGACCTAGGAGAGATGGGAGTTCTCAGTGGCATGGGATTCTGGTGTAATTTGGTGCTGCCTCTCTGTGGAGGAGCTAATGTGGCCTGTAGCCCTGCAGATGAGAACCTTTAGGAAGCCCTCTAGGCACCCAGAGGCAGTGCAACTGGTCCCGCAGTGTCCCTGCTGGTCATACGAAAGGACTGGTGGAAAGGCGGCCAGTTGCAGTGATGGCTCTGACTGGACCAGAGAGGAGGTGGCTGCCCTGTCTCTAGCCCATCCCTCAGCTCATCACACCGGAGCTGGATGGCTGCAGGGAAGAGCCTACGGTCTGGGCATTTCTGAGGTCGAGGAAAACCCTCCGAGACTCCCACACTCTGTCAGGAAGGTAAGGGCTCCTTCTCCTCTGAGCCTCTGCCCTCAGCCTCCTTTCCTTGAGTTGCCTCATGCTGTAGAGAGCTAGTGTGCTGAGGGGATGTACTGCAACCTGCCCTCAGAACGGCCCCCATCTCACAGGCTTTGGGTGACAGCTGGTATGTGTGGACCCAGCAGTTTACACCTTCCCCCCTCACCTCTTCCAGCCCTCCTGCCTTATCCTGCCTCCCCCCCCACCCCATGCTAATCTTACACACTCTCCCTAACTTCTGATCTCTGCTTGTTTCTCTCTGTCATGTGCTGTGGGTTGGGAACAAGGTGGGGTAGCTTGGGGGTGTCGTTACTCTGGGTGCAGTCGGTTTTAAGAATGCACAGTGAACGGTTGCTGTTTGAGCACCTTAACTTGCAGAACAGGTGCAGAGAAGGGCTCCTAGGGTGATCCGAGAAATGGAAAACCTACCTTGTGGGAGGAGACTCAAAGAGCTTGGCTTGTTCAACCTAAGCAAATGAAAGCTGAGAGGAGATAGGATCGCTCTCTATAAATACATCAGAAGGATAAAAACGAGGGAGGGAGAGGAATTGTTTAAATTATGGGGTGATGTTATCACAAGAAGTGGAAATAAACTGGTCATCACCAAATTTAGGCTTGAAATTAGGCAAAGGTTTCTAACCATGAGAGGAGTGAAGTTCTGGAGCAGCCTCCCAAGGGAAACAGTGGGAGCAAAAAACCTAACTGGCTTCACGATAGAGCTTGATACGTTTATGGAGGGGATGGTCTGATGAGTTTGCCTACAATGGCATGTGGCCGATCTGCAACTGCTAGCAGCAAATATCTCCAACAGCCAGAGACGGGAGCCTGGGGGGGGGCTCTGAGTTTTTCGCCTTCCCCGCAGCACAGGGTGCGGGGTCACCTGCAGGTTTAAACTAGAGTGAATGGTGGATTCTCTGTAACTTGAGGTCTTTAAACCATGATGTGAGGATTTCAGTATCTCAGCCAGAGGTGAGGGGCCTATTACAGCAGTGGGTGGGTGAGGTTCTGTGGCCTGCGATGTGCAGGAGGTCAGACCACATGATTATGATGGTCCCTTCTGGCCTTAATCTATGAGTCTCTTGACTTAGTTGTACCTCTGAGACTGCTCAATTGGGAACAGCCCTTGAACACCCCCAATGCTTCTGAAAATACCCATCCCCCCGGCCGTGTCCTACCTGGCCTCTGGGGAGAGCTCAAGCCACTAGCTGCTCAGGTCACTTGGGTTTGCCCAGCCACCAGCTTTGAAAGTCTCCTGGACTCAGCGTCCAGGTCACTCCTGCGAAAGGCACCCACGGCTGTTTGTGCTGGTCTAATCTATTGTCAGTTTTGGCCTGAGTCTGTCTGTTGGCCTCGGTGTGTGAAATGGGGAGAATGATGTTTCCCAACCTCCCAAGGGTGTGTGAGGCTCAGTTCATTCTGGCTGTGAGGACTTGTTTATGGGGGTGATAGGAGCCACAGAAATGCCATAAATACGTAACGCGCCAGGGAGGGTCCCAGTTTGTAACTCAGTGTCTCTCTCAGGTGGAAGTGGCGCATCAGGGACACAAAAATCCAGGTGAACCCAAAGGGCACTGGTAGGAGCTGTTACGAAGAGGGAAGAGCTGAGTGTTGCTGATGCAGCCTTGAGGGGCCTTTAATGAGCAGCCCCATGTCAGTGCACTCCGAGGGGGTATGCGTGTAGACTGAGTGTCCTTGGGAATATGTCCATGAAGTGTCACGGAATCCCTGGGGGAGCCGGGCCCCTGAGAGAAGCAGAGAGGAACCACGGGAGCGAGCAGTGGGGGCAACTGGTCCTCCGAGCTGTCTCACAGTCCCCTTCTCCCTGGTTCGGTAGCTTTGCGATGCTCCATGCGTTGGTGCTGCCTCACTCTCCCCCACCCCTGCAGGCTCAGGAGCAGCTGAGAGGTTACTCAATTGATCTTGCCATGGGGACATGGACACAATGGGGTACAAATACACCTCTCAATCCATGCCATTGATATTAACCAAGGGAGTGCTGACCTCCCTTCAGTCGTGGGAAACACCAATCCTAGAATCAGCAAACACATGGAATGGTCAACAGACTTCAGTTGACCCCAGATTGGTGCGAGCATCTGGGAGCTGAGACCACGTTGACAGGTGCTTTAGATACACTTTACATAGAGCTAGCAGAGCATCTTTCCCCTCCAGCCACCCGAAAGAGAGATCAGGAGCATGAACGCTAGTAAACGATGACATTAGTGAAATAAAATGTACTCACTAGGTAGAGTTACCCCTCCTTGGAGAATATACCTCTCCAGGCGCTCCAGCTGCTCCTATTCTCTATTCCCGTGGCAGAGCAGTGCATCCTCCCTGAGGACAAATACTACAAGCAGAGGATTGAGAGTCCTATTAGAGCTACTAATAGGGATCTGCTCCTTCAAAACCCAGCCTGCAGCTAACCTTCTCAGAATCCCAGAGGGCAACACAGGAGAAAAGGAGGCCATTTGTTTCCGCTCTGGAAAAGGGCTTAGAGCTGCAGGTCAGGCTCAGACTTGGCTTCTGCCCGAGAACAAAAGAAAGAGACCGGCCTACATGGGGGGAAAAATAACACCTGAACCAAAACGTTCAGACAGCTGTGAACAAGTTACTCCTGCCCTGGGGCCGTGGCCTCCAGCCATGACAGTGCTCACTAACCCTCAGGCCCAAATGCTTGAATTAATTTAGATGGAATAAATGGGCCCAAAGAGTCATAGGTGTTTGTATCACCAGTCACTGCCCAACCATAAACCAATTTTTAAATCAGTTTTGGGGTTTCATATACAGAGACCTCAGCCTGCTTTGTACCGTGGCAAACAGACCATGAAAAAAACTTTTAACCTTTTATTAAAGTTACAGAAAAAGAGGGAAAAGCAGTTAAAGCATGTGAAATGGGAAGTGTTAATTAAGCCTTTTATTATAACAGTATCTCTGTAGCTATAGAGTCTTCTTTTAGTTAGAGAGTCTTTAGAAAGGGAAAAAGCCCTGTTGGACGGTTGTAGATGGTAACAGCTGTCCTTTTGGGGCACAGGGGAAGAGAAAAAGTGAGCTGAAATGGGCTGGAGCTGTCATTTCTGCTGTTGTCTGATCCTGTTTTCTAAAAGACAAAACAAAACAAACAGGGAGAAAATGAACAGCACAGAGAGAAAATGCAGCTTCTGCCTCTGGTGCTGACATTTGCTTGGAACCTCACTGCTGGAAAAATGCAGGCCTGGCCTATGGTCTTAATCACCCACCCAAGACCTGGCTGACTTGTACCAGCATGAGACAGTTTAGGGCACTGTTCTTAGTTACCTTACAGCAGCGTTGCAAAATATCCAGTCTTAGCTGGCTAAGCTAGATCCTTAACGAACCGAAGACAAGAGCAAAAGGGTAGGAAAGAGAAGGTGGGAAAGGAAAAGGACACACAAGGGGGTGGGTGTGACAGTCTCAAATCCCAGGTAGTGTTCAGGATTTTGCTGAAGCTGGTGGAGGCAGTAGTGTTATTTGGTCCCTCTCTCTGGCCTGGTCTGATCAGGATATATTGTAGGATGAGGATGACAAAGATCCAATGGGTGTTACTGTGGACGCCGACATCCCAGGACACAGCTCGGGTGGCAGTCATGTTGATGAAGCTTGTTTCTGGTCCACCCATCTGCCAGCCAGCCAGTGTTGTCAGGGAGCTTGAATCACATTTCTCTCCCAAAGTCTTTTCTATTCAAAATCTCTAAAGGGAGTGATGAGTGGAACAGCCCATCCCCTCCTTGTTTTGTCCACCATTTAAACCTTTTTCATTACTATTTATGGTTATAGGTTATTATGACATCTTATGATCTTTCACTTACATCTCACAATTAGGGTAAAGTTGTAGGCCCAGTTATTGCACCGCTCACCTCTGACCCACCCTCTGCTATCATGCTTGCCTGCAGCCGTTATAGGCCACAGCCCCTCAGCACCCATATGTTAAAATATGGTTAAAGAATAGTTCAATAAGTTAAATGTATTGAGCTCAGCAGGGCCTGATGAAATTCGTCATAAGGTACTTAAGGAACTAGCTGAAGCAGTCTCTGAACCATTAGCAATTATCTTTGAGAACTTATGGAGGACATGAGAGGTCCAAGAGGCCTGGAGAAGGGTGAACATAGCAGCATTCATTAAAAAGGAGAACAAAGATGACCTGGGGAAGTATGGACCTGTGAGACTAACTTCGATTCCTGGAAAGATATTGGAACAGATTATTAAACAGTCAGTTCCTAAGAAATTCAAGGATAATAGGGTGATAAATAATAGCCTACATGGATTTGTCAAGAACAAATCATGCCAAACCAACCTAAATTCCTTCTTTGACATGGTCACTGGCCTGGTCGATGGGGGAAGCTGTAGTTGTGATACATCATTACTTTATAGTAAAGCTTTTGACACACTCCCACATGACATTCTCAGAAACAAACTAGGGCAATATATTCTGGATTAAATTACTATAAAGTGTGCACATATTGGTTGAAAAACTGTACTCCGAGATTAGGGATCAATAGTTCTTCGAGTGACTGCTCATATGTATTCCACAATAGGTGTGCGTGCTTGCTACGTGCACCAGAGTCTGAAGTTTTTCCCCTAGCAGTACCTGTAGGGAAGCACTCCAGCGACCCCTGGAGTGGCACTTCCGTGGCGCAGTATAAGGGACGCTGCGCGCTCCCCACACCCTCAGTTCCTTCTTGCCTCCAGTGAAGGTACGTCGGAACTGCTGTGCTCCAGCTTTGCTGCAGCTTGTCCCCAGAACTCTTGTTCGTTCAGTGTTGGTACCTGTAGTTAGTAGTTTAGTTAGTGCGCCCGGGCTGGGGCATGCTCCTCCCCCCGGGTTTTAAGTCATGCGACACTTGTAGGCGACCGACGCCAGTGAGTGATCTGCATGCAGACTGTTTACGCTGTTGGGGTGAAATCCATCTCAGCGATCACTGCAAGATTTGCAAGTTGTTTAAACCTCGTACCCAGAGAGAGAGAGAGAGAGAGTAAGCTCCGGGCCATCCTGATGGAGTTGGTGTTGACCCCGACTCTGGCACGCTGCTCCGAGTTGGCACCATGTACCGTGGTGTCAGTACACAGTGACCCACCGGCGACATCTACCAGTCATCACCACTCCCTGTCCACAGGGCACGCCAAGAAGGCTAAGAAGAGGAGCACCGGAGCAAAACTGGGGGAGAGGCTAGACCCATGTTGGGCAGTCCTCGGTCCCCATCGGCCTCTAGGCCTCCGACTCAGGTTGAGTGGAGTAGCCCGGCCCGTTCGGAGCAGGCTTCCCGGATGGCCGGATACCCTCTACGCCAGAGGCCCTGCAAGCATCTCAGGATGTTATGTCCATGCTCGTGCCAGGAGCACTGCCAATGTTGGCCCTGCGGTCCAGAAGCAAGCTGCTGCTGGGATCTCTGCAGTTGCCCCTGACTCGGTACCAGTCTGGTCAAGGGAATGTTCCTGACACTGTTTGCTGCTCAGCAACCATCCCACACATAGTCCACGCAGGTTGCCGTTGATCCCCACCAGGTTCCGCCTGACAGAGACTCCTGGCAACGCTCCGCCTCGAGAAGCGGATATCGACAGGACCAAGGCAAACGCCGCGAAGGTCCTTGTCTCAGAAGGGCTATCATAGCTAGTCGCAACACAAACATCGATGCCGTTCTCCTTCGTTGTCTCGCTCCAGGACCCCGCCACAGCACTGCTCCTGTAGCCCTGGGTGTCGATCGCCATCGCCTCGCCATCCCCGATCTGCCCGCCAGAGCCGATTGCGGAGCAGCTGCCACCAGCGGTACCGTTCCTCCGCGTCGGGGTTGTGGTCTCATGGTCAGCTCCACTCCCGGCATTGCCGCTTCTCCCGGTCCAGGGACACCGGCAGGTCGTATGTCAGCCCGGCCTCCCTTCGTAATCGTCCATCAATGGGTCAGGCCAGGCAGCCTGCTCCGCCGGTTCCACAGCAGGTGCAGTGGCACGGGGCCCCGTGGCCAGCACAGTGGTACCAGTGGGCACTGTGGCCCCCAACACAACCCCCGGTGGGGGCTCGCTCGGTGGCCGGAGCCTCGCAATGGCCATCGGCCTCCCTCTCCCAGCCTCCGAGGAAGGAGTCGGTGGGACATGCATCTTTGGCGCCGTGCCCGGAGAGCAACCAGGGGGTGGATCCTCCAGTGCCGGTGGACATGCAAAGTACCCCGCCTGCCTCCTTGCCCTCCTCTGATGAGGTGATTACGGCCCCTCCTCCCTCCTTCCCGCAAGAGGACTCTAAAGCACACCAGGAGCTATTGAAAAGTGTGGCATCAAACCTCAACCTTCAGGCAGAGGAGGTAGAGGAGCCCTTGAACTCCCTTTTTAACATCATGTCCACCTCAGTACCGGGCAGGGTACCACACCACGAAGGGGTGGCAAAAATTTCAAATGCCTTGTGGAAACCCTGGCCTCTTTGGCCCCATCTCTAAGAGAATGGAATGCAAGTATTTTGTGCCTGCCAAAGAACATGAATACCTTTACACCCACCCTACTCCTAACAACTCCCTGGTGGTTGAGTCAGTCAACGACAGGGAACGGCGGGGCCAATCAGCCTCTACTCTGAAAAATAAAGATTCAAGGAAGCTGGATTCATCTGGGAGAAAAATTTATTAGTCATAGAATCGTAGACTATCAGGGTTGGAAGAGACCTCAGGAGGTCAGCTAGTCCAACCCCCTGCACAAAGCAGGATGAACCCCCAACTAAATCATCCCAGCCAGGGCTTTGTCAAGCCTGACCTTAAAAACCTCTAAGAAAGGAGATTCCACCACCTCCCTAGGTAACCCATTCCAGTGCAATAAAAAATATATATAATTTTTTTTATAAAAGAAAGAAAAAAGAATAAAAAAAGAAAAATATATTAGTCTTCGAGCTTCCAGTTACGGGTGGCGAACCATCAGACTCTCCTGGGATGGTATGAGTTCAATCTATGGGGCTCTCTGCCCAAGTTCGAGGACTCCCTCTAGGAGTGACAAGAAGGAGTTCAAAGCTCTGGTGGAGGAGGGTACAGCAGCTGCCAAGGCAACCCAGCAGGCAGCATTGGATGCAGCGGATGCAGCGGATGCAGCTGCGCGGTCCATGGCCTCCACGGTGTCCATGAGAAGGATGTCATGGCTCCTGCTGTCCAGGCTGTCCAGTGAGGCGCAGAGCTGCTTGCAGGACCTCCTGTTTGACGGCAAGGCTCTGTTTGCGGAACAGAAGGACATAAAACTGCATGGCCTGAAGGATTCCTGCACTATGCTTAAGACTCTTGGCCTCTATGTTCCGGCTCCTGCTAGACCTAAGTTTAAGCCGCAGCAGGCTCCCACCCAGGCCACCCAGGCTAAATATGAGCCCCCTTATATGGGACTATAAGAAATGGCCGCAGACAGAGTCTCGGTCTGCTCCCCAGCCTGGGTCCTCCAAAGGCAAACAGGCAGGGGAACGGCAGTTTTGACGGGACGCCTGGAGGCAACCTACCAGTTCTCATCAGGGATCCACCCTCAATAAAGCTTCCCTTCTCTAACTGGTTGTGTGCTTTTCTCCCGGAGTGGTCGCGGCTGACCTTGGACCGATGGGTCCTCAGCATCATCTCTCGGAGCTACACCCTCCAGTTTGTCTCCACCTACCACATGAGTCAGGATATCTTCCTGACGGTCCTCTGCCCCCAGCCCCATGTGTCCAGCCAGGAATGCCGTCTCCACACGCTGGATGTGAGATGGGCTCTGGCTTTTTACCTGGAGCAGACCAAGACGTTCAGAAAGGCTTCACAGCTGTTCATCGCCTCGGCCGAACGCATGAGGGGTCGGCCAATCTCCACTCAGCGGCTCTCCAACTGGATCACCTCGTGCATCCGTACCTGTTATGACCCAGCAGGAATCCCTCCACCATCAATTGTGAGGGCATACTCGACTAGGGCGCAGGCCTCGTTGGCTGCCTTTTTAGCCCATGTCCCCATTCAGGACATTTGCAGGGCTGCTACATGGTCTTCAGTTCACACATTCACCTCGCATTATGTGATAGTCTCCCAGACTAGGGAGGACGCCGGGTTCGGCAGGGCCGTGCTCCATCCTGAGAGTTTGTGAACTCCTACCCACCTCCAACAAATATAGCTTGGAATCACCTATTGTGGAATACACATGAGCAACCACTCGAAGAAGAAAAGACAGTTACTTTTTCCGTAACTGGTGGTGTTCGAGATGTGTTGCTCATGTCCATTCCACATCCCACCCTCCTTCCCCTCTGTCGGAGTTGTCTGACAAGAAGGAGCTGAGGGTGGGAGGAGCATGCAGTGCCCTTTATACCGCACCATGGAGGTGCCACTCCAGGGGTCACTAGGGGCGCTCCCCTACAGGTACTGCTAGGGGAAAAAACTTCCGACACCGGTGCATGTGGCAAGCACACACACCTACTGTGGAATAGACATGAGTAACACATCTCGAAGAACACCAGTTACGGAAAAAGTAACTGTCTTTTCGCTTTTAAACTGGAAAGTTATATCAATGGAGACCTTCAGGTATCTGTCCTGGGTCCAGTATCTAGTGGGATCCCACAGTGGTCTGACACTGTTCAATATTTTCATTTATGACTTGGATAATGGAGTGGAAAATATGCTTATAAAGTGTGCAGATGACACCAAGCTGAGAAAGGTTGCAAGCACTTCGGAAGTCAGGATTAGAATTCAAAATGACCATGATAAATTGAAGAATTAGTCTGAAATCAACAAGATGAAATTTAATAAAGACAAGTGCAAAGTACCACATATAGGAAAGAAAAATCATATCCACTACTACAAAACGGGGAATAACTGGCTAGGTGGTAATACTGCCAAAAAGGATCTTGTGGTTATAATGGATCACAAATTGCATATGAGCCAACAACGTGATGCAGTTGACTAATCACTCTAGGCTATATTAACAGGACTGTCATATGTAAGGCATGGGTGGTAGTAGTTCCACTCTGTTTGGCACTGGAGTGGCCTCAGTGGTGTATTGTGTCCCGTTTTGGGCACCACGCTTTAAGACAGTGGTTTTCAAGCTGTGTGCTGTGGACCTCTGGAGGTCTGCAGACTGTCAAAGATTTCCAGAGGGGTTGTCTGCTCCATTTGAAATTTTTTAGGGATCTGCAAATGAAAAATAAGTTTGAAAACCACTTTTTAAGAAATATGGGACAAACTGGAGAGTCCAGAAGAGAGCAACAACAATGCTAAAAGGTTTAGAAAACCTGACCTGAGGAAAGGTTATAACAACTGGGCAAGTTTAGAGTTGAGAAGAAAAGCTTGAGGTGGGAGATGATAACAGGGCTGTTAGAAAGAGAAGGTGAATGACTGTTCTCCATATCCACTGCAGGCAGGACAAGAAGTAATGGACTTAATCCTCAGCCAAGGAGTGTGAAAGGGTGATTGGCCCCTTTAAGAGGGAGCAGGGCCTGCGCACCTGTGACTGGCCAGCTGACCCCAGTTAATTTTAAAAGAGGGCACCCAAGCATAGGAGAAAGAGAGCAGGATGAGTCAGAGAGCTGCAGGAAGCAGCAGTAGGTGACAGCAAAAACAGAGAAGTTCCTTGAGAGGAGAGGTAGTGAGACCCTGATGGGGAAAAGCTTAGGGTGGCAGTGCTCTGCGAACAGAGCATGGATGGTTCCCACATGAAGCCCTGACACAGGAAGGACTGAGAGGTAAAGGGGAAGTTACATGGGAGCTGTAGCCCAGGGTGGACTGAGGAACTGCTTATTATGTGTGGAGAATGCAGGCCTAGTGATTGCCACTGAAATGAGGGGAGAGTGATCAAAGTGGGGTGGGGTGGGGTGGGAGATGGAGTATGTGGAAGCCTTCTTAGCTGAGGAAGAGTCTCTCCTTCCGAGCTGGCATATGGAGGGACACTGGTGGCTGCTGGAGCTTCCACTCCAGTTTTTCAGGCAGCCAGACTACAGAAGCACTTGGAGCTGTGAAGGGATTGGTGTTGGAGGAGCAGCAGTGCTACCTCCAGGAGCTAGATCCTGCACAATGTGAGAGGAACTCAAGGACATGAGGTTTCAGGCCCAGCAGAGGATGTGTTTGGCAAGTGGGTCAAATAGGGAGTGTTTGCCCCCATGTGGACGTTAGTACTTGCTATGCTGGGCAAAGCCCAGAAGAAACCGGAGAGATTCTGGGTGATACCCTCATGGGAGGCCTGGGTGTCATGTTTTCATTGTGCTATTGCCCCACAAAGACTTCAGACTCGGGAAAGTCTGATTACAGACGGTTTGTGTGCCCCATGGGAGGTTTGCAGACCAAGGGAATACTTGCCCTGGGAGAGAGGCCAAGTGGGAGAGGGTGCAGCAGATCCTATCACAGAGATCAGCAGATCTAAAGTCCAAGAGGCAGTCTGCAGCACCAGAATCTCCTGGGGCAGAAAAGGGCTGTAATCTGCTGGCTGAAGTACAAGGGCAGGAGAGCCAATACACCTCCCCTAGCCAAGGCTGGGCAGAGGGAATTGAACCAGAAGGTTGAGCAGGAGAAGGTGACGAAGTGGACACAGCATCATAGTTTGTAAAAAGACACGTCTATAGTTTTGTTCCAGCAACAGAGAATGCCTCAGGATAGGCATGGTACAGTCCTCTCCGAGAGGGTCACTTGCGTGAGCGTGTGCTCATCTGAGGAGAAACAGCCTGTTTTCCTGGGGGTGCAAGTCCTTGTCACAGGGCATGCGCTGGGCCAATTGTCCTGTCAGCCTGGTGCCTGGCTGGGAGCTCAGTGCTAGTGCAGCAGGAGATGGAAATACCAGAAATGTGTCTTGGGAGACGGAGCAAACAAGTAGGATTCTCTGGTGGAATTTATCACGGGTCTTGCAGTGAATGAGATGAGAGGGCTGGCCTGCGCCCAGGCGTGGGTTGAATGAGCAGGAGTTGCTGGGAGCAACCTGTGTAATGAAGAGGAAACAATGTGAGATCAGAGCAAGGTAAATCTTTATCCAAGAGGTTCTGAGGAGCAGCCTCTGGCATCACAGTAGGGAGGATCATTCACAGATCAGTGTAAGGGAGACGAGTGGAGTAGGGAAGAAAGGAACCACCATAGCAGCCGTGTTTACAGTTCCGTCTCCGAGCACCTGCAAACTGACAGGAAAGGAGGATCCCTCAGAGGAGCTGAGACGAGATAGGAGAAGCAAGCTATGAAGATTTGCAGACTCAGCTGCTCTGAGCCTTTCCCTCATTATTACTGGTGAATACTGATGATATGGTAGTGCCCAGAGGCCCCGCTTGCACAAGCACAGAGCAGATGGTCCCTGCCCTAACGCACTTGCCTTTATTGACAGCAGCAGATGAGTGGCGGGGGTGTATGGATACAACGTACAAGCCAATGGGCTTATGAAGAACTGGCCCTGCTCGGTTGGCCATGCGGATTGCAGATTTGGGCTTTTTTCCAGTAACTGGGATTGGAGGCAGGCAGGAAGGCAGCAGGAAAGGGAAAGTGGAATAGTCAGGTCTCACCTCCTCGCCTGTTCTGTGGGCCTCATGACAGAGGTGAGCCTTACAGCTGGGATGGAAGGAGGCTCGGGATGTAGAGGTTTGGCTTTTTGTTGGGTCTTTTTCCCCAGGCATACAGGGCTGCGTGGGAGGCAGGGAGAAGCTGGCTGGTAGGCAGAGAAGGCTGGGAATGAAAGGAAAGTGAAGGCAGGGTGGCATCAGGATGGGTTCCTAGGTCAGCTACATAAGACGGAGACCGTTCGGACGGGCTGAAAGGTGAAGACGAGACGATGTGTGTGGGGGACGCTAAAGGGGAGCCTACAAAGAACCCAAAGAGATGGCTGGTGTGTGGCTGAAGCGACAAACGAGGACACTCCAGCAGCAGGAACTTTTGGAATAGACTTGTGGGGAATCAGGTTGTAGGCGTCAAGGCCAGAAAAGTGGAAGCTGCAGTAGTCAGGACATGAGGTGAGGAGGGCTCAAGGAATTTCTGCCGGTGTGGACAGAGGAGAGGCCAGACTTTAGAGATTTCTGGGATAAGAAATTGGCAAGATTTAGAAGTGGGCTGAGCAGGTGGGTCCAGTGAGGGGTGAGTCAAAGCTGAAACCCAGGTCACAAGCCTGAGTGGGAGTATGGTGGTGGTGTTCACAGAGAGAGTGAGTGGGGGAAAGGGCAGGCCTTGCCGGACATTCATGATCTTCAGCTGGGAGCGTCACCTCATCTGGCCCAGAGTCCACGCAGTGCATACGGAGGGTGGCTACGGAGAGCCCCGGAGGAGGCCTCGTGCCTTGCAAACATGGACAGTGCAGGGCGTAAATTCCACACTCCAGAAGACGGGAGGGTCCTACACCTGCAAATGCAGGAGGGAGATGAGCAAGGGTGACAATGCTAGAGGCTCTTGTGGCTATTCAGTGAGGCAGCAGCACAGCTTGATGGCTCTCAAGGTCTCTCCTCCACCTCCCTGTGATATGGTGATGCTTTGTGACCCTTCCCCCAGGGATGCCTGGTGTATCACAGTCAGACCCCTGCTTGCTCCCCAGTATGGAATTGCCCTTGTATGGGAACTTTCTACCCAGCATGCATCTCTGGGTCATGTCCCTATGTGGGTGGCCTTGTAAATACACATGCATGTACCTGCACCGGGTGCTTGTGCTGAGCACAAAAGGAAAGATTCAGCAAAGCTACAGTTACCAGAAAGCACCAGTCAAGCTATTTGAGATCACTGAAAGTCTTGGGTAAGACAGGCTACACTTGACACGTGCATGAATGCCCATGCTCTCCGTCCATTTCTGGGCACGATGCAGTGGGTGGGATGTTGTGAAACCACTCTGTGCTCCCCAGGAACCAGAACTTGGATTCTGCGAAGGAACACAAGGAGAAACCTCTGGCAAGCAGAGTTAAGGACAATAAGGAGTTTTAAAATATATTAGAAACAAAAAGAATCCTGACCATGGTATTGGCCCATTCCCAGCTGGCAATGGTAGGGTTATCAACGATAATGCAGCAAAGGCAGACATGTTCAATAAATGTTCTGTTTTGGAGTGGGGAGGAGGGAGAACAGACAGATCACGTTGTGGCATCATAATGCTCTTTCCATTCCACTGATCTCCGTGAAACAGCTGCTACTAAAGTTAGACATTTTTAAATATCGGCACAATATTAGCTTTCTTCTGGGACTTCCTCGGTGTCCCAAGACTTATAGAAAATCAATATTAATGATCCAGCCAGCTTTTAAAACTCTTAGATTCAAGTTATCCAGGCCAGCTGATTTAAAAATTTCTTTTCTGCTTTGTTATTGATAATTCTACCCCTACCATCTGGTCATGGACCAATACCACTGTCAGGGCTCTTTTTGTTCCTAATATACTTAAACTCCTTATTACCTTTAACTTTGCCAGCCAGACATTTTATTTTCTTTGTGTTCCTTAGCTTCCCAGTTTCTAGCTTTTGATTTATATTCATTACTATCCATGGGCCAACTTCCTGTTTCTTCCACTTGCTATAGATTAATGTTTTTATAGCTGCTTTCACTTCCCCTCTAAACCAGTTTCTTTTAACCAATACGGTCTTCTCCCTTGGTTGTGGCATTTTGGGCAACTAGTATGGTGTTCTTAAACAATTTCTGATTATCATTCATATTTTTCTGATTAAATTCTTTCTCCCAGCTTATTTGGCTCGTATTGTTTTCAGCTTGTGAAATTAGTCCTTTTACAGACTGTGACAGGGTCAGCCTAGATGGCTACAGGAGAATAATAGAAGGCAGATATATTAGCCCCAGGTTAAGTAGGTCCCTTTTCCCTGGGTAAGGTAACAAGGAAGGTTCCAGAACAATCAGGAACCTTCTGGAGACAATTAAGGCAGACAGACTGATTAGAACACCTGCAGCCAATCAAGAAGCTGCTAGAATCAATTAAGGCAGGCTAATCAGGGCACTTGGGTTTAAAAAGGAGCTCACTTCAGTTTGTGGTATGCGGATAAGGAGCAGGGATCAAGAGGCACTAGGAGCTGAGAGTGAGAACGCAGACTGTTGGAGGACTGAGGAGTACAAGCATTATCAGACACCAGGAGGAAGGTCCTGTGGTGAGGATAAAGAAGGTGTTGGGAGGAGGCCATGGGGAAGTAGCCCAGGGAGTTGTAGCTGTTGCACAGCTGTTCCAGGAGGCTCTCTAGACAGCTGCATTCCACAGGGCCCTGGGCTGGAACCCAAAGTAGAGGACGGGCCCAGGTTCCCCCCAAACCTCCCAACTCCTGGTCAGACACGGGAGAAGTTGACCTGGGCTGTTGGTTCATAAAAATGGCCAAACTCAGGCCTGCTGTAAAGCTCCAAGGCGAGAAAATCCGCCAATAAGCGCAAGACCCACCTAGGTAGAGGAGGAACTTTGTCACAACACGTATAGTTGGTACTTTATCTGTCAGTCACTGGTTTGGACTCTCTTCTGTTTGCACATTATAAATGTGATTGAATCATGATTCCTGGCACCTAAGTTACCATTACATTTTAGAGACAAGGTAGATGAGGTAGTATCTTCTATTGAACCAGCTTATGGTACAAGCTTTCGAGCTACACAGAGGTTTTCCTCAGGTCTGGGGAAGGAAGCGGAGTGTCTGACAAACGTTATTTTTTAGTTCTATGATCGATTCCTCTCAACCATTTATAGTGTCTAAATCAGGAAAGCCTGATTAAAGGATGAGAGAACCTGCTTTTTGATAGACTCAAGGATCTCAATCTATTTAGCTTAACAAAGAGGAGGTTAAGAGGTGACTTGATTACAGTATACAAGTACCTACATGGGGAACAAATATTAGATAATAGACTGTTTGGGCTGGCAGAGAAAGGGATCACACTAGCCAGTGGCTGGAAGTTGAAGCCAGAAAAATTCAGACAGGAAGTAAGTCGTGAATTACCCTCACTGTTAAAAATTTACCATGGGAACAATTTACCAAGGGTCGTGGTTGATTTTTTCCATCACTGACCATCTTTAAATCAAGATTGGCTATGTTTTGTAAAAGATCTGCGCTAGGAATTTTTGCGGGGAAGGTCTATGGCCTGTGTTAGATTGGAGGCTGGACTAGATCACAGTGGTCCCTTGTGGCCTTGGAATCTGTGAATAAAATTGGAGGGGCTGGGGTCATTTGGGCCCCTAACAAGGAAAACTCTAGAGCAGAGAACAGGCTGAACTATTCATTCTCTATAGGAACTAGTGTCTGGGCATAGTTAGAACCTGCAATACAAAGCCTCTTCCTCGTGGGGTTTGCATGGATTAGGGTAGGGCAGCAT
The DNA here is from genome assembly GCF_009764565.3 of Dermochelys coriacea. Taxonomy (NCBI): domain Eukaryota; kingdom Metazoa; phylum Chordata; order Testudines; family Dermochelyidae; genus Dermochelys; species Dermochelys coriacea. The sequence goes on along the minus strand of NC_050068.2, from coordinate 353,452,117 downwards.
TAATTTATAAATTATGCTAATAGTGGTTTTTGTTATGTAATGACAGGTGTGCACTGTGGTGAAGGACACAGAAATGATGCTAACTAATAGTAACTCTAGCTGCTAAACTCTTCTCAGGGTGTTGTATTTGGAGGAGGCGAGAGGCAGCAGGTCCTGGAGGCGATGGTTACCCGGGGTACAGGAGGTGGACTGGAATTTGAGAAGGCAAGCTCTCCAGAAGACCGTGTTGCTTGCAGTGCTGCAACTTTCTCCTTGGTGCAGCACAGGCCTGGGAGAGCCCAGGCGTGGGGATGGGCATGATAAAGCGGCTAGGCTGGGAAGATGCTGTCTCAGGGCAGGAAAAGAGAGAAGCCACTTTCTTCAAGAGGCTTTTACCACCTCAGCTGGGAGGCGCGGTTTCTCCCATGATGACAGCGAAATAAAACAAAGGACCCTAGGGAGGTTAATTGCAAGGGGAGGAAATAACAGCAGATTCAGCTTGAATAACGCAGTAAATGTGCACAAAGCCCAAATACTGAATGGGAGGAAGAACCAGTGAGCTGGGATTGACTGGCCCAGCAGGAGAGCGGGGAGCAGAGCGACACAGCTAGTGAGCAGCCCCATGATCACACTCCTGTAAATCTCTCCTTCCTCACATGCATAACACCCGGCTAGCGGTGCCATGGTGAAACTGAGGCCATGTCTACACAGGATCACTGAGTTAAGCCATATTAACTACAGGTGTGAATTCAAAGTGCTTTAAACTGCTGTATGTATGCTGTCCTTCAGAGGTAAAGTGATCTTAGTTCCCTTTAGTGTCAGAAGCAAATTAAGGCAACCTTACTTGGGAACCTTACTTGGTTTCAGAGTAGCAGCTGTGTTAGTCTGTATTCGCAAAAAGAAAAGGAGTACTTGTGGCACCTTAGAGACTAACAAATTTATTAGAGCATCAGCTGAAGTGAGCTGTAGCTCACAAAAGAAAAGGAGTACTTGTGGCACCTTAGAGACTAACAAATTTATTTGAGCATAAGCTGAAGTGAGCTGTAGCTCACGAAAGCTTATGCTCAAATAAATTTGTTAGTCTCTAAGGTGCCACAAGACGCCTTTTCTTTTTGGGAATGAGTGTTCAAATGGGGGCTTAATTCATTTTAAGTTAATTCCATTCAAACTAAATGGAAAGATAAACAAAAATAGATCTGCAACTAGGGTCCTTTTTTATTTTTTCAGAAGGACAAACTTAAAAAATGATGAGAATTAGTTAGGGGAAGCTGGGTGGGCTGAAGTCTCAAGGATCTGATCGTGAAGGAGGCTTAGCATTGCTTTAGTTTAAAGTTGCAGAAACTGTCGAGCCTGGATTGTAAAGAAAGGGGGGAAATCTCCTAGGGAAGGGTTGCAGACCAAACTAGATGAGCAAGCATCTCAAACAGGTTCTTAATAGAGAGCCTTCCAGGAGTGGCAGAAGGGAGGGATCAACAAGGAAAGCTGCCTCTTGGAGGTCAGGAAGTGTAGAGATAAAGTGAGAACTGCCAACAGCCAAGCAGAGTTGGACCTGCAAAGGAAATTAAAACCAATAGTAAAAGATGCTTTAGCCATATGGGCCCACTGAGGAGATTAAAGATAATCTAGGCATGGCCCAACACCTAAATGGATACTTTGCTCCAGTTTTTAATGAGGGTGATAGGAAATTTGGGGTCAGTGGCAGGGTGGCTAATTGAAACAAGGATATGGAAGTAAAAATTACCACATGCTAAGTGGAAGCCACAATCAGACACCTTAATGGGACCAAATTGGGGGGCGGGGTGGGTAGTTAATCTGTGTGCAAGAATATTAGAAGAATTGGCATATACAATTGCAAGCAGAGCCCTGGCAGGACTAGTATAGAGCCCTGCAGTGGGACTGGGGTCCCATAGGACCTGCTGCCATAATAGCAGGGGCAGGATTAAAAGTAGTTCTGCACAGGGCTTTGATTGCAAGCCCAGCAGTCAGGATTTCTAATGAATCTGTGAACTCAGGGTTGTACCCTGTGACTTGAGAATTGCATATATGGTACATGTATTTAAGAAAAGGGGAGTGGGGAAGGGATCCAGGAAGCTACAGGCCCGTTAGGTTGATCTCAGTTGTATGCCAGGTCTTAAGACAAACTTGGAAAGAGAGTAATTAAAGGCATGGAGGTAAACGGTGACTGGGATAAAATACAACATGGCTTTACAAAAGGTAGATTATGCCAGCAGCCAGACCAAGCTGATCTGTCTTTGGGAAAATAACTGATTCTTTAGACAAAGGAAATGCAGTAGGTGTAATCTACCTGGATGTCAGTACAGCATTTGATACAATTCTACATGAGAAATTATCTGTTAAATTGGAAAAGATGGGGATTAATATGAGAACTGAAAGGTGGCTAAGGAACTGGTTAAAGGAAGACTAAAATGGGTCATACTGAAAGGTGAACTGTCAGGCTGGAGGGAGGTTACTAGTAGAGTTCCTCAGGGATCGGTCTTGGGACCAGTCTTCATTAAGGTTTTCATTATTGACCTTGGCACAAAACTTTGTTGATGCACAAAGTTGGGAGGTGTTGCCAATATGGAGAAGAACGAGAATATCTGACTGTTGCAGGGCGCGGCTGGGGAGCCTCAATCGGCTCCTGCTACCCCAGCCCCAGTCAGGGGGAATGGACTGCGGCTGGGTAAATAGCCGAGGTTTGCCTAATCACTGACTGCACCTGCCAACCTTAGTAGGTAGGAGCTATAAGGGTGGGAGGAAGGGAGTGAAAGGGGGGAGAGACCAGGAGGGAAGGGAGGCTCAGAGAGAGATAGGAGCCTGCTACTCTATTGCTGACCAGGCCTGTGTTAGGTCAAGCCACTGTAAATTGCCTATATGTAGTAGGAAACTGGTGGTGGGAAATGGATAAATAAAGATCACAGGTGTTTCACCAGCTTGGAGTGTCCCTGAGTCAGTGAAGAGCGGGCCAAGGGGCTGGATATGCAGGGATGTGCCGTTGTACTCCGTTACACATACAAGAAGATTTGGATGACCCTGAAAACAGGAGTAATAGAAGTGGGATGAAATTTAATAGTGTAAAGTGCAAGGTCATGCATAGAGGGACTAAGAACGAGAGTTTTTTGCTCTAAGATGGGGATTTACCAGTTCGAAGTAATGGTGGAAAAAGACTGGGTGTATTGGTCAATCACAGGATGACTGAGCTGTCAATGCGGTTTGGCCATGGAAAAAGGCTAATTCCTCACCCAGTGCATCCCAGGATTACATTTCCAGCAGAGAGAGAGAGAAAAAGAGAGAAGTGTTATTACTATTTTACAAGGCACGGCATCTGGAATACTGTCTGCAGTTCTAGTGTCCCACGTTTGAGAGAGGAATTCAAACTGGAACTCGTACAGAGAAGGGCTGCAAGGATGATAAGAGGAATGGAGAACCTGCCTTATGAGATGAGACTTAGGGGGCTTGGCTTGTGTAGTCTGACCAAAGGAAGGCTAAGAGGAGATATGATTGCTGTCAAGGTTCCTTCCCCACTCTGAACTCCAGGGTACAGATGTGGGGACCTGCATGAAAAACCCCCTAAGCTTATTTTTACCAGCTTAGGTTAAAACTTCCCCAAGGTACAAACTATTTTACCTTTTGCCCTTGGACTTTATTGCTGCCACCACCAAGCATCTAACAAATATATAACAGAGAAAGAGCCCGCTTCGAAACATCTTTTCTCCCAAAATCCTCACCGAACCCTACACCCCCTTTCCTGGGGAAGGCTTGATAAAAATCCTCACCAATTTGCATAGGTGAACACAAACCCAAACCTTGGATCCTAAGAACAATGAAAAAGCAATCAGGTTCTTAAAAGAAGAATTTTAATTGAAGAAAAAGTAAAAAGAATCACCTCTGTAAAATCAGGATGGTAAATACCTTACAGGGTAATCAGATTCAAAACATAGAGAATCCCTCTAGGCAAAACCTTAAGTTACAAAAAGACACAAAAACAGGAATATACATTCCATTCAGCACAGCTTATTTTATCAGCCATTTAAACAAAACAGAATCTAACGCATCTCTAGCTAGATTACTCACTAAGTTCTAAGACTCCATCCTGTTCTGTTCCCAGCAAAAGCATCACACAGACAGAGAGAACCTTTGTTTCTCACCCTCCTCCAGCTTTGAAAGTATCTTTTCTCCTCATTGGTCATTTTGGTCAGATGCCAGCGAGGTTATCCTAGCTTCTTAACCCTTTACAGGTGAAAGGGTTTTTCCTCTGGTCAGGAGGGATTTAAAGGTGTTTACCCTTCCCTTTTTATTTATGACAATTGCTCTCTGTAAATACACCAAGGAGGCTGTGACGTTCCCCTCTGGTGTTATCTGGATGTCTGATCTGCTAGGTCACCCCAATCCTTGACTCTGGGAGCCAGCCTTACCCTGCTCTGCTGTGAGAACCCCCACTCCTGGGCTGTTCACGCACGGCCTCTGGCATGTAAGCTGCTTCCAGCTACTTGCAACCGAATGACACTAGCCAGTATCTCCGGTCCCAGACACAGCCCTAGGAACCTCCGTCTTGCAGTGTCCAGTTATGTCTGCTGGACACCGCAAACTTATATGATTTTGTCAATTTAACAAAGAAATTGATATGCACCAGGCTTGTTCTCCCAAGGGGAGCCTCCGACACATTTCAAACCAAACACACTGCTTCAGGTAGAATAAACAACCAGATTTATTAACTATAAAGATAGATTTTAAGTGATTATAAATCAAAGCATCACAAGTCAGATTGGTTACCAAAATAAAATAAAATATAAGCATGCAGTCTAAACTCTCAACCCTATTAGACTGGGCAGCAACTAGATTAAGCAGTTTTTCTCGCCCCACTGGATATTGCAGTCCTTAATATAGAGGTTTGACCCAGGTTTAAGGAACAATCTCCTGTATTGGAGTCTTCATAGAATCATAGAATATCAGGGTTGGAAGGGACCTCAGGAAGTCATCTAGTCAAACCCCCTGCTCAAAGTGGGACCAATCCCCAACTAAATCATCCCAGCTAGGGCTTTGTCAAGCCTGACCTTGAAAACCTAAGGAAGGAGATTCCACCACCTCTGTAGGTAACCAATTCCAGTGCTTCACCATCCTCCTAGTGAAAAAGTTTTTCCTAACATCCAACCTAAACCTCCCCCATTGTAACTTGAGACCATTACTCCTTGTTCTGTCATCTGGTATCACTGAGAACAGTCTAGATCCATCCTATTTGGAACCCCCTTTCAGGTAGTTGAAAGCAGCTATCAAATCCCCCCTCATTCTTCTCTTCTGCAGACTAAACAGTCCCACTTCCCTCAGCCTCTCTTCATAAGTCATGTGTTCCAGTCCCCTAAACATTTTTTTTGCCCTCCGCTGGACTCTTTCCAATTTTTCCACATCCTTCCTGTAGTGTGGGGCCCAAAACTGGACACAGTACTCCAGATGAGGACTTACCAATGTCGAATAGAGGGGAACAATCACGTCCCTCAATCTGCCCCTACTTATACAGGCCAAAGTGCTGTTAGCCTTCTTGGCAACAAGGGCACTCTGTTGACTCATAGCCAGCTTCTCGTCCACTGTAACCCCTTTAGGTCCTTTTCTGCAGAACTGCTGCCTAACCATTTGGTCCCTAGTCTGTAGCGGTGCATGGGATTCTTCCGTCCTAAGTTCAGGACTCTGCACTTGTCCTTGTTGAACCTTATCAGGTTTCCTTTGGCCCAATCCTCTAAATTGTCTAGGTCCCTCTGTATCCTATCCCTACCCTTCAGTGTATCTACCACTCCTCCCAGTTTAGTGTCATCTGCAAACTTGCTGAGGGTGCAATCCACACTGTCTTCCAGATCATTAATGAAGATATTGAACAAAACCGGCCCCAGGACCGACCTTTGGGGCACTCTGCTTGATACTGGCTGCCAACTAGACATGGAGCCATTGATCACTACCCATTGAGCCCAATGATCTAGCCAGCTTTCTATCCACCTTATAGTCCATTCTTCCAGCCCATACTACTTTAACTCTCTGGCAGGAATACTGTGGGAGACCGTATCAAAAGCTTTGCTAAAGTCAAGGAATAACACATCCACGGCTTTCCCCTCATCCACAGAGCCAGTTATCTTGTCATAGAAGGCAATTAGATTAGTCAGGCATGACTTGCCCTTTGGTGAATCCATGCTGACTGTTCCTGATCACTTTCCTCTCCCCTAAGTGCTTCAGAATTGATTCCTTGAGGATCTACTTCATGATTTTTTCCAGGGACTGAGGTGTGGCTGACTGGCCTGGAATTCCTCGGAACCTCCTTCCCTTTTTTAAAGATGGGCACTACATTAGCCTTTTTCCAGTCATCCGGGACCTCCCCCGCTCACCATAAGGTTTCAAAGATAATGTCCAATGGCTCTGCACTCACATCCGTCAACTCCTTTAGCACTCTCGGATGCAGAGCATCTGGCCCTATGGACTTGTGCTCGTCCAGCTTTTCTAAATAAATTCTGCTGCTCTCCTTTCTTTTTTGTGTCAGGATCCTGACCATCTCATGGTCACTGCCTCCCAGGTTCCCATCCACTTTTGCTTCCCCACTAATTCTTCCCAGTTTGTGAGCAGCAGGTCAAGAAGAGCTCTGCCCCTAGTTGGTTCCTCCAGCACTTGCACCAGGAAATTGTCCCCTACACTTTCCAAAAGCTTCCTGGATTGTCTGTGCACCGCTGTATTGCTCTCCCAGCAGATACTGGGGTGATTGAAGTCCCCCATGAGAATCAGGGCCTGTGATCTAGTAATTTATGTTAGTTGCCGGAAGAAAGCCTTATCCACCTCCTCCCCCTGGTCTGGTGGTCTATAGCAGACTCCCACCACGACATCATCCTTGTTGCTCACACGTCTAAACTTAATCTAGAGACTCTCAGGTTTTTCTGCAGTTTCATACCAGAGCTCTGAGCACTCATACTGCTCTCTTACATACAGTGCAACTCCCCCACCTTTTCTCCCCTGTCTGTCCTTCCAGAACAGTTTATATCCATCCATGACAGTATTCCAGTCATGTGAGTTATCCCACCAAGTCTCTGTTATTCCAATCACATCCTAATTCCTTGACTGTGCCAGGACTTCCAGTTCTCCCTGCTTGATTCCCAGGCTTCTTGCATTTGTGTATAGGCACTTAAAATAACTCCCTGATCGTCTTGCTTTCTCAGTATGAGGTAGGACTCCTCCCCTCTCGCGCTCTCCTGCTTGTGCTTCCTCCCATTATCCCACTTCCCACTTACCTCAGGGCTTTGTTCTCCTTCCCCCGGTGAACCTACTTTAAAGCCCTCCTCACTAGGTTAGCCAGCCTGCTTGCGAAGATGCTCTTCCCTCTCTTCATTAGGTGGAGCCCGTCTCTGCCTAGCACTCCTCCTTCTTGGAACACCATCCCATGGTCAAAGAATCCAAAGCCTTCTCTCCGACACCATCTGCATAGCCATTTGTTGATTTCCACGATTCAATGGTCTCTTCCTGGGCCTTTTCTTTCCACAGGGAGTATGGACGAGAATACCACTTGCACCTCAAACTCCTTTATCCTTCTTCCCAGAGCCATGTAGTCTGCAGTGATCCGCTCAAGAATGCTTGCAGCATAGGTCTTGGTTGCTTGCAGCATAGGTGGGGGCAGGAGAAGGGCCCAGTATGTGTCCACTCTGACTGTTTTATACTCTGTCCATGTGCTTGGAAAACACAAGTCCAGGCATGTCTGGGGGCCATTGCTGAGTGTCCAGGCAAGGTTCAGCAATTCCCCTGGTGTGGCCTCATGCAGGTGAGTCATTGCATTGTAGCTCCATTGCTGGACAATGGCTGTTGATGGGCTGTTTCACACCCAGCCTGGGCGTTGGTGACTTTCCTTGCTGTTGCTTCTAGGGAGCGAATATCTGGCTGATTCCCCAACTTCCAGCATGTTTTAGTGACCACCATACAACACAATTCTCATAACTTCATACGCATCAACGATACACATTTATAGACAGAGAATGACTTTCAGCAGATCATAACCTTTCCCCGATCCCTTACAAGGTATGCTTTATATGTAAAATCATGATTTTATGAAAATGAGGAATATGTGGGCTACAGTACGTTCCCCCAAGGTATAGAATGTCACAGAGGGAGAGGTGCCATTTTAAGTTATGGGGTGATGTTGTTACAAGATGAAATGGGTATAAACTGGCCATTAACAAGTTTAGGGTTGAAATTAGACCAAGGTTTCTAACCAGAGGAATGAAATTCTGGAGCAGCATCCCAAGGGGAGCAATGGGGGCAAAAAGCCGAACTGGCTTCAAGACTTGAGCGTATTAGGTTTATGGAGGGGATGGAATGAAGAGTTGACTGCAATGGCATGTGCTCCATCTGTGACTCTGATTAGCAAATATCTCCAATAGCCAGAGATGGGACACTAGATGGAGAGGGCTCAGAGGTTACTACAGAGAATTCTTTCCCAGGTGTCTAGCTGGTGGGTCTTGCCCACATGCTCAGGAGCCTCACTACCATATTTTGGGTCAGGAAGGAACTTTCTTCCAGGTCAGACTGGCCTTTACCACTCTGCAGCATCAGGCATGGGTCACTTGCTGGTTTGAATTAGAGTACATGGGGGGTTCTCTGTAACCTAAATTCTTGATTTAATTCTAAGTGGAACACAGGATCTGGTCCTAGAGGTGCATATAGCTGGACCGCTTGCTAATAGTGACCATAATATAATAAATTTTAACATCCCTGTGATGGGGAAAACACCACAGCAGCCCGCCATGGTAGTATTTAATTTCATAAAGGGGAACTACACCAAAATGAGGAAGTTAGTTAAACAGAAATTAAAAGGTACAGTGACAAAAGTGAAATCCCTGCAAGCTGCATGGAAACTTTTTAGACAACATAATAGAGGCTTAATTTAAATGTATACCCCAAATTAAAAAACATAGAGAACCAAAAAAGTGCCACTGTGGCTAAACAACAAAGTAAAAGAAGCAGTGAGAGGCAAAAAGGTATCCTTTGAAAAGTGGAAGTTAAATCCTACTGAGGAAAATGGAAAGGAGCATAAACTCTCGCAAGTGAAGTATAAAAATAGAATTAGGAAGGCCGAAAAGGAATTTGAAGAACATCTAGCCAAAGACTCAAAGTAATAGCAAATTTATTTTTACGTACATTAGAAGCAGGAAGTCTGCTAAACAACCAGTGGGGACACAGGATGATTGAGATGCTAAAGGAACACTCAAGGGCGATAAGGCCATTGTGGAGATACTAAATGAATTCTTTACATCAGTCTTTTCAGCTGAGGATGAGGGAGATTCCCAAACCTGAGCCATTCTTTTTAAGTGACAAATCTGAGGAACTGTCCCAGATTGAGGTGTATTAGAGGAGGTTTTGGAACAAATTGATAAATTAAACAGTAATAAGTCATCACGACCAGATGATGATACTCACCCAGGAGTTCTGAAGGAACTCATATCTGAAATTGCAGAACTACTAACTGTAGTCTGTAACCTATCATTTAAATCAGCTTCTGTACCAGATGACTGGAGGACAGCTAATGTGACACCAATTTTTAAAAAGGGCTCCAGGGGTTATCCTGGTAATTGCAGGCCAGTTAGCCTGACTTCCGCACCGGGTGAACTGGTTGAAACTATAGTAAAGAACAAAATTGTCAGAGACATAGATGAACATAATTTGTTGGGGAAGAATCAACATGGTTTTTTTTAAAGGAAAATCATGCCTCACCAATCTACTGGAATTCTTTGAGGGTGGCAACAAGCATGTGGACAAGGGAGATCCAGTTAATATAGTGGCTGGTTTCAGAGTGGTAACCATGTTAGTCTGTATCAGCAAAAACAGTGAGGAGTCCTTGTGGCACCTTAGAGACTAACCAATTGATTTGAGCATAAGCTTTCATGAGCTATAACACACTGTATCAGATGCATGAAATGAAAAATACAGTAGGCAGGTATAAATATACATCACATAAAAGATGCGAGTTGCCTTACCTCGCTGGGGGTCAGTGCTAATGAGGCCAATTCAATCAGGGTGGATGTGGCCCATTCCTAACAGTTGACAAGAAGGACTGAATATCAACAGAGGGAAAATTACTTTTTGTAGTGACCTAGCCACTCCGTCTTTATTCAGGCCTAATTTGATGGTGTCAAGTTTGCAAATTTATTCCAGTTCTGCAGTTTCTCATTGAAGTCTGTTTGAAGTTTTTTTGTTGAAGAATGGCCACTTTTAAGTCTGTTATTGAGTGTTCAGGGAGATTGAAGTGCTCTCCTACTGGTTTTTGAATGTTACAGTCCTTGGTGTGTGATTTGTGTCCATTTATTCTTTTGCGTAGAGACTGTCCAGTTTGGCCAGTGTACATGGCAGCGGGGCATAGCTGGCACATGATGGCATACATCACATTGGTAGATGTGCAGGTGAATGAGCCCCTGATAGTGTGGCTGATGTGGTTAGGTCCTATGATGGTATCCCTTGAATAGATATGCGGACAGAGTTGGCAACGGGCTTTGTTACAGGGACAATCCCTCACTCTCACAGACCTTGGGAGACAGGCCAGTCCTTGCTTACAGACAGCCCTCCAACCTGAAGCAAATACTCACCAGCAACCACACACCACACAACAGAAACACTAACCCAGGAACCAATCCTTGCAACAACCCCATTGCCATCTCTCTCTGCATATCTATTCAGTGCCCAAATAAATTGGTTAGTCTCTAAGGTGCCACAAGGACTCCACGTTATTTTAGTTAATATAGTGTATTTAGATTTTCAGAAAGCCTTTGTCAACGTCCCTCACCAAAGGCTCTTTAAGCAAAGTAAGCTGTCATGGGATAAGAGGGAAGATTGTCTCATGGATTGGTAACTGATTAAAAGCCAAATAAAGTGAGCTGTAGCTCACGAAAGCTTATGCTCAAATAAATTTGTTAGTCTCTAAGCTGCCACAAGTACTCCTTTTCTTTTTGCGAATACAGACTAACATGGCTGCTACTCTGAAACCTGATTAAAAGATAGGAAACAAAGGGTAAGAATAAATGATCAGTTTTCAGAATGGAGAGAGGCAAATAGTGGTGTCCCCCAGGGGTCTGTAGTGGGCCTAGTCCTATTCAGCATATTCATAAATTATCTGGAAAAAGGGCAAAAAGCGAGATGGCAACATTTGCAAATGATACAAAACTATTTAAGCTAGTTAAGTCCAAAGCAGACTGCACAGAGCTACAAAGGGATCTCACAAAACTGAGTGACTGGGCAACAAAATGGCAGATGAAATTCAATGTTTACAAATACAAGGTAATACACATTGGAAAACGTAATCTTAACTATGTATATAAAATGATGGGGTCTAAATTAGCTGTTACCACTCAAGAGAGAGATCTTGAAGTCATTGTGGATAGTTCTTGGAAAACATCCATCAGTGTGCAGCAGCAGTCATAAAGTGAACAGAATGTTGGGAATCATAAGGAAAGGGATAGATAATAAGACAGAAAATATCATGTTGGCTCTATAGAAATCCATGGTGCGCCCACATCTTGAATACTGCGTGCAGATGTGGTCGCCCCATCTCAAAAAAGATACATTGGAATTGGAAAAAGTTCAGAGAAGGGCAACAAAAATGAGGAGGGGTCTGGAACGGCTGCCGTGTGAGGAGAGAGTAATAAGACTGGGAGTGTTCAGTATGGAAAAGAGGCGACTAAGGAGGGAGATGATCGAGGTCTATAAAATCATGACTGGTGTGGAGAAGTGAATAAGGACGTGTTATTTACTCCTTCTCATAACACAAGAAATAGGGGTCACCCCATGAAATTAATAGGCAGCAGGTTTAAAACCAACAAAAGGAAGCATTTTTTCACACAATGCACAGTCAACCTGTGGAACTCCTTGCCAGAGGATGTTGTGAGGCCAAGACTATAACAGGGTTCAAAAAAGAACTAGATAAATTGATGGAGGATAGGTCCATCAATGGCCATTAGTCAGGATGGGCAGGGATGGTGTCCCTAGCCTCTGTTTGCCAGAAGCTGGGAATGAGCGACAGGGGATGGATCACTTGATGATTCCCTGTTCTGTTCATTCCCTCTGGGGCACCTGGCATTGGCCACTGTCGGAAGACAGGATACTGGGCTAGATGGATCTTTGATCTGACCCAGTATGGCCTTTCCTATGTTCTTATGTAACCTGAAGTCTTTAAATCAAGATTTGAGGGCTTCACTATCTCAGCCAGAGGTGAGGGGTCTATTACAGGAGTGGATGGGTGCGGTTCTGTGGCATGCGATGTGCAGGAGGTCAGACTAGATCATGACGGTTCCTTCTGGCCTTAAAGTCTGAGTCTAAGTACTGCACTTTAAATGCATACCGTTAGGTAACTTGGTTTAACTTTGCATGTCAATAAGCCCTCAGACTGTCAGACTTGGGAGAGTTTGTTCTGTAAATGCCCAGCCCACCCGAAAGTGCTGTAATAAAAAATAGCGCATTTAGAAAGGCAATTGCAGTTTTGTGCGGCATATGCAGAGTTCTTGCACCATGGAGCAAGGAGGCGATAGTCCCTGGCTAGGGTTATGTCGACACAGCAAAAAGAGTTGTGTATTAAATCAGGTTAGCTAACCCACTTTAGCTAACTCAGGTTAAAATAGAGAAGACATGGCAGCTTGGCTTTTAACGTGAGCCAGCTGCTCGAATTCAACTGCTGGCTCCCCACCAGGCTTTAACTCGAGCTGCAAACCCTCATTAAAGCCATGTTGACATATCTTCGCTACTATTTTAACCTGAGGTAGCTAACCTAGGTTAACTAATCGGACTTAAGAACACACCTTTTTTGTAAAAAGAAAAGGAGTACCAGTGGCACCTTAGAGACTAACAAATTTTCTTTTTGCGAATACAGACTAACACGGCTGCTACTCTGAAACCTTTTTTGTAGTGTAGATACCCTGTGTGGCTCAGATGATGCCGCGTGGAAATACATCAGTATTATCTATTCCTTAATGTCTCATTGGCTCCACCTGCCAGTGATCAGACTCGGATCTGTCCACTGTGCCCCACGAGTCTGTTTCTCCATTTTTCACCCGGGGCAATATCGGGCAACTTCCTCGTTCCTGGGGGTAGTGCAGGGTCTGTTCATTTACTTCTCCGGCTCAGCCTGCAGTTAAGGGTTGGCCTCACCAAGGCAACGTGGGCTTGCTAACTAGTCCTACAGCTCCATTTGCTGGGGCCTGGATGGTGAAGGTGATGGATCATCTGAATGCCTGTGGTTTGGGTGAGAGGGATCTGGTTTGGGCTTCATCTGGGCGAGACTGGGGTGGTGATTCTAGGACCTCCCTCTTTTTGCCTGCCCTTTGTTACTCAGATTAGCCCTCCGGGTCTTGTTGAGTGCTCTGAGAGCAGCAGTGCCTGAGAGCAGTTCATACCAACTGGGCTTGCTGTAAAGTTGCTGACCACCACTGTTGCATTTTGGGCTTCCCCACAGCGATCCAGGTGTTTCACCTTGAGGCTGGGCATGGCCTTTGTGGGGCTGTGCCCACAGAGCACTCTGCAGCTGGTGCAGGATGCTTGGCAAAGCCTCTGACGGGGAGCATGACACTGCTCTGCGATCTGCCCTGGCTCCCAAGTCTCTTTTAGAGGTCATGAAAGGTGATGGATTCAACCTATAAACCTTTCATGATTTTGGCCTTTGCTGCTGCAGTAATGCATGGGAATCAGTGAGGTGTCAGCCGACCAGTGCCCTGGTTTAGTTAGGAAAGGGCTGCGGGCAAGATGCCAGCGAGGGACCCTTGGTTCTGGAATTCACTTCTGCCCTTGGCCTAGTCTTCCAGAACTGTTTCAAGGCTCCTCTGTTTTCCTGTCCTGCTGGCTTGGGTGACTTGTGAAGGGAAGATTATTAGTCAGTCCTGATGGGTTGGGAGGATTTTGCCACTGATGTTGAAGTGCCCTGATAGTAGATAAGACATCTAAGTTGTACCTTAACTCAGGTTAAAAGAGCAGCGAGGACAAGGCCACTCGGGTCTGAACTCCTTTTAGCAGCTTGAATTCAGCCCCAGGCTCCTGTATAGGCTGTAACCTGAGGTAAAACCTGAGTTGCTTTGTTCTCCTTGCTCTTCTAACCTGAGTTAGCTAGCCCAAGTTCACATCATCGCCTCTTTCTGCAGGGAAAATGCACTCAGCATTTTCTAGTTCTGGGAGCACGAGGCTGGGTGCCAGACTCCTGGGATCTAATTCCAGCTCTGATACTGACTTGCTGTTTGGCTTTGGGAAAATCACTGTCCCCCCAATGCCTCGGTTTCCCTGTTTGCAAAATACTGGCAGTACTTCCCTGCCTTGCAGGAGACATCTGAAGTTGAAAAGTCAACACATTCATGATGTTGAGACCTTGTTTCCAAAAGTCTCGGACGTCTGAAACACCCTGGCTTCCCTTCCAGTGCTTCCTGTGAACAGGGTGGATGCTCCTGGCTCTCTCTCCAAGCGTTTTGCTGCACGCACCCCATGTCTCTCACTTTCTAACTTAGGCGGCTGAAAGGACAAAAGACAACCCTTTCCGAGGGCTCTTAGGTGGCTCCTTCTTTCCCAGGTTGTGCACATCCACAGACGGTGCACTTGGACATGATAATTCTGTACTCTGCAGTGCTCCTCTCCCTGTTCTGATCTCTGTCCATTTCTCTTTCCGTAGTGCTCAGTATTGGTGAGGGTGGCTTCTGGGAAGGAACCGTGAAAGGACGGACCGGTTGGTTCCCAGCAGAATGCGTTGAGGAAGTGCAGATGCGGCAATATGATCCACGGCAAGGTAAGCTTTCCTTCTCGGGTAGAGTAACTGTCTCAGATGCTGGGCTGAGTGCTTCCTCTGCAAGGCAGCTGTGTCCAGCCCCCATCAATTCAGACTTGTTGACTTCCACTTACACAAAATTCTCAGGCTGCCCATCTTCTGCCCAGCCCAGAAACTGAAACCCACAAAATAACAGAAGTTTCAGTCTAGTCAGTTTGTCACTGATTCTCTTACTGCTCCCAGTCCAGAGTTCCCACCTGCAGCACTTCCAGTATTGTGACCTATGTGCTTGCCACCCTGTGGGAGCCTTATTTAGTCATACAGGGCAACGGCTTCAAATCCTACCACTGATTTTTTGGGTGCCAAATTTGAGATGATTCAGATGTCCCCAAATGAGTGGCTGTAGCGCTTTCAGCAGTGGCTGTTGGTGTGATACAGCCTGTGGTTCACAGGAGCTCCTGTCCCCTTAATCAGGTCTCAGCTTGTGTTTGTGTAGGAAGCCAACTCCCATGTGCATCTTATGCTTTCCTCACACCGTTTGAACACAAGACGCACTGAAGGCAAAGCGGCTGAGTGACATAGAGCTGGTTTGCTTCCCCTGCCAAGTGCCTTTTACGGTGCCATGTGCAGACATTGGCTTAGTGAGCAATTGCTCACCTCAGGAAGCTCTGGCTTCCTGGAATAGCACCTAGCATGGCACGAGTGGCTAGCAAGGGGCCAGTCTATCTGGTGCTTTCCATACATCTGAAAAAAGACACAAGTTTCATCTCATCCTCCAAAGAGGTTCCATGTGTAGGCAGGGCCTTCTGGGACGGAGGTATGGTCATGGCAGAACCCTTCCAACAGCTGTGTAAAACAGGCAGCTTGCTGACTCTGTGCAGAGGGCCGTGGCAGGCGCTGGTGTGGAGTCCTCGAGTGCCCGTGGACTGCACTGTTGATGAACATCCTGCAAGGCTTGTATGGTGCATCAGCTCTGCTAGAGTTCAGACTGAGAAGGCCTTTCTGTTCAAAGGGTCACTCTTCTAATTGTGCTAAAATGCACATGCTTACTGAGATTGCCTTGGAATGTGGTATGCCGCATGGGGTAGGGGGAGTGATCCAAATTTGGGGTCACATGAGCAAAGGGTTCCTGAGGTACAGCTCCCCGCACCAGTTCTGGAGGTTGACAGATTTTACCAGTGTTGTTTGCACACACCAGGGGCTCAAACTGTGGCTCTGATTTTCCCTCGTTTGATCTCAGTTGCCTGACTTTGGTCCCAGCTAGTGCAAGATTCCCACAGCCTCTTGGGAGAAACAAAGTAGAAACATTATTAAAGGAAGAGTTTAGCTCTCTGTGTTAGCACATGCTAAACACTCGCACACCAGACTGCAACACATGCGTGCAGAAAGACTAGCCAAGAGTTTCAGGCCAGCCAGCTTTCACATGACCTGAGTGGCTTAGGAGCATGCTGTGGCTGGACTTAAGCAAGCTACTGTTGGGCTTTGCAAGTTCAAACCCAACCTTGGCAGAAAATGTAAAGTGGACCTGTTGCTACACGCTGCCTCAAGCAAATGTGTGTGTGGGGGTGTAGTCTGAGTAGAGCGGAAATTCAGGAGGTGCTGAAACTATTCTAATGACGTGAATTTTTGCGGGGAGGGGGATATGGGGTTGCGTGGGCAGAGGGACGCTGGAGGAATGATATGGGGCTGGGTTGCAGGGTGCATGGTGGGGACCATGTCAGGCCCACTTCTCCCCGTGTGTGTGTGTGTGTGTGTGTGTGTGTGTGTGTGCTGAGGACTGGGAACCTGCCCCATGGGACCTCTGTTCCTATTGCCATGTGTTCCTGGGGCCTTTCCCTGCCCCTCTTGTCAGCTGGGGATTCCTGCCCTTGAGGCTGTCTAAGCCCCTCTCCCTGCCCCAAGAGGGTGAAGGCTGACACTCTGAGGGGTTGGAGCCCCTCTCCACGTGAGCCCTGCTGCTTTGTGTGGGAAGTTCACCAAGCGCACTGAGACAGAGCTGAGAATGGGCTTGCTTGGGGCATTGCACCGGCTAGCAAGTGCCCTCACTGGGGTGGGGTGTGAGATGAACGGAGCAGTTTGTGTGCCTCAGAACCATTGTTTCAGGCTGTCTTCATCTCCAGGGGCTGTCCTGGCTCAGCTAGGAGCAGGCCACTTCGCTCCGAGTCTCGTATACTGCAGCTGTATGTGTGCGGCTCGTTCCCACCATCCTTCCCCTGTTCTTCCTCAAATGTCCCATCTTAGGACTAGCCAGTGCCGCACGCCTGAGCATAGCAAAGCGGTTGCTGATTCATTTTGTGCAGTAGCTTACAGGAGTGCCAGCTCCACTTGAGTTCGTAGCTGTTGCCTGGGGGAAAGGTGAAGGCCGGAGAGCAGCAAGAGGGGTTTGCCAGCTGATCTCTCAGGGCTAGAGAGGGCTGAAGGCAGAGCAACGATGGAGGGACTTAGCCACTGATGTCTCCATGCTGGAGAGCTAGAGCCAGAGGGCTGGAAAGGGGTGCGAGTTGGGGAAGGGAGGGTCCTGATGCAGATGAGCTCCCAGTAGAGAGGCTCCTCTTGCTGAGAAGAGCCGGGTTGCACTCCGGCCGGAAGGGCTGGGGTGGTGTGGAAAAGGCAAAGGGGAGCCTTTGAAATGTGAAGTATTAGATAATACTTTCATTGGAACAGCCTCCCTTGATCCCGCCCCCTTTAATCATAGAATCATAGACTATCAAGATTGGAAGGGACCTCAGGAGGTCATCTAGTCCAACCCCCATTAGGTATTGTAGCACCTGTGGGATACAAATTCACTCACTGAATTTGTATCCCACTCTCTCACTTTAGCTGGAGAGAGTCTTAAAAGGGAAAACCCCTGGTTTGACAGTCTCTTATATGGTGCTAACTGTCCTTGTGGGGAACAGAGACGCTAGCTGAGATGGGTGCTGCTGCTGTCAAAGTCCAAACCCATTTTTTCTGCGGTGGGGGTTGGGATTCATCTGGGGTGGTGATGTCATGTGGGTTCCTTTCTGTGGGACAGGAAGCTGCTCAGGACATTCCTCTGACACAGTCCAGGGCCACACAAGGTGTTGGTGTTGGTGAGGACATCCATGATGGTGGAGCTTGCATCAGTACTCTCCATCGGTTCTTCTAGGTGTTCTTTTCCCCATAGTCCTTTTTGTTCTTTTAAGACCCCAAAAGGGAGTGATGGGTGGAATAGCCCCTTCCTTTATTAGTTTGTCTTCCATTTAGGCCCAATATCCAACACACCAATTTTGGGTTAATTAATTTCTGATCCCATGCCTTGTTCTGTTTTTACCAAGCATGAGTTCAATACAATCCTTGAATTCTATCAACATGAACTAATTTAGTTTGTCTGGTTGTCTTGCACCTGTTTATAGCACTTTTTATTGAAAATAACTTGACCTGCTTTCCATGGTAAATTCTGAAGCAGGCCAAAGTTAGAGACTGATTGTCACAACAACCCAGCAGGGGGAATCAGTTCTGAATACCTTGGACTGTGTTCAGAGTAGCAGCCGTGTTAGTCTGTATTCGCAAAAAAGAAAAGGAGTACTTGTGGCACCTTAGAAACTAACAAATTTATTTGAGCATAAGCTTTCGTGAGCTACATGCATCCGATGAAGTGAGCTGTAGCTCACGAAAGCTTATGCTCAAATAAATTTGTTAGTCTCTAAGGTGCCACAAGTCCTCCTTTTCTTTCTTGGACTGTGTGAAGCTCTTAAGGAGCCCTGAGAAGGGGAACTGATGCAGGGCTGCTGTAGAGCCACCACAGGCCACAAGGGGGCACTCTGGAGGCAGCATACCCAGTTAGGATTATAGGGCAGTGCTGGCTCCACTGTATGGTTGAGCACGACTTTCTGGTTAAAGGATGCCTCTCCTAAGTTCTCTAAACTCAGCATGCTTACTCAGAGTGGCCTGAAAGGTTCTGTGATTCGTGGGAGGGTGAATGGTCCAAATTTGGGTTCATCTGAGCAAATAGTTCCCAAGATATAGATCCCTGGGGGAAAAACAGTATTTTACAAAATCTGACAACTTCTTTGCATAGATCTGAGGATCAAACCCTGGCCCTGATTTGTCCATCACTTTAGCCCTTGCCTCAGCTAGTGCATGGCACCCACTGTCCCTTTGAGGAAGCAACACAAAGTTATTAAAGGAAGAGTTCAGCTCTCTAGAATGGGGTTTGCAATCAGTTGTGTGCTGAGACTGAAAGGTGCATGCACAGCAAGATGACGAAGGGGACTGGCAGACATAGTACCTGTGGTCATTGAACCTGCGCTGTACCCATGCAATCAATGTAAATTCAAACCTTACCCGGGGCACAAATTGTGAGAATGAACTGTTGACAAGTTGCTCCTGTCCATCTCTTTCCAGGGTTCTGTACTTTTGGGGAATGTGCCCTGCAGACTTGCATGGCTAACGTCCAGGGGCTCTTTTCTGAAAGGTAATAAATCTCACATGCTGCACAGCTATGTGAGAACAATTTCTGGTCATGCTGCTATTTTCTACCTGCTGATTTATTATAGCACAGAGTCACAGCATCGTATATTCTCAGGCCAGCAAGGATCTTTGTGATTAATCTAGTCTGACTATGGTATAATACAGGCCATAGGATTTCCCTAAATTAACTCCTGTTTGAGCCAGAGCCTGTCTATTAGAAAATGATCCAGGTGCCCTGGACTGTGAGTTACCCCCTGCCTCTCATGCAAGGTAGCCTTGCCTGTGTCTGGCCGGGTGCCAGCTCCTTAGAAGCACCAAACTCTCAGGCACTCTTCTCTGGGCTAGGCCAGCCCTGTCCTTGCCTTGCAGGTTATTAAGAGGGGCACCTGAGTCCCTTTGAATTGTTCCCTGTGAGATCCAGCTCCTGAGACTAGTTCCTCACAGAAATCCACATCCTCTGCCCCCAAAGGAGCAGCTTAGCCCAGTTTTACCTGAAATCATTGCTGCTGTATTACACACAGCACGTGTGAGCATTGACAACAAAACAAAAGTGCATTTTATTAAGAAAGACTGGAGGGTTAAGTAGAGGTGAGAGAGGGGTGGAAACCTGGTTACACTACAAAACATAACCCAAACCTGCATCTACACTGAGTAGTCACCTTTCCTATCTAACCAAGCACATTTCTCTTCCCCCACCCACCTCCCAAACAGGTTCAGTCTGTGACAGAGGTGGGTGGTTTCCCAGGAAGCAGGATCCATTTTTTCAAGAGATCATCCCTGCTCCCCAAGATGTCTTCTCCAGGAAAGGCTAAAGTGCTTTTCCCCTCCCTGTTATACGGGAATGGTCTTGTGGCTTCCCTCAGAGACAGGGTGGATCTCTGTCTGTTGTGCTGTTCCTCTTGTCTCTCTCAGTGGTTGTGATTGTTTGTGGTTGTCCTGGCTGGTTTATCATTGAAAGTCTCGGGATGGAGCAAGGCTACTTTATTGAGCCTTTGGTTCCATCACCAGCAAACAAGGCTGGGTGACAGCTCGCACCCCTGGCATAATGCAGTGTTGCTGCTGCCCATCTCTCCGGGTTTTATACTGCCTCACAACACTGTAGTACCCAAGTGCCTCCCACATAAACACTATAGCAATAGCGAAGTCCATAGAGGCCTTTCTGGGGCCTCTGATGCTCCTCCCTTTTCAGGGTAAAGGCTCTGATTGGGGTTGGGCTTGTAACTTTATTTTATTAAAAAAACCCTATGTACTTTGGGTTGGAGGGCTTTAGGCTGACTCTGGGGGGATTGGTTGGTTTGGGATTTGAGCGGTAAAATTGAGGGTGCTAATGTGAGTTTTGTTGCCATGATGTAAAAGCCTTTTTGAAGAAGGTTTTTCAGCTTTTCCAAAAGAGAGTCAGACTGTGGGGTCACCGAATCTCTGGATCTGTACCAGCTGCCAGATGCTTTGTCCTGCGCTTTGTGCCTGTGTTTTCCCAGGGGAGTGCAGCATTATGGTGGCTCATAGATTGAAATTTGGTGTGGCCATTCACAGATCTTTGGTGTGGCAGCTGATCTTAAATATGTCTGGGGCTTGTTCCATTAATTGCTTTGAAAATTAGAACCAAGACATTAAACTCACATTTGAAACTGATGGGGAGCCCAGTGGATGGACTTGAGCACAGGCTGGATGTGCTCATGGTGGTCTAGGCCATGGAGGAGGCAGGCAGGCACATTCTGTGCCAGCTGGAGCCTGTGCATCATCTTCACATTCAGTTTCAGATGCACAATGAGTGGCAGGTGATCCAGGTAACAAACGCATGTTTTACTGTGGCCCACTCCTTGTTGGAGAGGAGGGGACAAGTTTCCTAGCAAGGGGAATCTTTCACCCAGAAGGTGAATGAAGCTGGGTTTTAGGTTCAGATGCTACCCAGTTTCCCAGCTTAGTGAAGAGTCAAACAGGACCCCAACACTTCACACCATTTAGACAAGTGGGGGCTGTGCAACTTCAAAGGACGGTGAGGACAGTGTCCCAGCTAATTCTTTGGAGCACTTTCTCCTTCCCAACCAGCATCACTTCAGTTTTACCTGCATTCAGCTTGAGCCAGCTGCTTTCTCTCCAAGAGCTGATTTCTTGTAGAATTCGGACGTGTCTGTAATGGCCGCGTTGCATCGGTGAAGAAGATGATGTAGAGTTGAGTGTCATGGGTATGCTGTTGGCAGCTCACTGTCTCCCAGTTCTCATGTGGATACTGGAGAGAAGTAGACAATATGGGCCCCTCTGCAGGCAAGGAGCGCTTGCCCGTCACTCTACTGAGCTCGCTGGGCCCTTCATTCTGGCTGTGTCATGTTGGTGGGTTAGCAGTACCTTGCAGCCTCCTGAGTCAGAGGCTGCAGAGAGGCCCAGCAGTCTGTGCATGGAGCACTTGCCTGTCCCTGGCCTTATGAGGGGGGTAGTCTCTAGTGCTGCTAGAGCCATCTCTGTGCTGTGCCCTGGTCTGAAGCCTGATTGGGAGGCATCCAATATGGTGGCTGATGTCGCATCTTGCTGGAGCTTGGTGATTATGACTTTCTCAGTTATTTTGCCCAGGAATGGAAGGTAGTGACAGGTGGTCGTTTGAGAGAGCTTAATGACTGATCAAGGCTTCGTGAGGAGAGGGTGAACTATTGCGCATTTGAAGGGGTTTGATAGAAGCCTTGCTCTGAAGGAGGCATTGACTGTTTCCATTAGTAATGGGTGTAGTTGTTCTTCACCATCTTTCACCAGCCAGGAGGGGAATAGATCCTTTTCACAGGTAATGGCACCAATATTTTTCAGAGTTTCTTGAGTTTTGTCATGTGTAATGGGGCCAAACCCAGATAGGGGTAGTGGGGTAGATAATATTCACTGTTGAGGGGTGGAACTTTCTTTCCTATTTTCATGTGTATTCAGTTGTTCTTAGCAACAAAGTATACTGACAGCTCTTCACAGCGGGAGATGCCTGGGTCTGGTGCCTAGGCTCTGAAGTGGGTTGATTAGCGGGCTCAATATGCAAAATAACTCTGCTGTCCTTGATTCTGTGTCGTTGATTGTGGAGGAGGAGGAGGAGATTTGTTTTGCCTACTTTACTGCAGTGGTGAAATCCTGTCAGGGTTGTTTGTGCGGCATTCAGAATACTTGGTGTGCTACTAGCGTTCTAACTTTCCTATGCATCGCATTTGCCATAGTTCATCTATGAACTATGGTGATCTTCTCAGTCAGTGGGGTGGGGGAGAGCTGGCAGCTTGGGGCCAAGGCATCTGTGGTAGTGGACATCAGGTGAACATGTTGTGGTACTAACTCATCTGTGCCTTGGGCTGCTTCTTGTAGGGCAAGTTGGAAACCTAGCGGTTCAAGAATCTTGGGAGGCACCAGCTTTGGCTTTTCACTGCCCTGGAGGGAAGGAGGGAAGTCTCTGAGCTCTGCCTGGGTATTGGAGATGTCACCTACAGGAGAGGGGTATGTTGGTGACATCTCCAATGTCTAGTCCAAAGCCAAAGATAGGATCCAGTGTATGTCTGGCTGCACATGTGGATCCAGAGACTGCCTGCAAGAATGCCATACTTTCTGTGTGCTCAGTAAGGTCAAGTACTATTGCATCTTTTGCATTGTCAATATGGAGACGGAAGTCTCCAAAGCCATGAATTCTGGGTGACTCCAGTACTGTGCTGGGCAGAATCTCTGGGAGATCCTCCAGAAAATAGACCAGGTTTCTGTCTGGAGGTCTGTATCCCATTAGGAGCCTAGATCCCTCTTGTGCTTTGCCTCACAGAACACAGGGATGTACTTAAATGTGTTTGTTTCTGGGGTGGAACATCTTCTGTATCTGAGTTTGGAGAGGAACAGGAGAGCTTCTGTCTCCTCTTTTTTTTTCATGGTGCATTCTGGGGTCTCTCTTGGCCTCTAGTGTATAGAGTATCCTCTGGGAGGCTTGGTGTGTTAGGGTAGGGATGGAGGTGGCATTGAACCATATCTGTGATGCAAGTAAGGATGGGACTTCATCCAAAATGGGATAATGCATGGTGCAGTCAGGAGCTAATGTGGCCAGTAGCCCTGCAGATGAGAGCCTTTAGGAAGCCATCTAGGCACACAGAGGCAGTGCAATTGCTGGTCCCAGCTGTGTCCCTGCTGGTCATATGAAAGGACTAGTGGAAAAGAGGCCAATTGCAGTGATGGCCCTGACAGGACCAGAGAGGAGGTGGCTGCCCTGTCTCTAGCCCATCCCTCAGCTCATCACATCGGAGCTGGATGGCTGCAGGGAAGAGCCTACAACCTGGGCATTTCTGAAGTCAATGAAGCCCTCTGCGGGCTTGTCTACACTACAGGCATTAAAGCAGCACAGCTATGGCACAACGACTCTGCCACTACTGAGCCGTAGTTCAGGCTCTTCCTATAGCAGTGGAAGGGTTTTTTGTTGCTGTAGGAAATCCAGCTTCCCAAGTTGTAGTACCAAGGTCTGCAGAAGCATTCTACCATCAGTCCAGCCATCAGGACACCAGGTGTTAGATTGGCCTAGCTAGAGTGCAGCTTTGAAAGTCTCCCAGACTCAGCTTCCATGCCCTTCCCATGGTAGGCACCTCATGGCTGTTTTGTGCCAGCCTAATCTAGTAAGAGTTTTAGCCTTAGTGGCTATTTTTCATGAACGTTCTGCTTTTAGAGGCTTTGAGGATCTGTCCTTTTCCAAACTCTCCCAGAGGTTGAGCACAGCGTGGCTCCGTAAACTGGTTTTGAAGCACCCAAGCCCAGCTGTCTGCTTCCATGTCCCTTTTCCTGTCTGGCCTCATGTACATCCTTATTTCCACACTCCATTAGCCTAATGTGAAGTTATGCATTGCTGTCACCTAAAATAGGCCCCCAAAAGCCTATCTGATTCACATCTGACTTATTACTAATGGGGGAAAAAAAACTCATCTCTTTTTCTGTGCAAGAGCTGAGCGACTGCACTTAGGAGCGGGAGCAGGGGCAATATGATTGGAAATGAAAGATTGTCTATCTTGGCTATTTGAAATTTCTAATTCCAAGGTTTAAAATGGAAAGCTCTGGTTGAATATTGATAAGTGCAGAATCTGTGGTTCATCTTTTCTGTGAATATGTGTAGGAGACGGTCTCTGAGAATTCTAATGGAAAGGACTTCTGGAGTGGGCATCTGTTCCTGGATAAAAACAAGGAGTCCTTGTGGCACCTTAGAGACTAACAAATTTATTTGGCCATAAGCTTTTGTGGGCTAAAACTCACTTCATCAGATGCATGGAGTGAAAAATACAGTAAGCAGTGTGTGTGTGTGTGTGTGTGTGTGTGTGTGTGTATACACACACACAGCACATATATATAAAGAGAGAGAGAGAGAGAGAGAGAGCACATGAAAAGATGGGAGTTGCCTTACCAAATGGGGGCTCAGTACTAACGAGGCCAATTCAATTAAGGTGGAGGTGGAAGCCCACGAAAGCTTATGCCTAAATAAATTTGTTAGCCTCTAAGGTGCCACACGGACTCCTCATTGTTTTTGCTGATACAGACTAACACAGCTACCACTTTGAAACCTGTTGCTGGTTAGCCTCCTAGGAGGAGCCAAGCCTGGTGCATTGCTGTGGCTGGTCTGGGAACATATCTGAAAACCTAGGAAAACAGAACAGTGTCAAGGCGGACCATAATATCCATGACTCTTGCTGCTTCTGCCTTTTGTAAAAAGAAAAGGAGTCCTTGTGGCACCTTAGAGACTAATATAGTTATTTGAGCATAAGCTTTCGTGAGCTACAGCTCACGAAAGCTTATGCTCAAATAAATTTGTTAGTCCTTGTGCACCTTAGACTCCTTTTCTTTTTGCGGATACAGACTAACATGGCTGCTACTCTAAAATCTGCCTTTTGTGTTTCTGAGATCAGCCCTTTTTGTTGGTTTCTACAGCTAGAACTATGGTCCATGCCCTCATTACCTCCTTCCTTGCCTGTCTGACATCTAGACTGGGCCCAGGAAAAAGCTGCTGAGATCATATTCCTGGCCTACTGCTCTCACCAATTCACCTTCTTCCAGTTAATTCTCTACCACATTCAAGCTTGTCATCCCCTTCAAGATTCTGCATTTCATTGTGTCTCCTTGCTTATTCTCCCTTGTCTCTTACTGGATCACCCGTGCATCCCTTTCACTCTGCCATTGAGACCAGCCTTGACACCCAGTTTGCCCACTTCTCCCACAACATTCTCTGCATTTTCTATCACACAGTCCCCCATGCCTGGAATGCTCTTCCTTAGTGTTTCTGAAATTGCAGAACTGCTAATTCTGATATGTAACCTTTCGCTTAAAGCAGCCTCTTTACAGATGATTGGAGGGTAGCTTGTGTAATGCCAATGGGATTTTTTAGAAAATCTTCAGAGGAGGTCCTGGCAATTACAGACTGGTAAGCCCAACTTCAATAGCAGGCAAATTGGTTAAAAGTATAATAAAGAACAGAATTATCAGACGTATAGATGAACATGATTTGCTGGGGAAGAGTCAACACAGCTTTTGCAATGGGAAATCATGCCCCACCAATTTATTAGAATTCTTTGACAGGATCAACGAACGTGGACAAGGTTGATCCAGCTGATAGAGTGTGCTTGGACTTTCAGAAAGCCTTTGACAAGGACCCTCACCAAAGGCTCTTAAGCAAAGTGAGTTGTCAGGGGATAAGAGAGAAGGTTCTCCCATGGGTCAGTAACTGGTTAAAAGACAGGAAACAAAGGGTTGGAATAAATGGTTAGTTTTCACAATGGAAAGTGATCCTCCCAGGCTCTGTACTGGGACCAGGGCTGTTCAACGTATTCATCAATGATCCGAAAAAAAGTGGGGGAAGCAGTCAGGTGGCAGAGTTTGCAGATGATACAAAATTATTCTATATAGTTAAGTCCAAAGCAGGCTCTGAAGGGTTAGAAAGGGATCTCACAAAACTGGGTGATTGGGCAACAAAATGACAAATGAAATTCAGTGTTGATAAATGTCAAGTCATACATATTGCAGAAATGATTCTAACTATTCATACAAAACAATGGGTTTTGTATTAGCTGTTACCATTCAAGAAAAAGATTTTAGAGTCATCATGGATAGTTGAGAACGCACCTCCTCAATGTGCAGCAGCAATCAAAAAAGCGAACAGAGTTTTAGAAACCATTAGCAAAGGGACTGATAATTAAAATATCACAATTTCACTGTTTAAATCCATGGTATGCCTACACCTTGAATACTGCGTGCTGTTCTGGTCCCCCTATCTCAGAAAAGATATATTTGAATTGGTCAAGGTATAGAGAAGGGCAACAGAAGTTATTAGGGGTCTAGAACAGCTTTCAAACGAGGAGAAATTAAAAAGACTGGTGGTATTTGTCAGCTTGGAAAAGAGACAGTTAAGGTTGAGTGTGGTAAAATGTATGAAATCAACAATGGGATGGAGAGAGTGAATAGGGAAGTGTGATTTATCCCTTCACATAACATGAGAACTAGGGATCACCCGATGACATGAATAGGCAGCAGGTTTAAAACAAACAGAAGGACGTACTTCTTCACACAACGTGCAGTCAACCTGAGGAACTCGTTGCCAGCGAATGTTGTGAAGGCCAAAAGTATAACTGGGTTAAAAAAAAAAAAAGAACTAGATAAATTTGTGAACAGGTCCATCAATGGCTATTAGACACGGTGGACAGAGATGTAACCCCGTGCTCCCCATGTCCCTAAACCTCTAACTGCCAGAACTGGATCTGGATGACAGGGGATGGATCACTCTGTAATTGCCCTGTTCTGTTCATTGCCTCTGAAGCACCTGGCACTGGCAATTGTCACACTGGATACTGGGCTAGATGGACCGTTGGTCCACAGGTCTGCATCTCTCTCATTTAAATGCCTGCTCAAGACCCACTTCTTCAACATCTATCAAAACCATGCGCTGGATCCTGCCTACACTACATTAGCAATTCAAAGAGGGCTTAAAGCTGTTGCAAAGGAGCAGCTGAGGGCGTCTCTTGCTTAGGGCAATCCCTGTGTGGTGTATCCATCTTCTGGGCCCCTCTATCATGGGAGATGTGCTGCGAGTAGGTCGGGGCACAACTGACACTGTTTTAACTCGCACCAGGATCTGATCAGGCTGTGGAGGGGGGACAATGGCTCAATGCCACCAATGAGCCCCTATCTCTGCAGCACACTTGATAGAGCACTAGGGGACTGAGTCTTCTACTTGTCTCATTTATTTTTCCTCTGAGTGAACTGCTAATTTATGGGGAGGGAACTAATTAGCCATGGTCTATCACCATCACCTGATCCCTTTGCACATACTGTAGGCTGTGTTCCTTCCTCCACACCCTGCCCCCCAGCCTGTGAGGTCTGTGGGACTGGGAGGGCTGCTTCCTCCATTTAGAAAGTGGCTAGTGCCTGAATAACACCCAGATGGCAGTTTGGGGCGGGGTGGGGGGGTGGGGTGGCTATTGCACCTTCAACTCCTGAGGTCAGAATTCAAGCTTAAGGGCACAAGTCAAATGAGTTTAATAGTCCCATTTGAATACCCTGAGTGTGACCTGGTCTAAATCAAACTAAAGCTCTGGCAGAGCTCGTAGTCTCTGTGCAGGAGAAGCCCACAATGGACGTAGCTGGTGGTGCTGCAGGTCAGGACTGAGATCTGTCAGCCAAGCGGCATAGTTCTTGGGGGTTCTGCATGTCAGAATGAGGTGCACTGAAATCAGAAGGGGAGTTGCAGGGGTTGCAGGAAGCTGGAACTGAATTGCTCAAGCAGAGGTCTGTGGAGCTCAGCATGGGACTAACTGCGGTGTTAGGAGCCAGGGTTTTGGAATTGCTACCCCCTGAATCGTTGCCTGGAGTATTGTCAGTCTTCACTATGTTACAAGCTTGGGCCATGGGGGTAACTAGCTATGCGCTCAGAGGGTATACAGCTGCTGAGGTAGCATTCCCTTGGGGGCTGGTGGGAACTGGCCTGATCTAGGCTCGTTCAGAAGGGCGATCATTCTCTGGAAACTGTGAAGACAGAGTTCCCTGATGTTGTTGAGAGCTTTGCAGCTGACTGGGGTCCCAGCTGGAGTTGTGTATGCAGCCCATGGAAACGTGCACAGAAAGGGCTGAGGGCTGAAAACAATGGCGCAGTCGATTACAGAGCATTGATTGACAAGGCCGACCAGCTGCCTGGGAAAGTGGGCAAATTAAAAACCATCTTCTAAAAGCACTGATAACCTCTCCTCTCCCTGCAGGCCTGGCGTGCCAGCCAGAATCCCAAGCAGGGCTGCTCCCCACCACTGACAGTTATTGCTTGCATCACACGGGAAGTGGGAATGAGCCCTGCAGCTGTTTGGTTCAGCACTTTGAAAATCCCCTTCATTTGCCTTCCACTTTGCTTTCCTCACACAGGCCTCCATCTCCCCTGAGTTTGAGTCCACCTCTAGTGAATGCTTCAACTCACCTTCTTGCATGTACAAAGCGTGACCCCATCACAGACTATCTCATACCTGTTACGTCTCCCAGACTATGAAGCAGCATGGTGTGGAGCGAGTGGGTGATGGGGTGTGGGTTACTGCAGTTCAACAAATACAGGCAGAGGCAGCTGGTGTGCAGCAGAATGGAAGTGATTAGAAGGGAAATGGGCTTGTTCACCCTGCAGCAAGTGATGTGGCACAGCTGCAGACTTGGGGTGAGAGAGGCAACTACCAGGGATAGTTTTCAGAGTAGCAGCCGTGTTAGTCTGTATTCACAAAAAGAAAAGGAGGACTTGTGGCACCTTAGAGATTAACAAATTTATTAAATAAATAAATTTGTTAGTCTCTAAGGTGCCACAAGTATTCCTTTTCTTTTTACCTGGGATAGTGCAGAGGGAGAATTAGTGAGGAAGGTGTTTGGCCAAGACACCAGGATTCGCACCCAAATCCTTGGGCAGAAGGGGTTAAAAGCCCCACTAGAACTTTAATTCCTAGCCAGGCATGCACTGCATAACATCTTGGCTTTCTGTCTCACTGGGCTACACAGATTTTAAGTATTTATGTTTTAACACATACAGTTTTGATCTAACTTTGTAGTATTTTGGACAAGCTGCAGTTCCCAGAGAAGAGATGGTCAGGTGCAATGTGGGACTGAGTTGCTCCTAGGGCACCAGCAGTTTCCTTGGGGCTTTTAAGTCCCTCCTGAAACCTCTTCTTCTTGTAAGGAAAAATCCAAGAGAACTTACCGGAGAGGGAGAGAGAGGGTGATGTGCTCTCAACTTTAGTAACCCGGTGACTTTATTTGTATAAACAGGGAAATGCATATTCATCAAATCTGCAAATTAGGGTAGTACATCATTTGCTTAAAACTCCAGATTTCTGGACCTTCAACCTTAACAAGTATGTTCTATGCACAACTATGGCACTATAAATCCACATTAACAAATATTCTCCCCAACAGAGTTGATTAACTTAAGGCTGTTCATTTGATTTAATAACCCTTTGACATATATCGCAAGAACCTTTCACTGAAAAGTCCTAGCCTGAAACCAGTTCTGCTGCTAGTGTGTTGAGACCGTTGCCTGTCATGCTGACTCCGCCTGGTCTGGCTGCATACATCTGTTTTCTCTTGTCCTAGATTTAGTTGTAAGCTGCTTGGGGCAGGGACTGTCTTTTTGTTCTGTGTTTGTACAGCACCAAACACTACAGCGTTCAAGGCACTACAGTAATACAAATAATAAGCTCTAAAAAGTATGGAAATTGCCTGTTACAGTCCATACACCCCAAGAACAACAACCCTGTTGTGTACAATTGGATTGTACAAACTATCTTGTCTTTGACTCTCGAAGCCGAGACCTTGGCATAATTCCTGACCCTCCTGAGGTCTTGAGAATTCTTTGCTGTAGAAGCAAAGAGGCTTATAGCTTAGTCAGTTAAGCACTTCGACACTTGAAGATTTGTGTCTACAGCTTTGAAGTAGCGAACCACTAACCTAACAATGTGTAATCTGTAAACACTGATTTCCCTGATGATGAAAAGGGAAAAACTTTATTCTTTGAAAGTGGTTATTTTCAGAGCTGTCCCATGTAGGACTGTCCATGTGTACATGGACACAAATCAGACGTCAAGAATTATAACTTTCAAAAACCAGTCGGAGGACACTTCAATCTCTCCAGTCACTCGATTACAGACCTGAGAGTGGCTATCCTTCAACAAAAAAACTTCAAAAACAGACTCCAATGAGAGACTGCTGAATTGGAATTAATTTGCAAACTGGATACAATTAACTTAGGCTTGAATAGAGACTGGGAGTGGATGAGTCATTACACAAAGTAAAACTATTTCCCCATGTTATTTCTCCCCCCTCCCCACCCCCCACTGTTCCTCAGACGTTCTTGTTAACTTCTGGAAATGGCCCACTTTGATTATCACCACAAAAGGTTTTCCTACTCCCCCCCCCCACCTTCCTGCTGGTAATAGCTCATCTTAAGTGATCACTCTCCTTACAGTGTGTATGATAAACCCATTGTTTCATGTTCTCTGTGTGTGTATATAAATCTCCTCACTGTATTTTCCACTGAATGCATCCGATGAAGTGAGCTGTAGCTCATGAAAGCTTATGCTCAAATAAATTTGTTAGTCGCTAAGGTGCCACATGTACTCCTTTTCTTTTTGCGAATACAGACAAACATGGCAGCTACGTGCCACAAGTATTCCTTTTCTTTTTACTCTGAAACCTGTGTAAGTTTAGTAATTGTTGCCTTTCGGAAGGACGGCGGTCAGAGAGCCTTGCATTTCTAACTGTTTTTTTTTTTTAAAGGGGCCATTTTTAAGTCCTTGTAATTTGCATGAAGTTGTAACCGCAGGCGGGAAAACTAGATCTTCTTATTATTAAGGACAAAGATTTCAGAGGACAATGTTATTTCTGTAGAAAGCGAGTGGGGTAAAGGGGTCAGGGGAAGGCTAATAATGGAAGCCTGGATACCCCCACTGCTATGGAGTCACATCTAACGCCTCCATAAAAAATATGGCACCTATCCTCGTTCAGTCATTGAGGTTTTGTTTCAGAATTCATCTCGTTTGTTTTTTCCGTTGTCTATTGATACTGTAATAGCTGTTGCCAGCTTGCTATTATCGCGTAAGAAGAGATACTGGAAACTTTTTCAGTAACAGTAATCCCTTTACTTCACTGTTGCTAAGAACTGCATAGGTGGGTATTGCTGGCTTGCCTGTCTGCTCCAAGTGCCAGCAAAGTGTGTCTGCTTGTAAAGCTCACCACATAATGATTCCCAGGAGTAACAAGACTATCAGTGTCCCATTGTTTTTCTGTATTCAAACTGACCACTTGTGACTCAGGAGACTGGTCTTGTATTGCTTGCATTTCTGAGTTGAGCGTTCATACATTCTGTTTTTCCATGTTTTCATTCTCCTCCTGCTCAATTATTTTAGTGCTCAACAAACCCTTTCCATTTCTTCTACAGATATCTTGTTGAGACAGGTTTCAGAGTAGCAGCCGTGTTAGTCTGTATTCGCAAAAAGAAAAGGAGTACTTGTGGCACCTTAGAGACTAACAAATTTATTAGAGCATAAGCTTTCGTGAGCTACAGCTCACTTCATCGGATGCATTACGATGAAGTGAGCTGTAGCTCACGAAAGCTTATGCTCTAATAAATTTGTTAGTCTCTAAGGTGCCACAAGTACTCCTTTTCTTCTTGTTGAGACAGAGGACGGAGATAAGATCTTAGAGCACTTATGTGTTGATCAATCACCTTTGCAGGTTTCCATGCTCCTTTCTGATGAGTATAAACAGACTCTCCCTTTTCCAGTGGTGATAAAGGCTTTGCACCTCTGTCAAAGAAATATTTTCCGCTTTGTTTGTCTCAATTTTAGCTGGTTTGTATTGCTCCTTGTAACAGCTTGGATTGCATCAATTTTAAAGTTGGCAATCTGTTCCTTAGATGTCTTCCCATGAGGAGTTGAGTAGGTGATCCTCAGTCTCCCATCGATGTATTCCTATAGCCCAACAGGCTAAGATAAATGTCTATGTTACCAAACTAGATTTTTTTTCTGAATCCTTTTTACAGTTCCATTCAGTTGAGGAAACAATGGACTGGAAATTTTGTGAATAAAGTTGCATTGCTTTGTAAAAGGTTTAAAGTCTCTGGAGCAAAACTATGGCCCATTTGTCACTAATGAGTTCTCCAGGTATGCCATACCTTGCAAACATAGACTTGCAGTATCTGATAGCAGATGCTCTTAGTGTTTTGAAGGGGGCAGATTTCTAAGTATTTTGAATAATATTCAACCAGAATAAGATAATCTGCACCTTGAAACTCAGACAGGACAAGTTTCTGCCAAGGTCTATTTGGGACCTCATGTGCTAGCATTTTTGTTTCTGAAGGTTTGATACATATTGCAAGACTGTACCGTGTCCTCAATTTGACTACACATGCATGGCCAATAGATAGCATCTCAAGCTCTCCTTTTCCATAGTTCTGTTCCCAGGCGACTTTCATGAATAATAGCCAAGATCTCTTTTCTGAGGCTTTCCAGCACTATAATTTTGTCACTTTTAGAGACAAGTCCATCTTGCACTTAGTTCCTCTTGTGACAGTCCCAGACCAGTGGGGTACCAGAGTCTGGTAGAAGGCAAATATACTGGCCACTGGATAAACAGTTTTCTGTTTCCTGAGTGACCAGAGCAGAGGCTGCCCTAGAGCAATCAGGAACCTGCTAGAACCAATTAAGACAGGCAAGCTAATCAAGACAGCTGGAGCCAATTAAGAACTTTCTAGCATCAATTATGGCAAGCAGGCTAATTGGGACATCTGGTTTAAAAAGAACCTCCCGTCAATTAGTAGGGGGGCGTGCAAGGAGCAGGGAGTGAGAAGGTGTACTGCAGGAGGACTGAAGAGTTCAAGCATGATCAGGCTTCAGGAGGAAGATCCTGCAGTGAGGATAAAGAAGGTGCTGGGGGAAGGCCGTGGGGAAGTAGCCCTGGGAGTTGTAGCTGTTATGCAGCTGATACAGGGAACACTGTAGACAGCTGCTATCCACAGGGCCATGGGCTGGAACCTGGAGTAGAGGGTGGGCCCGGGTTCCCCCCCATCCCCACAACTCCTGATTGGACACAGGAGGAGTTTACCTGGTCTGTGAGAAACACCAGAAGGGAAGGTCTAAACTGGAAAGGGATCTAGCCTTTCCCCGACCCTCTAGGTGGGACACCTGCTGTGGGGATTGTTCTCCATTTCCCCCATGCTGGCCTGAGAGGAGGTTAGCTGAGTGGACGGCAGGTTTGAGCCACTAGCAAAAGTGGCCAAACTGAGGGCTGCCAGGAATCTCTGACGCAAGCAAATCCGCAAAAAGCACAGGACCCACCAAGGCTGAGGAGGAAGGTTGTCACGCTCTCTGTATGACCAATAAGCATGGATATCTTCTGGTACTGCAGGTCTCTTGTCTGGCCATCCTTGCAAAGTAGTTTGTCTTAAAGTTTGTTTGGCGGCATAATTTGCAGTAGCTGCTTGAAATTCCTTTCATTTCTGTCTGAAATAGACAAGGACATTGTGGGATGCATTGCACCATCAGCTTCCTCTGAACTTTCTCCTTCGCCATGCTACCTGAATGTGTAACGCTGACAGACCCCAGTCGTCAGCGGGCGGGATTGAACCGAGGACCTCTGGAGCTTAGTGCATGAACTAAAAGCCAACTGGCTCTTAGCTAAGGCTGTAGAGCAGACTCATTTTATCTCTCTCTCTCTCTAAGTGGTCTTGGTGCCACTAGATGGGACAGAACACCACACCCAGGAGGTGTATGGGTTACAAATGCTCTGGATGAAGCATTAGCAGTTGTTAACTCTTTCCCTGGTCTGTATGCAACCTCCAGTTAATATTTCTGGAGCATTGGCTACCATCTTTAAACCCTTGGTGGAGCAATGTACAAACGTTTTCTGAAATGGCCTGAAGTGGTTTGTGGTTTGTTTCCACAGCCACTGTTCCCCCCATAGATAAAGTGATGAAATCAAGTACAACCAAATATTGTCACCAGCATTTCTTTTTCTATTTGGGAACAGTTCTGCAATCTAGTTGTCAGACCTCTGGAGCCATAAGCAACAGGAGCTGTCTTTTGCAGCAGTATGGCCCCAATCCAGTAGAACTTGCATCCATTGACACAGTGATTGGTTCTTCGACATTAAAGTACCTTCAGCCCTTGTAAGCCGTTCTTTCAAGTGTTCCTCTGCCACCTCAGGTATTGGCACCCAGGCAAACTTGATCTGTTTTATCAACAGTTGCCTTAAAGGAGTTGCTGCTGTTGACATGTGTGAGATAAATGTCCTGAGGTAAGTAACTATTCCAAGAAATCTTTGCAATTCAGCCTTTCAGGTTGACATGGCCCGTTCAATTATTGCAGCAGTTTTTGAGTAGTCAGGTTTTAGGCCGTCTTTGGTCAAGTGAAGCCCCAAATATCTGATCTCTGTCAGATCCAGTTTTCATTTGCTCATGTTCAGTTTCAAGCTCCTTTCATGAGGCCTGTCTAGACGTCGCTTCTGCCTTTCACCATGCTATTTCCTCACACCAGGGTTTCATCACTGTAACTTTCAGCTCCTTCCAGACCTTCCGATATCTATTGGCTCATTCCTTGGTCCACTTCTGGAGCGGAACAGGTGCCAGAAGGCAGTCTGGTGAACCTGTACCTGCCAGACGGTGGGTTGGATGTACAGACCCTCTAGAACTTTAATCATCCAG
This sequence comes from Dermochelys coriacea, assembly GCF_009764565.3. Classification (NCBI taxonomy): domain Eukaryota; kingdom Metazoa; phylum Chordata; order Testudines; family Dermochelyidae; genus Dermochelys; species Dermochelys coriacea. Next base: position 353,417,285 of record NC_050068.2, on the reverse strand, counting down.
CTCTATTTGCCAAAATCCGCCACTGACATCTATGAGTGAAAATTATAGCTCTTGCTAACTGGCTGGTGATTTCTTCTACTGTAGGCACCCGCAAACATTCCCTTCGTATTGCTTTTCTCAGATTTCCTAGCATCTCAACCTCATTTGTCTACACTTACTAGAGAATTGACCCATTTTGTAGGTTCTTGCACTTTTGCAACAGATCCATTTGTGCAGTTTTTTTCTGCTTTGTCCCTTAATGCCACTGGCACTTTGCGAGGTGTATGAATCACAGGTTGTGCTGGTGAGTTCATCTTTATGGTGTACTTACCTGGCAAGTACCCTAAATCTTCGAAGACATCCTTGCAGTCTTTAAATATATCCCAGTTACCTTCTGGTTCTTTGCACTAAGTTTAAACTTGTCACAGCCTGTAAGCCCAGGTTGTGAGTCAGATTCCACCACCTGAAATTCCAGCAATTCTTCCTTATCCTGATACTCACAGTCCAAGCTGCATTTACCAGGAACTTGCTTCCCCGATTAGACTATCAGTCAGATAAGTGAGCTGCAAAATGGTTTGGCCCTTAAAGTGTAGTATAATGTGGCCCTGAAGTGCATAAACAGGAATCTCGAGTAGGAGCAGAGAGGTTATTTTACCTCCTGTGTTTGGGACTGGTGCAACCGCTGCTGGAATCCTGTGTCCAGCTCTGGTGTCTATGATTCAAGAAGGATGTTGATAACTGGAGAGAGTTCAGAGAGGATCCATTAGAATGATTAAAGGATTAGAAAACCTGCTTTATAGTGACAGACTCCAGGATCGTAATCTGTTTAGTTTAACAAAGAGAAGGTTAAGGGGTGTTTTGATCACAGTCTATAGGTATCTACCGGGGGAACAAATATTTGATAACGGGCTCTTCAGTCTAGCAGAGAAAGGTACAACATGATCCAATGGCTGGAAGTTGAATCTAGACAAATTCAGACTGGAAATAAGGTGTAAATTGTTAACAGTGACAGTAATTACCCCCTGGAACAGTTTATCCAGGCTTGTGGTGGATTCTCCATCACTGGCAATTTTTGAATCGAGAGGTTGGGTGTTTTTTCTAAAATATCCTCTCTAGGAATTATTTAGCAAAGTTCTACAGCCTGTGTTAAAGGGCAGGTCAGACGAGATGATCACAGTGGCCCCTTCTGCCTTAGAATCTATGAATAACTTAACAGAATCACATTGGCCTGTGTCCCAGTATCAATTTTGAAACTCAGTTTTGTGATTATTAACAAGCAAATCAACATTTCACTAGTCCTTGGGGGGCTCAGTACTGCGCATATAGCAAAGAACGGATGTTGTGAGTGCTCATTGCCTCTGTGACAGGAAAACACCCCTTTGCCCTGGGCCTTTCCAGAGTTTCACATTTTGGCAAAATAGCTGCATTTGTCAAGTCCCTGGCATTCTTGCCCACATGCAGGACATTCCTTTCGGCCTGCCTACAGCTGCATTTATAACAACCCTGAGTTGCCACTGACAGATTAGTCTTTCTTCTCTCGATCGTAGGCTTTTATTAGCACCAGGACACCACCCAGTCCATGGCCTCATATGTAGGTGCTTGCTAAAGGGGGATTTATGCTGCAGTGTGGGTACATATTTTTCTGTGCAGAGGCATGGAGAATTCAACTGAAATCCCTTTCTCCTCCCCACGGCTTCTCTTCTTTCCTTTGGACTTAGGAAAAAATAGAGTATTGCAATGGAAGCGTGTGGGTTGCACAGCCCATTTTAAACAACAGAGTGTTAAACACAGTTTTGCCCTTGGTGTGGACAAGAACAGCCATTAGTTTTAAGTGTTAACTTGCCATGGTTAACCATAGGGGTCTCCTCCCATTGCACGCTTGTTACAGTGTGGACCAGTTCCCCTTTAAATACGCAACCAGGCAGTTGTGAGGGGGCCCAATCACTGGGTCCCACATGTAGCTATGCCAGCTGGGTCTGGGCAAAGTCTAGTCACTGCCTTTAGCTCTGGGTCTGTATGCCACACTCCCAGGCTCACACCTCTAGTCTGAGCCTTTCCTTGAGACATGGATCTCTGAAGTCCAGCTGCCCCAGACCTGGAACCGGAGCTTCAGACTGCCTGAGGCCCCATCACTTTACATCAGAGGTGGGCAAACTATGGCCTGCGGGCCACATCCAGCCCGGAGGACCCTCCTGCCCAGCCCCTGAGCTCCTGGCCCGGGAGGCTTGCCCCCAGCCTCTCCCCTGCTGTACCCCCTCCCTGCAGCCTCAGTGCATCGCCGGCGCAATGCTCTGGGTGGCTGGGCAGCGCAGTTGCAGAGTCGCAGCCTGACCCGGTGCTCTGGGCGGAGCGGCTGTAGCGCCGTCAGCCACCGGTGCTCCAGGCAGTGCAGTAAGGGGGCAGGGAGCCGTGGGGATTGGATAGAGGGCAGGGGAGTTTGGGGTGGTGGTCAAGGAGCAGGGGTGTGGATAGGGGGCGGGGCGGTCAAAGGGTGAGGAACAGGGGGGTTGAATGGGGGCAGGGGTCCCTGGGGGGGCCGGCAGGAAGGAGGGGGGGTTTGGATGGGATGGCGGGGGTTCCGGGGGCAATCGGGACAGGGAGAAGGGGGTGATGGATGGGGTAGGAGTCCGGGTGGGGGTTGGATGGGGCAGGAGTCCTGGGGGAGCTGTCAGGAGGCAAGAAGCGGGTGGGGGGTGGATAGGAGGTGGGGGCCAGGCCATGCCTGGCTGTTTGGGGAGACACCAGCCCTCCACACAATTTTGGAAACCCGATGTGGCCTTCAGGCCAAAAAGTTTGCCCGCCACTGCTTTACATGCTCTCCATCAGAGCTCCCCTTTGGCTGGGGGCACTCTGGCTTTCTAGTCTAACCCCTTCGGAGGCAGTGTGGCAGGAAAACCTGCACCACAGCCTTAGCAATGGAAGTTTCCAACCACAGAAACCTTTCTTGGAAGCACTCGTTACAGATCTGTTAAAACAACAACAGTCCTGAAACTCATCCTTCCCTAGTCAGAGCTCACCCTTTCTGTGAGGTCACAGTCCGTTACCACCTCTGGGCTGAGTACCTCCTGCTGACTTATTCCTGCAAACCCTTCTGTTTGGTGGCCATAGTCAGCCTCCTGCTCAGAGCAGCACCCCTTCTTAAATGTGGTTTGTCTCCTTGCCATGTGCTCAGCTGGTAAGCTCCAACTCCTCCCCAGTCATCAGGCTTGCCCCACCTGTGTAGAAAACTCATTGTTCCAAGGATGTGGGCCAGTAGTTGAGTCATTCGCAGCTGATAGCCCCCTGGTTGCTGTCTTTCTGGCTTCTTTGTGATAGCCCCCCGCACCCAGAAAGGAGTTAACACCTCATTGAGGGACTATGTAGAAAGCATCCGATGAAGTGAGCTGTAGCTCACGAAAACTTTAAATTTGTTAGTCTCTAACGTCCTTTTCTTTTTATGTAGAAAGCAGTTCAGTAGGTCTATCTCAACAAGTTTAGCCCAGCACCTAATACGAAGTGGAGTTAACGGTTTGGTTCAGATGTATCCCACTCTGTCACGCCTACCCCAGTTGTGCAGAAAAGGCACTACATGTATTTAGGTGCCTGAACAAGTGCTGAAGAGTCTAACTTCAGGGTGCCCTTTTTGAAATCCATGGCCTTAATCGAATATCAGAACTGTCAGAAGTGTATCAGCACCAGGGGCTGCTGGGTGACCTTTGTGATAGGACCTAACATGTCTCCTCCTCTTTTCTGTATAACCCTTCCAGTTCATGTTAATGGCTCAGGCTGGGTTACTTACTGTGGCTCTTTCCTGCCACTCCTTTTCCCCCTATGTCTCCTGATGTTCAGTGCTGATGGGCAGACTCCAGGCAGCTAAGATCATCTAATTGTGATAGCTTACAGTACTCCCAAGGATGTGAGCCCAGTGTGACTTATACTCATGTAACTGAGGTCAGATTTGGGGCCAAAGTCCTACTGATTGGCTTTTGGATAATAAACTTGTTAATGTAAATATCTGTAAGAAGCAGATGGATCTCATCGTATCCCAGAAGTATTTTTGTCTTATCGCATCCTTCCCTCCCCTCTCCTCTAATTAAGCAAAAGGAGAGGAAGACCTCCAGAGCCAGGCACACCACAGAGGCAAAGGACCTCGTAAAAGGGTGTTAGTTCTTGGACCCTGCATAGTTACTGTGTGCACTTGTAGCCAGACCACTGGCAGGTCAGTCTGATTAGTTCTAACCCAGAAGGATAAAAGGGTTTGGTTTTGAATGTCTCTGCTGATGAGGGAACTAGGGGCAAGGACGTGGGGAACACAAGAAACTACCGAGCTCAGGAGCCATTTATGGCTAAAATTTACATGATGCTCTTTAAATTGATTGTGGCCACAGGGTACACAGCAATCCTTCTTCGAGTGCTTGTGTGTATGTGTTCCACGTTTGCTGCACATGCGCTCCAAGCGCTGAGCTTGGAACGCTTTAGGTAGCAGTGCCTGTTGGTGGCACCTGCACCGTGCATAGCCTCAAGCCCCTCCTCCCTTGAGGCTATAAAAGGGGGTGAAGTGACCAACCAAGCCTCGCTTCCTTTCACTGCTCTTAGCTGTAAGATAGATGGAGCCAGCGGGCAGTGTCCCATCCCATCATAGAATCATAGAATCATAGAATATCAGGGTTGGAAGGGACCCCAGAAGGTCATCTAGTCCAACCCCCTGCTCAAAGCAGGACCAAGTCCCAGTTAAATCATCCTAGCCAGGGCTTTGTCAAGCCTGACCTTAAAAACCTCTAAGGAAGGAGATTCTACCACCTCCCTAGGTAATGCATTCCAGTGTTTCACCACCCTCTTAGTGAAAAAGTTTTTCCTAATATCCAATCTAAACCTCCCCCATTGCAACTTGAGACCATTACTCCTCGTTCTGTCATCTGCTATCATTGAGAACAGTCTAGAGCCATCCTCTTTGAAACCCCCTTTCAGGTAGTTGAAAGCAGCTATCAAATCCCCCCTCATTCTTCTCTTCTGCAGACTAAACAATCCCAGCTCCCTCAGCCTCTCCTCATAAGTCATGTGCTCTAGACCCCTAATCATTTTCGTTGCCCTTCGTTGTACTCTTTCCAATTTATCCACATCCTTCCTGTAGTGTGGGGCCCAAAACTGGACACAGTACTCCAGATGAGGCCTCACCAGTGTCGAATAGAGGGGAACGATCACGTCCCTCGATCTGCTCGCTATGCCCCTACTTATACAACCCAAAATGCCATTGGCCTTCTTGGCAACAAGGGCACACTGCTGACTCATATCCAGCTTCTCGTCCACTGTCACCCCTAGGTCCTTTTCCGCAGAACTGCTGCCGAGCCATTCGGTCCCTAGTCTGTAGCGGTGCATTGGATTCTTCCATCCTAAGTGCAGGACCCTGCATTTATCCTTATTGAACCTCATTAGATTTCTTTTGGCCCAATCCTCCAATTTGTCTAGGTCCTTCTGTATCCTATCCCTCCCCTCCAGCGTATCTACCACTCCTCCCAGTTTAGTATCATCCGCAAATTTGCTGAGAGTGCAATCCACACCATCCTCCAGATCATTTATGAAGATATTGAACAAAACGGGCCCCAGGACCGACCCCTGGGGCACTCCACTTGACACCGGCTGCCAACTAGACATGGAGCCATTGATCACTACCCGTTGAGCCCGACAATCTAGCCAGCTTTCTACCCACCTTATAGTGCATTCATCCAGCCCATACTTCCTTAACTTGCTGACAAGAATGCTGTGGGAGACCGTGTCAAAAGCTTTGCTAAAGTCAAGAAACAATACATCCACTGCTTTCCCTTCATCCACAGAACCAGTAATCTCATCATAAAAGGCGATTAGATTAGTCAGGCATGACCTTCCCTTGGTGAATCCATGCTGACTGTTCCTGATCACTTTCCTCTCCTCTAAGTGCTTCAGGATTGATTCTTTGAGGACCTGCTCCATGATTTTTCCAGGGACTGAGGTGAGGCTGACCGGCCTGTAGTTCCCAGGATCCTCCTTCTTCCCTTTTTTAAAGATGGGCACTACATTAGCCTTTTTCCAGTCATCCGGGACTTCCCCCGTTCGCCACGAGTTTTCAAAGATAATGGCCAAGGGCTCTGCAATCACAGCCGCCAATTCCTTCAGCACTCTCGGATGCAATTCGTCCGGCCCCATGGACTTGTGCACGTCCAGCTTTTCTAAATAGTCCCTAACCACCTCTATCTCTACAGAGGGCTGGCCATCTCTTCCCCATTTTGTGTTGCCCAGCACAGCAGTCTGGGAGCTGACCTTGTTAGTGAAAACAGAGGCAAAAAAAGCATTGAGTACATTAGCTTTTTCCACATCCTCTGTCACTAGCTTGCCTCCCTCATTCAGTAAGGGGCCCACACTTTCCTTGGCTTTCTTCTTGTTGCCAACATACCTGAAGAAACCCTTCTTGTTACTCTTGACATCTCTTGCTAGCTGCAGCTCCAGGTGCGATTTGGCCCTCCTGATATCTTTCCTACATGCCCGAGCAATATTTTTATACTCTTCCCTGGTCATATGTCCAAGCTTCCACTTCTTGTAAGCAACCACTCACCACTCATCCACTCACATATTAGTGTATCTGTAAATAGTTGTTCGTGGTAGTTACAGTATGTTGTAATTTATCTGATAGTTAATAGTATGCTTTGGTTTGGTGTTTCCAGTTTATGAGGCTTTCCTCATGTTTCCTGAAAACTCCTCAGGTTTTAAATTTTGTTTGTCACGTGGGGTCGCTATGCCCCTTAATCAGGACCGGCTCTAGGCACCAGCAAACCAAGCACATGCTTGGGGAGGCACAATTCCGGGGCAGCATTCTAGATGGGTTGGGTTTTTTTTGTTTGTTTGGATTTTTTTTCTTTAGCAGTTGTGCTCGTGGAGGTGGGGTGGGTTTTTTTTGTTTGTTTTGGTTTTGCTTGTGGCGGCAAAAAACCTAGAGCCTGCCCTGCCCTTAATGACACTCTCTCTATTTGTCCTTTACTGCCTGGTTGAGGTACATGGCCGGGGAAAATGTAAGGATTGTTAGTCCCTTACACATCTGAAAGAACTCCCATTCTTCGAGTGATGGTCCCTAGGGTACTCCACTGAGGGTTTACACAGGCACACCATGTGTCTGGAGCCAGAAAATTTGAAAGTGGCATCCGTTGGTCCACACATGCTTTCTGACTCGCCTCCAGGTTTCGTCCGAGGTAACAAAGGGAGGGGTGGACCAACCATGTCTCCAGTTCCTTCTTACTGCCGCATGGTCTGGACCGGAGCTATCAGTGTCCTCTTGCAGGTGACGCAGTTGTATATAGTTAGTTTTGCAGATTTTTTTCATTCTTTTACTGTTTTATATAGTTTTGAATACTTTTAGTAATTTTAGGAGTTGAATGGGTAGTTCAGGGGTTTGTTTTCTCATAAACTCCCCAGGCTTTATAATCTGCGCCTCCTGTCTGTGCTCTTTCTTGGTCAGCGACGAACATCAACCCTGCTTCTACTGCTTAGGAAAAGGCCACATGGCATCCAGGTGCAGCATCTGCCAGTCCTTCCCCACCCGTACCCACGAATCCCGGGCTCTCTGGGATTCTATCCAGCCTATTTCCTGATACCCTCTAGAAGCACCTAATGGAAGTTGCCATGAGGCCTCCTTCGGAACCACACTGGGAAATGTCTCTGTATGTCAGCCTGAGACAGCCAGGAGTGCACCTCCAGCTACAGAGTCTAGACCCGGCACCGGCAGTACCACCACTATGGACGCTGCGCCAGGGCTAATTGGGAGTTAAGAAAGCATGTCCATAAGCATGGCATTAAGCCTTCCTCCAAACGCCAAACCCAAGAAAGGGGACGCTCTTTCCAGAAGCTCTAGTCATGAAGAAGGAATGTGCCATAAGCCACACAACCATGAGAAGAGGTCTCAAAGATGACGGATTCGTCGGTACCGAGTACCAAATCGCTGAAACCTTCAACATGAGCACCCCATAAGGTATGAGACCCCCACACACACTTCAGGGAAGTCCACTGCTCCGGCACCAGTACAAGAAAGAAAGAAAGAAAGAGTACCCTTAACATCGGGGAGAGCGCCAAAACCCCAGGAAGTGTTTGCCCTGGGGGGAGCCGACATCTCCACTCCTTTTGGGACCCTCCTCATAGAAGGCAGTCAGGATGGTCATGCATGACTTACCCTCGGTGAATCCATGTTGATTGTTCTTGATCACCTTCCTCTCCTCCAAGTGCTTTAAAATTGATTCCTTGAGGACCTGCTCCATGATTTTTCCGGGGACTGAGGTGAGGCTGACCGGTCTGTAGTTCCCTGGATTCCCCTTCTTCCCTTTTTTAAAGACAGGCACTATCGTCTGGGACCTCCCCCAATCACCATGAGTTTTCAAAGATAATGGCCAATGGCTCTGCAATCACATCAGCCAACTCCCTCAGCACCCTCGGATGCATTGCATCCGGCCGCATGGATTTGTGCCTGTCCAGCATTTCTAAATAGTCCTTAACCTGTTCTTTCACCACTGAGGCTGCTCACCTCTTCTCCATACTGTGCTGCCCAGTGCAGCAGTCTGGGAGCTGACCTTGTCTGTGAAGACCAAAGCAAAAATATCATTGAGTATTTCAGCTTTTTCCACATCATCTGTCACTAGGGTGCCTCCCCCATTCAGTAAGGTTCCCACACTTTCCCTGACCACCTTGTTGTTAATATACCTATAGAAACCCTTCTTGTTACTCCTCACATCCCTTGCTAGTTGCAACTCCAATTGTGATTTGCCCTTCCTGATTACACATGCTCGAGCAATATTTATACTCCTCCCTAGTCATCTGTCCAAGTTGCCACTTCTTGTAAGCTTCCTTTTTCTGTTTAAGCTCACCGAAGATTTCTCTATTAAGCCAAGCTGGTCGCTTGCCATATTTGCTATTCTTTCTGCACATTGGAATGGTTTGTTCTTGCACCCTCAATAAGGCTTCTTTAAAATACAGCCAGCTCTCCAGGACTCCTTTCCCTCTCTTATTAGTCTCCCAGGGGATCCTGCCCATTAGTTCCCTGAGAGAGTCAAAGTCTGATTTTCTGAAGTCCAAAGTCTGTATTCTGCTGTTCTCCTTTCTTCCTTTTGTCAGGATCCTGAACTCGACTATCTCATGGTCGCTGTTGCCCAGGTTGCCATCCACTTCTACTTCCCCTACCATGTTGCCATTTCCCTGTTTGTGAGCAGCAGGTCAAGAGGAGCACGGCCCCTATTTGGTTCCTCCAGCACTTGCACCAGGAAGTTGTCCCCAGCACTCTCCAAAAACTTCCTGGATTGTCTGTGCACTGCTGTATTGCTCTCCCAGCAGATGTCGGGGTGACTGAGGTCCCCCATGAGAAACCAGGGCCTGTGATCTGTAAACTTCTGTTAGTTGTCTGAAGAAAGCCTCATCTACCTCATTCTCCTGGTCTGGTGGTCTATAGCAGACTCCCACCATAGCAACACCCTTGTTGCTCTTGCCTCTAAACTTAACCCAAAGACTCTCAACGGGCTTTTCTCCAGTTTCATACTGGAGCTCTGAGCAATCATACAGCTCTCTTACATACAGTGCAACTCCTCCACCTTTCCTCCCCTGCCTATCCTTCCTGAGCAGTTTATACCCATCCATGACAGTGCTCCAGTCATCTGAGTTACCCCACCAAGTTTCTGATATTCCAGTCACATCATAGTTCCTTGATTGTGCCAGGACTTCCAATTCTTCTTGCTTGTTTCCCAGGCTTCTTGTGTTCGTGTACAGACATGTAAGATAACTAGCTGATTGCCCTACTTTCTCAGTATGAATCAGGAGGCCTCCCCTGTTGCGTTCTCCTCCTTGTGTTTCCTCCCAGTATCCCCAGTTCCCCACTTACCTCAGGGCTTAGGTCTCCATCCCCCAGCGAACTTAGTTTAAAGCCCTCCTCACTAGGTTAGCAAGCCTGCCTGCAAAGATGCTCTTCCCTCTCTTCGTTAGGTGGATCCCATCACTTTCTAGCAATCCTTCTTCCTGAAACAACATCCCATGGTTGAAGAATCTATGGCCCTCTCTCCGACACCCCCTGTGTAACCACACATTTACCTCCACAATTCGATAGTGCCTACCTGGGCTTTTTCCTTCAACAGGGAGGATGGACAAAAACACGACTTGCGTCTCAAACTCCTTTATCCTTCTTCCCAGAGCCACATAGTCTTCCGCGCAAGGTCATTCTTGGCAGTGTATCATTGGTTCCCATGTGGAGAAGTAGGAAGAGGGTAGCGGTCCGAGGGCTTGATCAGTCTCAGCAGATTCTCTGCCACATCCTGAATTCTAGCTCCAGGCAAACAGCACATTTCTTGAGTTTCCCAATCTGGATGGCAGATGGATGACTCTGTCCACCTTAGGAGGGAGTCCCCGACCACCACCACTCATCTCCTCCTCTTGGGAGTGGTGGTTATAGAACCACCAGCCCTAGGACAAAGCATCACACACCTTCCGTCGATGGGGTCAGAAGAACATAAGAACGGCCCTACTGAGTCAGACCAAAGGTCCATCTAGCCCAGCATCCTGTCTTCTGACAGTGGCCAATGCCAGGTGCCCCAGAGGGAATGAACAGAACAGGGAATCATCAAGTGATCCATCCCCTGTCGCTCATTCCCAGCTTCTGGCAAACAGAGGCTAGGGACACCATCCCTGTCCATCCTGTCTAATAGGCATTGATGGAACTCTCTCCTCCATGAATTTATCTAGTTCTTTTTAGAACCCTGTTATAGTCTTGGCCTTCACAACATCGTCTGGCAAGGAGTTCCACAGGTTGACTGTGCGTTGTGTGAAAACATACTTCCTTTTGTTTGTTTTAAACTTGCTGCCTATTAATTTAATTTGGTGACTCCTATTTCTTGTGTTATGAGAGAGTAAATAACACTTCCTTATTTACTTTCTCCATACCAGTCATGATTTTATAGACCTCTATCATATCCCCCCTTAGTTGTCTTTTTTCCAAGCTGAAAAGTCTGTCTTATTAATCTCTCCTCATATGGCAGCTGTTCCATACCCCTAATCATTTTTGTTGCCCTTTTCTGAACATTTTCCAATTCTAATCTCCTTCTGATCCCTTCCCTCAGTGGACTCTTCCAAACCATTCTCCACCGTAGTACTGTGTAGAGAGCCTGAAAACGGTTTCTTACCTTTATCTGCACTGCGGGTACATGGGTTCTCCTCTTTCTTCTTCTTGCGGTCACATGCTGCCATTTCTCTTCCCCGTTCTGCACTGCCCTCTCTCATTCTTCAGCATGCTGAGTCTGCAGTACCAAATGCTGACTTCTATCCAGAAAGTCTTCATTTTCTCTGATTCAACACGGGGTTGATACTTGAGTCTCTCGTCCTTTAACCTTCTCTTCCAATATGTCAAGTATCAGAGGGGTAGCCGTGTTAGTCTGGATCTGTAAAAGCGGCAAAGAGTCCTGTGGCACCTTAGAGGCTAACAGACGTATTGGAGCATTAGTTTTCGTGGGCACTCCTCCCCAGACAAGACGATTATCATCCATGCATCCCTCCTAGGGAACCCCTGGATTCTTCAGGAGTCCAGAATATGTGTCAACATCCTGGAGCTCTGAGCTGTAAGGAAGGCATATCAAGCCTTTCTCCTACTCATCCATTCCCATCGTATTCTTATCATGTTTGATAACACCACGACTGTTTGCTACATAACAAACGGGAATGAGGACAACAGCCTTGTCTGTAGCCTATCTCCAAGGGACAAAGAATGTGATTACAGACTCACTCAGCAGGCAGTTCCTGACCAGCCATGACACCATAGTACCGACAAATGGGGAACTGCAGCCAGAGACCTCTTCACATCCCCAGTGAACAGATAATGCAGCGCATATTGCTCCAGATAGGGTCTGGGGCACCATTCTCAGGGCAATGCTCTCCTCCTCCCCTGGTCAGACCAACTCAACCATGCCTTCCCTCCTCTCCCACTCCTACCACGAGTACTTCACAAGATCAGAAGACACAAAGCAACAGTCCTCGGGATCGCCCGCCACTGGCCCAGACGGTTTTGGTTTCCCAATCTCCTTCATATGTCTGTCCATCCCCCAATTTCCATCCCCGCTCTCCCCAATCTCCTGACACAGCACAACGGCTGCAGCAGCCATCCCAATCCATAGGCACTTCACCTCCGAGTGTGGTATTTGGATGAGCATCTTCTATAGAATGGGCATGCTCATCAGACATGCACAACATCCTCTCCAGCAGCAGGAAGGAATCCACTAGGCATTGTTACCGAGCTAAGTGGTATGCTTCATCTCCTGGGCAAAGCACAAGGGACTTTCCTGAGAAGCAGTGGGGATTCTCCTCCTCCTGAACTACCTCCTGTCCTTGAAGGCACTGGGTCTTGCCCTTAGCTCTCTCAAGGTCCAGTAGCAGTAATTAGCACCTTTCACCCCCACAGAGGAAGGACACTCATCTTTAACTGCTACATTTTGGAAGGGCCTCATGAGAACCTTCCCACCTGTTCAACCCATCACTCCCGAGTGGGACCTCAACTGGTTCTGTCTGTACTGATAAAACTGCCCTTTGAACCATTGGCATCGTGTTCTATGTCCCTCCTTTCCATGAAGTTTGCCTTCCTTGGTGCTATCACTTTGCTGAGCCGGCTTGGTGAATTTGTGGCCATGATGGCTGACCCTCCTTTCATGACTTTCTGTAAAGATAAAGTCTCCCTTCAGCTGCATCCCAAATCTTTGCCAAAGGTCATCTCCCTGTTCCACGTTAATCCGTCCGTTCACTTACTTGCTTTCTTCCAAAAGCCACACACCTCTGAAGAGGAACAGTGACTCCACTCCCTCAATGTCCGTCGGGCCTTGGCCTTCTACCTTCTTAAACAAGACTGTTTGAAAGAGTTAAGGGGCAAGGAGTCTCTACATAACGAATCTCCAAGTGCATTTTGGGGGTGGATTACACTCTATCAATTATCTGACCTCCCACCACTGTTGGGGGGTGGGCCCATTCCACGAGAGCCCAGATTTTGACCATTGCCTCCTGCCACGATGTGCCGCTTCAGGATATCTGTAAATGGCCTCGTGGAGTTCAGTACTCACCTTTGCTACACATTACACCTTGGTGCAGGACTCAGTGGTAGATGTCTCTCAGCATGGCTGTCCTCCACTCAACCCTTCCATCTTCATCCTCACACCCTCTTCCGACTTAGGTATTGCTTGCTAATCTCCCTCAGTGGAATACAGTGGGACCATCACTCGAAGAAGGAGAGGAGGTTATTTACTTGTAACTGGAGGTTCTTCACAATGTGTGGTCCCTATCTATATTCCACTCCCCACCCTCCTTCACCTCTGCTGCAGAGCTGTTGGATTTTTGGTGGAGAAGGAACTGGAGATGCAGTCGGTCCGTCCTGCCCTTCATCACCTCGAACAAAACCACAAGGTGAGTCAGGGTGCATGTGTGGACCAACGGACGCTGCTTTCAAATTCGTTGACTCTGGATGCATGGTTCACATGCATAAATCCTCAGTGGAATACAGATAGGGGCCACACATCTCAGAGAACTTCCAGTTACAGGTAAGTAACCTCCTCTTACTGAACAGGTAAGTAACTTCTCTCTCTCCTATCCTGGACAGACCAGAGATCAAAACGCAAGTCTTCAGTTGAGCAGGAAGCCAGCATTGCCATCAGGGTCCACGCATGTAAACTCATTACTCTAGCCAAATTTCCAGAAATCCTCAGAAAAAAACCCCCAAACACCTGACAGGCATAGAGTGGAAGAACTTGTGAAACATTTATGACCACTCTCCACACATATTTCCCTGTTGCTCCCCCAGTATGTTGTTTGCACAAAACATAGGCAGATACAGATATTCTTCATCACAAGAATCTGCTGGAATCTTACTCTGCAGCTGAAGTAGAGTCTAAGAAGTGTTTTTCCTTCTCTGCTATTGCAGTCACTAACTCCTGATCAGCTGAACTCTTCCCGACTGTATCCCTCTGACAGCCCCAACTGCCTCCACATAACCCCAGAACACAGCCCCTTTTGTGAAGAACTGTAGAGTTTTGTGGCAATACCTGTGTCCCTGTCACTGTAGCTAGAGAACAAGAACTGTACTTGGAGCCCCAGGATAAAATTATCGAAAGCTCCTGCATGATTTCGGAGCGTAAGATCCATTTTCAGAAATGACTTAAGCACTTAGGAGTCTCTCCATGAAAGTCAAAGGGTATTAAGCGTCTAAGTGCCTGAAGTCACTTTTGAAAATGGGACATAGCAGCACTTTTGATAACTTTACCTCAGACCCGAAAAAGCCTCTCTCCCTATTTTTTTCAGAATTCAGCCTATTCACACAACGAGATATTTGAAGCAATACAAGAAATCAATCACCATATATGACAGTCTCACACCTTTCTCTGTTAGTCAAGGACACTGAGGTCACCTACTGACCGAGACTACCAATGCCATTATTTTGAGAGAGAGATGTCCCTCCCACTCCTTATCATGTCACAGTCCAGCCACTCAGTCCGGTGTTTCTAGACTCATCAGACCAGACCAACTAGCACCTGGTATCAGATCTTCCGTTCCTGAGCAAGGTAACTGAAAAACAAGCCAAGAGCTGCCTTCAGCTGTTCACCCCCTAAATTCTGGATCCTTCCCAGTCACACGCCATGGGCAAGGGGAAGATGTCCATTCTTATATTGCTAGTTTTCTTTGTGATATTTACTGTTGATCATCCTGTACTGCCTTCTGAAGAGTGGTCAATATAGGTGTAAATATAGGATTGGCCCTGTGACAGGTACCCAGGCCCCTTCAGGCCTCCTGCTGGAGGCCTTGTGGTCCTACCATACCCCGTCCCAGGAAAAGAGCAGCCAATCAGAGCACAGCAGGCTCAGTTAAAAGGAGCTGCAGGGCTTGAGCAGGTCAGTTGCTGGTGGGAACCAGAGGAGCAAGGAAGGGGGAACCAGAAGACTGGTTCTTGTGGCATTGGCACTCTGTGAGGAAGAGTTTCAGCCCCGAGTTAAGGGTGAAACAGAAGGAGCAATTATTAAACGTGGCTGCTAGGGGATAAGGCTTGTTTAGAGGCCCATGAGAAGAACAGGACTTAAAGGGACACCAAAGAATGGCTAAAGGACTTAGAGTCTCCAGGGAGGAAGCCCAGGAGGCACTGTTATATACCAGGACCGACACGGACTTCAAGCTCGCCCAGAAAGGGCTGAGGACTGAGCCCAGAGACAGGGCTGCAGACATTACTGAGGGCACAGGGACAGGCCCTCTTGGACGTTTTACCCCAGAGGAGGTGCCTTCACATACTAGACTGTCATTTAGCCAGAGGGCTGAGCCACTGAAGACTCGTCTGACAAGAGCAACCAACCAACGGGGCAACAGGAAAGGAAAGAGTGCAGGTTTTCACCCGGCCAACAGGAGGTGCTCACGATAGGAGGTTGTTCCAGTCATTCCTTTGAGGTCATGCCTAGAGAGTGGTGATGGGCAACTGCCCTTCTGTCACCAGAGTGCTCATTGACAAAGTTCAGTGAAACTTCGTCCTTTCTCCCATCCTAATTCATATCTGTAAAGGGAAATTGTGGGACATTGTTTATTTGAACACCAGCAGTGCATAGATAACATCCAACTTTGTCCATCGTGTACTTCTACTGCTAATATGTAATTGCCTAGCTATCCCAATGCTGGCCAAGACCGGCACCTGGATGACAGACAGCTGGGGGAAGCTGGGGGAACCCAGGCAAAGTGATGGTGGGAAGAGAAGAACGTTTTGAAAATCGAATCACCTCCAGTTTCTGTTGAGGCAGTCTGCCCTGTTTGTAGCCTTGAATTCTTTCCAGAATCTCTCAGCTGCTGGGGACTCAAATAACTGCAGCTGCTAACAGGTCATGGTGGTGTGTGGATGGGAGAGTTGGACTAGATGACCTCCTGAGGTCCCTTCCAACCCTGATATTTTCTGAGAGATGGAACAGAAAGGAGAACAACTAGAGAAGTAGAAGTTGTGTGAATTGCGGTACTATCCCTGAAAGTGTGATCAGCTAAACTGACACATCTGAGCTTTCTTTCTGAGGCTTTGGCTAGTGTTTGTCCCTGGAGTTTGGAAGCGCGTGGGGAGCCTGTGGCTATGATCTGCAAGTAGGACTCATGCCCCTCATGATTAGCAGTTTCCAGTGGGATTGGTACAGAGACTGAATTGATATATCTTGGTTTCCAGCAATGGATGAAAAGTAAGTGTCCATGCTGCTGCTTCTGGAATGGCAGCTGCCTTTGCTGATGCTTACCACAAAGTATTGTTGTCATGCCAACAGACTGCTCGTGTCTTCATTCTTTACTTTCTCTGAAGAAGCAGAAATCAGTACTGAGCAAGTGCTCGTCTGCCGATACCGTTCTGTTGTGTAATCCGTCCTCGGGACAGCTGGGATAAGGACAGACAGGACCCCGATCATCCAGTCTCACCCCCTGCATATCACAGGCCATAGGGCTTCCCTGAATTAATTCCTACTTTAAGTCCAGTGGGTGTGTTTTGAACTAGAGCGTATCTTTTTAGAAAAATATCCAATCTTGATTGCAAGGATTTCCAGCAATGGAGAATCCACCACAGCCCTTGGGTATGTTGTTCCAGTGGTTAGTTACTCTCACTGTTAAAGAATTCGCAAAAAGAAAAGGAGTACTTGTGGCACCTTAGAGACTAACAAATTTATTAGAGCATAAGCTTTCGTGAGCTACAGCTCACTTGAAGTGAGCTGTAGCTCACGAAAGCTTATGCTCTAATAAATTTGTTAGTCTCTAAGGTGCCACAAGTACTCCTTTTCTTTTTGCGAATACAGACTAACACGGCTGCTACTCTGAAACCTGTTAAAGAATTGTGCCTAATTTCTAATGTGAATTTGTCTAATTCGGCTTCCAACCCTTGGATCTTGTTATACTGTTGTCCACTAGACTGAAAGGCCCTCTATTGTCAAATTTCTGCTCCCTATATAGGTCCTTACGTACTGTGCTCACATCACCCCTTAACCTTCCCATTGTGGGACTGAAGGAGCTCAGTCTATTTAGCTTATCACTCTAAGGCAGGTTTTCCAATCCTTTAATCATTCGCATAGCTCCTCAGGGAACCCTCTCCAGGTTAGCATTATCCTTGTACTGTGGACACCAGAACTGGACACTGTATTCCAGTAGTTGTTCAACCAGTGCCAAATACAGAGGTAAAATAATCTCTCTACTTCTACACAATATTCCCCTATTTATACATCCGAGGATCATATTTGCCCTTTTGGCCACAGTATCACACTGGGTGGTGTTAAGCTGATTGATTTTCCACCATAACTCCCAAATCCTTTCTAGAGTCCCTGCTTCCCAAGATAGAATGCTCCATCCTGAAAATGTGGCCTTCAATCTTTGTTCCGAGATGTATGACTTTTACATTTGGCTGTATTAAAATGCATATTTATTTGCATCCAACTTAAAGTGATCCAGATCACTCTGTATCAGTGACCTGTCCTCTTCAGCATTTAACACTAACCCCCCACCCCACCCCCAGGGTTTAAGTCATTGATGATAATGTTAAATAGTGTAGGACCAAGGATTGATCCCTGGAGGACCCCACTAATCCGTTTAATGTGTGCTGTGTTAATTTTGAAGTTTTATTGTTTTTTAATCAAAATGTCATGCAGTACTTGGTCTCTAAATGCCGTACAGAAGTCTAATTATATTACATCAACTCTATTACCGTTTATCAACCAAACTTGTAGTCTAATAAACAGATAAGTTATTTTCGTTAGGTCCATGTTGATGGGCATTAATTATATTATCCTGCTTTAACAGAGTTCCATATTAGCCATTCTATCGTTTTGCCTGGGCTAAATGTTGGGTTGACAAGCCTATAATTACCTGCATCATCCTGTTTGCCTTTTTTAAATATTGTCACAGCGTTAGGTTTCTTCCTGTCTTCTGTAGGTTCCCCAGTGTTCCGAGACTTATGGAAAATCAACATGAACAGTCCAGACTGCTCCATGGCCAGCTCTTTAAAAACTCTTGGATGCAAGTTATTTAAAAATGTCTGATTTTTAAAATGTCCAACTTTATAGCTGCTGTTTTAATACCCTCCTGAGTGACAGTTGGAATGGAGTATTTTATCACATGATGTGACTAGACCACCAACAACAAAAATAGCTATTAAACACTTCTGCCTTTTCTGCATTATCATTGACAATTCTACCATTTCCATCTAGTAATGTACCAGTGCCCTTGCTAGGACTCCTTTTGTTCCTAATATACTTTTAAAACACCTTATTTTAACTCTGCAGGTCATAGATTTTTGCCTTGTCTCCCCCACCCCCTTTTTTTTTTTTTAACTAGTAAGTGCAAGCTCATTCTGTCTGTACAGGTTGGGCAGCTGCACCAATTAATCCACCATCTATGCAGACCGGTGAAATTGGTGTATGTACGTTAGCAGTAGAGTGAGGGTGGTGATTTTGAGTTACCTCTGATACCACATTGGTCTACGAGTCTTGGCATGGCATAGATACATTTCTCACTGTAGCTGTACACTGCATGGGTGTAATTCATAAAGTTAAAATAGCTGAAAACTTAAAAATTGAATGGTAAGAGGCCATGAATCCCACTGATGTTTGAACCTGGTGATACTCCCCAAAAGAGCTCTCAGCCATGCTCATACTTGTATCCATCACTTCACACTGACTCGACAGACATTCTAGGCTTCAGAATGACACAGACAGTGACAATCTTGAAATTTTATTATATAGATTATTTGTATTCCTGCATCACCTAGGAGCCCTAGTCATGAACCAGAACCCTGTTTGCTAGGCACTATACAAACACAGAACCAAAAGGTGGTCCTTTTGCCTCCCTTATCAAATGGATGAGTGGAGCAAGATGAAAGTGACTCCATCTACCCTTGCTAGGTCTTGTTGTTAATGAGCTCCATTTCAGTCTGCAGTGTTGGAATGCTGAGAAGTTTCCAGGAAAACAAGCATGGCCATTTATCAGCTCTTCTCTCAGTGCTGTGGAGTGCTTTCTGCAGGCCAAGCACTCGGCCAGAGCATCTCATAATTCTCAAAAAGATTGATGAGATTATCTTTTTCGTCATGTGAACCCAGGTCTGTAGAAATAATTGGTGTCAGCTTTGGACAGAACAGAGTTCTTTCACCCAGAAAGTTCATGTATGTTTGAAGCTCTCGTTTATTATTTCAGTGATTGAGCACATCTTAATTTCTGTCTGCAAAATCAAAGGTGTGTCTCTGGAGGTGTGAACTGAGCAGTTGGCTAATATTCCTTCTGGTTTTTTGTGCTGTTGTCTAAAAAAAGTATTGCCCGCAATGCCAAGCAGCTGTGCCTCCAGAGGGGCATTGGATCCAGTGCCACGCAGTTGTTGGGTCCAAAGGGGCATTGCACTAGATTTATGCTGAGAGTTTGCTGATGTGTCTGCTATTACCAAGGAGACTCTGGTGGAGAGTCACACAAAATGAATCCTTTTTTCATCTCCCCGAATCTTTTGGAGATTGAACTAATTTGTTTTCAGGGCCAGGCCTATAGTTTTAGCTGGGTGACTGCCCTTTACCTCAGTGGAAATTGTCCAGCTATGAACATGTAGGACTCTAAGCCCATTAAATCTACCTGTATGGTGAAGTGTGACAATTGCGAATGATCGCCAACCATCATCAATTGCAGAGCAATGTTCAGTGCAGACACTTTTTTATAAATGCGGGAAGTATGGAAATCTGCTTGTGGGGGGAAGAATTTGTGTGGCCCTGGTCTCTGTGGTTTTCTTCCCTTTTTCAGGGATGGTATCTGCTTTCTGTATACCACAGGGACCAGCTACAGAAGCTTGTCTGGAGCAAATGACCCATTAAGTGCCAGAGGATCTGGCCCTTTAGTGGGTTGGTGCTCTGCTTCTGAACCTGCAAAGAGGGAGGATAGGCTGAGAGACAGTGAGCTTACCCCTATCGAAGGAGGTTCTTCAGGTAACTCTCTTGACAGCAAAAAGGAGTTTGAAGAACAGCTAGCCAAAAACTCAAAAGTAATAACAAAATGTTTTTTAAGTACATCAGAAGCAGGAAGCCTGTTAAACAACCAGTGGGACCCCTGGATAATCGAGATACAAAAGGCGCACTTAAAGATAATAACATCATCACAGAGAAACTAAATGAATTCTTTGCTTCAGTCTTCACCGCTAAGCATCTTAGGGAGATTCCCAAACCTGAGCCGTCTTTTGTAGGTGACAAATCTGAGGAATTGTCACAGATTGAAGTATCACTAGAGGTGGTTTTGGAATTAATTGAGAAACTTAACAGTAACGAGTCACCGGGACTAGATGGCATTCACCGAAGAGTTCTGAAAGAACTCAAATGTGAAATTGTGGAACTATTAACTATGGTGTGTAACGTGTTCTTTAAATCAGCTACTGTACCCAATGACTGGAAGATGGCTAATGTAACACCAATATTTAAGAAGGGCTCTAGAGGTGATCCTGGCAATTACAGACTAACATCAGTACCGTAAGTACAGTAACGTAAGTCAGTACCATAAGTAATGTTACTGTAAGTAACATAAGTACAGTAAGTCAGTATCGTAAGTCAGTAAGTACCATAAGTCAGTAACGTCAATACCAGGCAAATTAGTTGAAACAATAGTAAAGGATAAAATTGTCAGACACATAGAAGAGAATAAATTGTGGCACAAAAGTCAACATGGTTTTGCAAAAAGAAAAGGAGTACTTGTGGCACCTTAGAGACTAACAAATTTATTTGAGCATAAGCTTTCGTGAGGTACAGCTCACTTGCATCCGAAGAAGTGAGCTGTAGCTCATGAAAGCTTATGCTCAAATAAATTTGTTAGTCTCTAAGGTGCCACAAGTCCTCCTTTTCTTTTTGCGAATACAGACTAACACGGCTGCTACTCTGAAACATGGTTTTGGTAAAGGGAGATCATGTCTTACTAATCTATTAAGAGGTCAACAGACACGTGGACAAGGGGGATCCAGTGGACATAGTGTACTTAGATTTCCAGAAAGCCTTTGACAAGGTCCCTCACCAAAAGCTCTTACGTAAATTAAGTTGTCATGGAATAAGAGGGAAGATCCTTTCATGGATTGAGAACTGGTTAAAAGACAGGGAACAAAGGGCAGGAATAAATGGTAAATTTTCAGAATGGAGAGGGGTAACTAGTGGTGTTCCCCAAGGGTCAGTCCTCGGACCAATCCTATTCAACTTATTCATAAATGATCCGGAGAAAGGGGTAAACAGTGAGGTGGCAAAGTTTGCAGACGATACTAAACTGCTCCAGATAGTTAAAACCAAAGCAGACTGTGTGAAGAACTTCAAAAAGATCTCACAAAACTAAGTGACTGGGCAACAAAATGGCAAATGAAATTTAATGTGGCTAAATGTAAAGTAATGCACATTGGGAAAAATAACCCCAATTTATACATACAATATGATGGGGGCTAATTTAGCTACAACTAATCAGGAGAAAGTTCTTGGAGTCATCATAGATAGTTCTCTAAAGACATCAATGCAGTGTGCAGTGGCAGTCAAAAAAGCAAGCAGGATGTTAGGAATCATTAAAAAAGGGATAGAGAATAAGATGTAGAATATCTTATTCCCCTTATATAAATCCATGGTATGCCCACATCTTGAATACTGCTATATATGTGGTTCCCTCATCTCAAAAAAGATTTACTGGCATTAGAAAAGGTTCAGAAAAGGGCAACTAAAATGATTCGGGGTTTGGAACGGGTCCCCTATGAGGAGAGATTAAAGAGGCTAGGACTTTTCAGCTTGGAAAAGCGGAGACTAAGGGGGGATATGATAGAGGTCTATAAAATCATGAGTGGTATGGAGAAAGTGAATAAGGAAAAGTTATTTACTTGTTCTCATAATATAAAAACTAGGGGCCACCAAATGAAATTAATGGGCAGCAGGTTTAAAACAAATAAAAGAAAGTTCTTCTTCACTCAGCGCACAGTCAACCTGTGGAACTCCTTGCCTGAGAAGGTTGTGAAGGCTAAGACTATAACAGGGTTTAAAAGAGAACTGGATAAATTCATGGAGGTTAAGTCCATTAATGGCTATTAGCCAGGATGGGGAAGGAATGGTGTCCCTACCTCTGTTTGTCAGAGGGTGGAGCTGGATGGCAGGAGAGAGATCACTAGATCATTACCTGTTAAGTTCACTCCCGCTGGGGCACCTGGCATTGGCCATTGTCGGTAGACAGGATACTTTGGTCTGACCCAGTATAGCCATTCTTTCGTTCTTATGAAGGATTGACTGGCTCAGTCTGCAGAAGGCCAGAGCAGCATAGACAAAAATGAGAGAGTTTTCTAAGTAGAAACAAATGTTCAAATTGTCCGGTGAGTGAATTGATTGTTGGATTTGACTGGATACCGGCAAGTGTAGAACCTATATTTAAGAAAAGGAGAAAAAGTGAACTGAGCGACTACACACCCGTTAGTTTCAGCTCAGTAGTATGCAAGGGTTTCGAATACATTTTGAAAGAGAATAATCAAAAAAGGAGGTAAATGGAAAATGGGATATAATGCAACATAGCTTTACCTAAGGTGGATCATGCCTGATTAATCCAATATCCTCTTTCGATAAGATAACTGTCTTTTTTTTTTTTAAGGGAAATGTGGTAGATCTGATCTAGCTGGACTTCAATAAAGCATTTGATACTTTACCACATGGGAAGTTATTAGTTAAGCTGGAAAAGATGGGGATTAGTACAAGAATTAGCAATAAGAAGAAAGTTAAGGAACGTGTGGCCCCCTTAATGAATGAGGGAGGCAACCTAGTGACAGAGGGTGTGAAAAAAGCTAATGTACTTAGTGCTTTTTTTGCCTTTGTATTCACAAACAAGGTCAGCTCCCAGACTGCTGCACTGGACAGCTCATCATGGGGAGGAGGTGACCAGCCCTCTGTGGAGAAGGAAGTTGTTCGAGACTATTTATAAAAGCTGGATGAGCACAAGTCCTGGGGCCGGATGCTCTGCATCCGAGAGTGCTAAAGGAGTTGGTGGATGTGATTGCAGAGCCATTAGCCATTATCTTTGAAAACTCATGGCGATCGGGGAAGGTCCCAGCTGACTGGAAAAAGGCTAATGTAGTGCCCATCTTTAAAAAAGGGAAGGAGGAGGATCCGGGGAACTACAGGCCAGTCAGCCTCACCCCAGTCCCTGGAAAAACCATGGAGCAGGTCCTCAAGGAATCAATTCTGAAGCACTTAGAGGAGAGGAAAGTGATCAGGAACAGTCAGCATGGGTTCACCAAGGGCAAGTGACTAATCTAATTGCCTTCTATGATGAGAGAGCTGGCTCTGTGGATGAGGGGAAAGCAGTGGACGTGTTATTCCTTGACTTTAGCAAAGCTTTTGATACGGTGTCCCACAGTATTCTTGCCAGCAAGTTAAAGAAGTATGGGCTGGATGAATGGACTATAAGGTGGATAGAAAGCTGGCTAGATTGTCGGGCTCAACAGGTAGTGATCAATGGCTCCATGTCTAGTTGGCAGCTGGTATCAAACGGAGTGCCCCAAAGGTCGGTCCTGGGACTAGTTTTGTTCA
Organism: Dermochelys coriacea; assembly: GCF_009764565.3. Taxonomy (NCBI): domain Eukaryota; kingdom Metazoa; phylum Chordata; order Testudines; family Dermochelyidae; genus Dermochelys; species Dermochelys coriacea. The sequence continues at coordinate 353,393,763 of NC_050068.2, read as the reverse complement.
ATATCTTCATTAATGATCTGGAGGATTACGTGAATTGCACCCTAAGCAAGTTTGCAGATGACACTAAACTGAGAGGAGAGGTAGATACGCTGAAGGGTGGGGACAGGATACAGAGGGACCTAGACAAATTAGAGGATTGGACCAAAGGAAATCTGATGAGATTCAACAAGGACAAGTGCAGAATCCTGCACTTAGGATGGAAGAATCCCATGCACCGCTACCGACTAGGTACTGAATGGTTAGGCAGCAATTCTGCAGAAAAGGACCTAGGGGTTACAGTGGATGAGAAGCTGGATATGAGTCAACAGTGTGCCCTTGTTGCCAAGAAGGCTAACGGCACTTTGAGCTGTATAAGTAGGGGCATTGCCAGCAGATCGAGGGACGTGATCGTTCCCCTCTATTCGACATTTTTGAGGCCTCATCTGGAATATAGTGTCCAGTTTTGGGCCCCACACTACAAGAAGGATGTGAAAAAACTGGAAAGCGTCCAGCGGAGGGCAACAAAAATGATTAGGAGACTGGAACACATGACTTATGAGGAGATGCTGAGGGAACTGGGATTGTTTAGTCTGCAGAAGAGAAGAATGAGGGAGGATTTGATAGCTGCTTTCAGCTATCTGACGGGCGGTTCCAAAGAGGATGGATCTAGACTGTTCTCAGTGGTAGCAGATGACAGAACGAGGAGTCATGGTCTCAAGTTGCAGTGGGGGAGGTTTAGGTTGGATATTAGGAAAAACCTTTTCACTAGGAGGGTGGTGAAGCACTGGAATGGGTTCCCTAGGGAGATGGTGGAATCTCCTTTCTTGGAGGTTTTTAAGGTCAGGCTTGACAAAGCCCTGGCTGGGATGATTTAGTTGGGGATTGGTCCCACTTTGAGCAGAGGGTTAGACTAGATGACCTCCTGAGATCCCTTCCAACCCTGATATTCTATGATTCTATGAATTGTAATGTGGGAAAGGATTTGGCAAAAGGGTTGTGCTAACAGGAGAACTATCAGGCTGGAGGGCGTTTACTAGAGGAATTCTTCAAAGATATGTCTTGGGACCAATCTTTATATCATATTTTTATTAATGACCGTTGCACAAAAATAGAAGTGTACTAATGAAATTTGCTGATGACAGAAAGTTGGGAGCCATTGTCAACACAGAGGAGGATCGGAATATCACATCGGAAGAACAGGATGATCTTAGGAACTGGAGTAACAGAAATGGGATGAAATGTAATAGCACAAAGTGCAGAGTCAACCTGTTAGCAGAAATTCTCATTATTAGTCCCTATCAGGTGGGGGCTCGTCATATGGAAATGACAGGAGAATCGAAAGACTCCTGGTATTGGTTGATCACAGGAAGACTGAGTTATTGTAGAATGGGGTCACAAAAAAGGGAAAGACATCCTAGGATCACATCAGGCAAGGTGTTTTCAGTATAGCTAGGGCAGTAGTAAAGCCATTGCATAAGGCATTGGGCAGACCTCACAGAGTCTGGTATACGTTCTGGTCACCCATGTTTAAGAAAGATTAATTCAAACTGAAATAGGTGCAGATAAGGGCCATAAGGCTGGTCCGAGGAATGGAGAGCGGATCTTATGAGACGAGGCTAAAAGAGTGAGGCTTAGAGGGAACATCAGTGCTCTCTGGAAATGCACACAGTGAGGAGACACCAGGGAAGGAGAATAGCTATCGAAGCTAAAGCAAATGAGAATCAACTGGCCATGAACAAAGTTAGGTTGCAAATTAGGAGAAAGTTAGAAACTTTCTATCATTGGAGTGAGATTCTGAAACAGGAGGAGTGGGGGCAAACAACCTAGCTGGTTTTAAAATTGAGCGTGATACATTTATTATGCAGGTTGGTGTGATGGGGTTGCTGGTGATAGCAGGGGACTAGACTCGATGATCCGGGGATCCCTTCCTTTTCTGCGTTCAGGATAAGTGGTAAGGGGCATGGCTGCAGACCTTTGGGGGAAGAGGTGACAAGGAAAGGTCCTAGGGATTCAGGGACTTGAACTGGAAATGGTACTCCCTCTGAGCAGTGACACAGCAGAGCTGGGAAATCCTTTAATTCTGGGGCTGGCCTAGAGCTGAGACATTACTCATTCTTCAGTCCTCTCGGTATCTCCCCAGTATTTATGTTCCTCCTCTGTGGATGTTGCTGCCATCCACTTGCAGAAAGTCATAGTGGATTTGAAATCATTGTGTGACCTGTGTCATTGAGTCCAGAGCAGTCTTGGAGCAGCTCCTCTCAGTTTCTGGTCCACGTGACTTTTATTGAGAAGCTGAACAAGTGTTGCCAAAGTGGGGGGAAAAGAGAGAGAGACAGACCCCCTCAGGCTTCAGTCTGCGGACGGGAGGGTGCGGCTTTGATCTACTGAATGGGTTGGTCAGTGGCATCCATTCCTGATCTCATGGCAGGTGGTCCTGTAGCACGATGCTGTGTTTGTGTCCATCTCTCTCTCCCTCCTTTTCTTCCAAGCTCAGGCAATTTTTTATCATCACTTTTTAGTGAGACCTATAATTATCATTTGAGGAAATATTTTTCTAGCATTTGTTTCTTTTTCAGACATTGGAGGAGAAAATGTCTCTCCTGGGTCATACTTCTTGCACAGTTTCTCCTTGTCGGGTTTGGACTGTACAGTATACCTTCGCTATAACACCCTTCATAACAGCAAACCTTTGGCACTAATGAACTTGGTCCCTGGATCTTCCCTCCAGGAGGGGCCATGGCCAGGGTGAACATCTCCAGCTCCAAGGCCATGGCCCCTACCCCAGCCCTGGGGCTGGAGTAGCCGTCAGCCCCCACACCCGCTCCGGTGGCAGGACTCTTTCTCTCGAACAAATCCCTGGCTATAACAGCCTGGCTTGGCTCCCCCAGGGCTCATTATCGCAAGGGTGCATCGTACCTCCCAATTTACACCTCTACGTTCTGATCACTGATTATGTCTTTGGTGAGAACCGATCTTAGCTGTGCATATTCAATTGAGACAGGACTGGGTCTTAACAGCCAGTCTGCAGTGTATGACAGGGTGGTTTTACCACCCGAGCAGGGCCAGTGCTATGGCAGAAATTCTGTTCTCTCCCAGGTTCTGAAGTAGCCCACTGCAGCAGAACTGACCCCAGAAAGGCCCAGAGCAGTTTCTAGAATTTCTGGGGAGTTTTCTCCTCTGATATCAAGTCACTCTACAAAAAGTTCGTAGAGAGGACAGAATGTGCCAGAGATTATCTTGTGGCTTTGATTACTGCCTTCTCTGCACAGTTTCTAGTTAGGAGGGAGTGGGCCCTGGGAATTAAATATTCAATAAAATGCCTCCAACTGTGGTTCATACCGTCTTGTGTTCCGCTGCTTCAAAGGAAGATGAAAACCTCCATTGTGCATTTGGCCAGTTGTGCCAGGCTGCAGTAATTAACCTGATAGATCCCAATCTCCTGTCTTAAAATCTGTCATGCTTCTTGGGCAGTTTTAAAGTGGATAGGAGAGGGGGGAAGGGGAGCTTTCACTTAATTCACACATTCAACACATTTTTCCAATTTAAAATAAGAAGCAGATGGTCTACAACCGATGAATAATAAGAATAAAGATATATTTGTGCACTTGGGTGTCTGTACACAAATACAAGGAGCACAGGAAATAAACAAAAGGAACTAGAAGTTCCATTGAATGATGAAGATTATGCCCAGTGGGCAAAACTGAAACCTGTTGAGATGATTCTTGTACCTGGTATGTTATCAGTGACAGCAGCAGTCTTCAGCAGACTGTATCGTAAGAATAGGAGACACTGGTATGGTGTTATATATTAAAATATTCACAAGTTAGTGTGAAACAAATTGGTACTTGAGATAATGACATTCTTAGGGTAAAGTTAAAAGGAATGAACATCAAAGGTGAAACAGCTGAGTACATCTGCTACAGATTGCTGGGACCAGAAATATGTAGGATTGTAATGAATCCCAGACACAAATCCACTCACCATAGCAATGAGCATAGTATAAAAACTAAAGAATTCTCATCTTTGGATTAATTGATTCTTGAACACACCTCTTCCCTACGGGCCACTTCACCTTCAATGGTTACTTGAAATATGTAACTACTTATACTAAACAATCTGTTGCATCTTGTATTTAGCTGTGACTCTGAGTAAGTTTCCCAGACCTGAAGAAGAGCTCTGTGTAAGCTTGAAAGCTTGTCTCGCTCACCAGTAAAAGTTGGTCCAATAAAAGATATCTCACCCACTTTGTCTCCCTAATATCCTGGAACTGACACAGCTACAACAACACAGCTTACGGTTTCTAATCTAGTTTTGGGTTTTTCAAGTTTGTCAGGTTGCTCTAGGTTTTGTTGTATCACCAGCTCAGAATGCTTTGCTACATGTATACTGTGGCTAGGACAATTACAGTTGCTGAATGGTTTTTATATATTAACCCAATAACCAGCCTGTCTCGGATATATTTTCATGATTTGCATTCCCCAAAATCACAATTGTTAGCCAATGCGCGCAGAGCTCTTATAAAACATTCAAGATTTCCCCCAGTTCTTGAATTCTCTGGTGAAAACATGTTCTTTCATAAACCACATTTTCCTGAGATCTAAAGTATGATCAAACATAGAACCCTTTCATAGTTATATTTTTGACTGTTTTCAGTAAAGTCAAAGGATTTAAAGATATGCTCTGCTTGCTTCCCCAAAGCATAAATCAAAGGAGAAGCCTTAATATCATCAGTTTCCTCAAGGAGCTTGGTAGCATTGTGAAATCTTGCAAAATATTGTTTCCAGTCTGTCCATTCTGAAGGTTTGTCAAATCTGACATTCTCTGGGGCATTGAAGAGTGGCATGTGGATGAGATTCTGCAACCTTTGTTGCTTTGACCCTTCTGTCTGCAAACTTTGTTTCTGTTTTCCTTCTGTTTCTGGTCTTAGTTTACACCAGACACTATGTCATGCATTTCTGTACCAGATGTGGACTGGTCACAGAGTTTGCTTATACACCCCAGATGTGCTCATTATAAGATCCTTTAATTCTCTGCCAGGTGTGGCTGAGGTTCATTTAAATAAGGTATTGTACGTGGCGCTGCCTAGTGGCTGAACAGTGTAATAGAGATTAGTATTCCATGACCCCTTGGCTCCATGTCTGGCAGTAGAGCGAATTCTGCATTGAGTCCCTGGAACAAAAGAGCAGAGCAGGGCTTGGATGACATTAGTCCCGTGTTTTTACCCCATATCAAATGGCCTGGAAAAACAGAGGACCCCAAATTCAAGAGTAGGTCTCTCCAGGGCTCACACGGGGAGTGGGGGGGCTACAAGGTTTCTATTCACTAGGAAAGTAAAATCACAAGACTGAGGAGTACATGTTTTCCATATTTCTGAGGCTATGGAGAAGTAGATGCTGTACAATAATTTGAGGCAATCTCTGAAAAAAGAGAACGCAAACTCGTACTGTGAGAAAGGTTGAAGAGTGATGACAAGTTAGGAGCAACCTCTCCACAACAAGGGTAGTGAGAACTAGAACCCTAAGAATTAGAAATGAAAAAGATTTATTTAGTTCTGTGGTCTGTCAACAGACAGTGCAGAATTACAGCATGTTTTCTCGTGTTTGTCTTGGCCAAGTTTATGTGAGCCAGGGGATGGGGTTTCCACCATTTCCCATGGGAAGCTTTTAGCTTAACAAAGTTTACCATAAGCAAGTTTTTCCCGACACTCATCGTACATTTTTCCTTTCTTAACTTCATCCCATTCCTTCTTGTTCATTTATTAGTGGATTTAAGGCCAGAAGGGTTGCTTGATGATCATCTAGTTTGGCCTCTGCTTAACACGGGCCCAAATTTCATCCAATGGTTCCTACAGACGAGGGAATTATTCTCCTTTGCTACGTCAGTGAATGCTGTTGAGCCCCATAATTGGGGCTGAACTAGAATGAATCTTTTATAGAGGCGTCCCATTTCAGATTAAAGACTCCAGGTAGTGAGATGTTTCAATGATTAAGTCCATCATTGCTAAAAAGTTGCATCTTATTTCAAATTTGATTTATTTTTATTTCAACTTCTAGCTTCTGTATATCACTGTAAACAATTCCTCTCCCTTCAAGTACTTGCAAATGGTTCCCCCCCCCCCCGACATCAGTCATTGTTGAAGTAAGCTGAAGTTTATGTGACTTTCTTAGGCTTGGACTGGGGAATGGAATAGATATCAGCAACACATCTCAAAGAACATCTATTCCCCCCGCACCTTCCCCTCTGTTGGAGTTGCCGGCAAGAAGGAACTGAAGGCAGGTCGGGCCAGCAGGGTTGTATATAGCGTGCCATATCAGCGCCATGCCAGGGGGCTCCACAGCCGGCCGGCCGGGTGCTGCTAGGGAAAAGTTTCCGACATCCATGCATGCGGTGCACACACACCTACCTGGAATGGATCTGCAGCAGCACATCTCGAAGACCAACGGTTACAAAAAGGGTGAGTAACCGCTTTTTATGGGGGCAGGCTTCCTGCCCCTGCTGCTGTGTCAGCTCCAGCTATAGGCCCTTCAGGACCCCCAGGAAGTTCCAGACAGTCATTCAATGGGCCTGTTGAGGTCGTCATACCAGTCTCCATCTCTCCAGACACAAATCTCCCCACCTTTGCAAACCCTCTGTCCCACTTCCTAAATGATTGGTCCCGAATTACTTCAGACCAGTGGGTCTGAGCTGGTGGAGATGCGATTTACCCTTCAGTTTGTTCCCACGCCCCCCCATCATGCCCCTCTTCAGGGACCACACTCACGAGGAGCTTCCCATTGTCCAGACTTACGGGTTCCCCATTTGAACCTTTGGCTCTTTGCTCTATGCTGGCATCTGTCAATGAAGGTTGCATTTTCAGTGGCCAGAAGGGTAGAAGAGCTGCATGCCTTCTATTCAGGCCTCCATATACAATATCCTTGAGGACAAGGTTCCGTGCATCCTCACCTGACATTTTGTCATCTTTTCATATCAACCGCCGGTTTATTGCCTGCATTCTACCCAGAGCTGCATTCGAGAAGGGAAGAGGAGCATTTACATACCTAGGATTCAGAAGAGCTCTGGCGTTCTTCTGGGTGGTACCAGGCACTTCTGTAAGTCCAGGGCTGGATTAACCTTTTGTGGGCCCTGTGCCAAACCTGTTTATGGACCCCGCATGAGGAATGATTGTAGAAGCCGGGAGGAGCGCGCCGAAGTCGTCTTTGACGCAGCACATGGCTGCACAGGTCTTATTTACAAGGTTAAGTTGCAGATGGAGGGGGCTGCCACTAGGGTCCCAGCAATGGCAGCCCCAGGGCAGAAAGATGCACGCTCACGTGTACATCAATACACAAACAGGAAAAAATGCAAACTAAAACCAGTGGGTAAAACAGTGAACAAAAGGAGCGCTACTGCCACAAAAAGGAACTCACGCACCTTCACACGAACTGCCACGGCGTGAGTTACATATCTGTGTGAAATTGGGGCGGATTTAAAATATGAAAATCGTTATTACATTTTATTTACAGTGTCATTATTCATACTGGCCTTGGTTGGCCTTCCCTGCAGACAGAGAGACACAGAGATAAGGGTCAGGGCCAGCCGTGCCCCTAAAAGACCAGGCCAACCATCCAAATCGCACCAGACCCACATCCCTCCCCACAACGAGCCCCCTGAACCACACCAGACCCGCATCCCTCCCCAGACCAACCCCTCCGCATTGGATTAGACTGCTTTCCAGCCTGAACTGGATCAGACCCTTTTATGAACCAACCCCTTTCAACCCAAAGCTCCCCATTACCTACCAGGACAGGGCTCCTCCAGGGCAGAGCTGCTTCAGCGGCATCATAGCCGGGCTGGGCCGAGCTGCTTCGGCAAAGAGATTGTCTAAGTGGGTCACCTCTTGCATTTGCCTAAGTTATTCTACCCAGCTAGGGCCCCACTCCAGTAGGGACCATTCTACACGAGCCACTGCCACGTAAGTAGCATGGCTCAGCAAATAGAGAAGAGTGACGCTCAGCAGTCACTTGGAGTTGCATCGGTCTGGTCAAGCGCTCCCTGACCCACTGTCCTCTGTCAGGGCACTGCTCACTATGCTCCCACCAGAGGGGGAATGCACGGGGGCCCTTGAAAAATAGAGAGATTACTTGCTGCTATGTATTGTTCTTTGAGAGACACCTCGTGCATTTCCCTTCCCTACCCACCTTCCCCTCAGCTTCAGAGTTGTCGTCACACCTCGGGCCTCTGCTGTGCTCGGGAGAAAGAATTAAGGTGCATAGGGGCTGCACTTCCTGTGTCCGCTGAGATGCTGGCAGCTGAGGTCAGTAGGGGCATGGCTAAGGCGGAGGTTCCATCACTTGACACTTGGGGGCACCACGCCACACACGAGTGACCGCACAGCGGCAGTAGGTGACCTTTCTTCCCCCAGAGGGAACAGAGGCACACAGAGGGGAATGAGATGCCACACAGGAAATTCTGCCTGTGGCAGAGCCAGGACTAGAATTCAGAGTCCCAGCTCATTGCTGGAAGCCACACAGCCACCCTTTCCTGCTGTTAAATACACGCACAGAGTTGTGTTATCTCAGATACCATCACAAGCTGCTTGTCAGAGCTGGATCCACTTGCAAAGGGAATCAAAAATACCCTGTGCAGGGGGTTAATAATGGCCCTTAGCAGCCAGATCCGTGCTGGGAAAGAGGAGGAACCTTGCCTGAGTGTTTCAAAACACTGAGTGCAAGTGTTTTGAAATGCATCAGCCCTCCAGAGGGGTGGCAGGCGTGCGGGGAGAGGTGCTAAACAAGGGAAGCCTGTATCCATGCTGGCAGGCCAGGGGTGGAGTGGGTAAAGACCCTGCCCCTGCCCCATATCTTCGGACACTAGTGCTGCTGTCAGAAGTGCTGCACCAGCCAGTTGCTTCTGAGCACTGGGAGCCAGATAATGCCAAGGTCTCCTGTAGGCATCTGCTGGGGGAAGGCTCGCAGTACCCGCCCAGTCCAGGACAGTGTGGCCTTAGAAGTCCAGAGATAATTATTTTAAATACAATATTGAGAGAGAGAGATGGCCCTTCTGACAATTAAACTAATAGTATGACAGATCTTATATATTGCTACACATTTGGATCTCAGCTGCTTAACAAATTGTCTGATATGCTCTTTTATTGTCTGAGGAGTAGTCTGTGACTGTGTAATGAATATGCCCAAGAGGCAGAGTTAAGGTCACTCAGGCAGCCTTAACTTTGGCATTTCCTGTGTGTTTGCTGCTTAACCATGGGTTGTTAATGGTCTTATATTTATTTGCATTTAATTAGATATACGTATTAAACTAGCTGCCTAGGGGGAATTGTCTGTGAAAAGCTTTACAAAAGCAATTTGTTTTAAGAAATGATTTAAGTAAGAGGGTGCTTGAGTGAAGGCTATATCCCTTGAGTTTGTCTGCCCTGTCTGGTTTTCAGGCTGTAGCTTTTCAGTATTTCCTCTGTTTATTTATTCCCACACCCGTTTCCCTGTTTGCATCTCTCCCTTGCAGGCTGCCCTGGCACTCCTCGTGCATATCAATGAACTGCCACCTCCTGTGAGCACAGCCCCACCCCTGGGGCTGCCCCAGCACTTCTAGCTGCTCTGTCAGCTCCCACGCTAGGGTCCTCTTGCTCTGTCTCCTCTAAATATAGAGCCTCCCCCTCCACACCTATCTCCAAGTAGCTCTTTTCTCTCCATCCATCAGCCACCGTCCCTGGTGCCTACTTGACGGCTTCATTAACCACGAGCTCAGCAGCGGCTATATTTAGAAGTTGGGAGGAGAATGTGCTTTCAGGCTGCGGACAGCCCATTAATCCAGCTCCCTCGTGCAATCACGATTCTCTGCTCTGATCTGGAGTGAGATCGATAGCAGTGTTTTCAGATGAGGAACAAGCATCTGTGAGCGGAAGGTAGGAGATGAGGGAACAGGTAGATGGGAGAGAGACCTGAGGAAGAAATGGGAGCAGAGGGGGCAGGGGAGAGCGCAGAGGGCAAAGAGAGGGGGCCAACAAACCACGGGTGACGGATTACTGGTAAATCGCATCCGAAGAGTGGGTCCCTGCATCCAACAGCCAGAGCCAAGGGAAGTCTGGGGAAGGAGCCAGGGACAGACCGAGAGAAGAATGGAGACGAAAACACAGAGCTGGGGTCTTTATCCCTTGGACTAGGAGTCTGGCCATTGGGTGCCAGCTTCATTCCGACTGTCCCCAGTTCAGCCTTGTTCTCATCAGTCGCTGCTAATCGTCTGGCTCCAGTTCCACTCCCCGCCCCAAAGAACCCGTAACAATGAGGCTACAGCAGCAAAGAGGGGCTGAGACCGGGGTCACGCCCACCCCATGACCTTGCCTCAGACAGCTGGGTGAGGCTGGCACCACTGGAGACACCCACCCCATGGCCCTGCCCCTAGTAGCTGGGTGAGGCTGGCACCGGGGAACACACCCACCCCATGGCCCTGCCCCAGGCAGCCGGGTGAGGCTGGCACCGGGGAACACACCCAGCCCATGGTCCTGCCCCCAGGAGCTGGGTGAAGCTGTGACCAGGGCACACCCAGCCCATGACCCTCCCCAGGCAGCCGGGTGGCGCTGGCACTGGGGTTGCACCTACCCCGTGGCCCTCCCCAGGCAGCTGGGGGCACACCCAGCCCATGGCTCCGCCCCAGGTGCCACTCTCACCTAATTCTGTAATGTTTCTTGCTTACTTTCATGCCCAGGCTGCTGAGGGCTGGGTATAGAGACTGAGTGCTGGGCAGTTCGGGCTCTGCACTCTGTCATATTCCTGCAGTTTGTGGGGATGGCAGCTTTTTCTGGGCAGCCTCAGACAAGACTCTCTGCTTTTCCCAAGCCGTGGAGCTCTGATCTCCTTGCGTTACAACAAGCCTGTCCACCTCTCTCATCCCCTTCCATATATGACTGCATCTTCTCTTCCTGCCAGCCCCTCTCTCCTTCCGTGCCCCCGTCCACCTGGCTCTTGCTCGTCTCCCTTCTTGTTGGCCTCCCTCTTGGTTATGACTGATGTCACATTGTAAACGCAAGAGCTGTAGGCACCAGCATGTTCCAAGTGGGCCATGGATCCCTAGATATATCTGTTATACAGAGAGAAGCTGCAAGGATGGTTGTGCACACAACTCAGAAGCCTCTTGCTCCTCCTGCAGGTTTGCCCCACGCTCTTGATGAGAGGGAATGCAGCAGAATAACTATGCAGGCCAAGAAAGAATCTGAACAGGAAGTAGCCAAGGATAGAAAAACTAACAGCAATCTTTTTAAATTATATCAGAAGCAGGAAGCCTGCTAAACAATCAGTGGGGCCACTGGACAATGGAGGTGCTAACAGAACACTCAAGGAAAACAAGGCCATTGCAGAGAAGCCAAATGAATTCTTTGCATTGGTCTTTACTGCAGAGGATGTAAAGGAGATTCCCACCCCTGAGCCATTCTTTTTAGGTGAAAAATCTGAGGAACTGTCCCAGACTGAGGTGTTGAGAGAGGAAGTTTTGGAACACTGATAAATTAAAAAAGTAATAAGGCCCTAGGACCAGATGGGAGTCACCCAAGAGTGTGAAGGAACTCAAATATGAAATTGCAGAACTACTAATTGTGATATGTAACCTATCGCTTAAATCAGCCTCTGTACCAGATGATGGGAGGATAGTTAATGTAACACTAATTTTTAATAAAAGACTCCAGAGGCAATCCTGGCAACTACAGTCTGGTAAACCTAACTTCAGTACCAGGGAAATTTGATTGAAACTGTAGTAAAAAGCAGAATTATCAGACACATAGATGAACACAGTACGTTGGAGAAGAGTCAACATGGCTTTTGTAAAGGAAAATCATGCCTCACCAATCTACTAGAATTCTTTGAGGGGGACAACAAACGTGGACAAAAGCAATCTGGTGGATATAGTGTACTTAGACTTTCAGCAAGCCTTTGACAAGGTCCCTCACTAAAGGCTCTTAAGCAAACTAAGCCGTCATGGGATAAGGGGGTATGTCCTCTCCTGGATCAAACTGGTTAAAAGACAGGAAACAAATGGTAGGAATAAATGATCATTTTTCACAATGGAAAGAGGTAAATAGTGGGGTCCCCTAGGGATCTGTTTGGGGACCAGTGCTGTTCAACATATTCATAAATACTCTGGGAAAGGAGGTAAACAGTGAGGTGCCAAAATTTGCAGATCATACAAAACTACTCAAGATAGTTAAGTCCAAAGTAGACTGTGAAAAGTTGCAAAGAAATCTCACAAAACTGGGTGACTGAACAGCAAAATGGCAGATGAAATTCAGTGTTTGATAAATGGAAAGTAATGCATATTAGAAAAACTAATCCCAACTATACATACAAAATAATGATGTCTAAATTAGCTGTTGCCACTCAAGAAAGAGATCTTGAAGTCATCATGGATAGTTCTCTGAAAACATCTGTTCAACGTGCAGCAGCAGTCAAAAAAGCTGACAAAATGTTAGGAACCGTTAGGAAAGGGATAGATAATAAGACAGAAAATATAATGCAGCTGTATAAATCTCTGGTACGCCCACACTGTGAATACTTCGTGCAGTTCTGGTCACCCCATCTCATAAAAGGTGTATTAGAATTGGAAAAAGTACAGAGAAGGCAACAGAAATGATTAGAGGATGAAACAGCTTCCATATGAGGAGAGATTAATAAAACGGGGACTGTTCAGCTTGGAAAAGAGACGACTCGGGGAGATATGATAGAGGTCTGTACAATCAGGACTGGAGTGGAGAAAGTGTTATTTCTAGGGAAGTGTTATTTACTCCTTCACATACCACAAGAACACAATGAAATTAATAGGTAGCAGGTTTAAAACAACCATAAGGAAGCATTTCTTCACACAATGCATAGTCAATCTCTGGAACTCATTGCCAGTGGATGTTGTTAGACCAAAAGTGTAACAGGGTTAAAAAAATAATTAGATAAGATAATCGATGATAGGTCCATCAATGGCTGTTAGCCAAGATGGTCAGGGACGCAACCCATGCTCTGGGTGTCCCTAAACCTCTGGTTGCCCAAAGCTGGGACTGAATGACAAGGGGGTGGATCACTTGATAATTGCCCTGTTCTGTTCATATCCTCTGAAGCAATTTGTGCAGGCCACTGTTAGAAGATGGGATATTGGACTAGCTGTACCATTGGCCATTCCTGTGTTCTCACTCTGCCCCTAATATAGAGACAGAAGCTGGTGAAGAGTTTTTGGTAACAGGCTGCTAAGTGATCCTTGCAGTTGCTGCCTGGACACTTCTGTTCCAGTAGTTTGGTGCGGGGGTGGGGGGACAGTCTGTGATGGCCAGTGCAGCAATTTCTCTGAGGGCATGGCCAGATGCCCCTTGCAAATTCTTCAGACTTTCTTCATCCAAGGCCGCAGCCTGTTTCTTGATGTTCTGTCGCTAGCAGAGTTCATGTATGTGTTTCCAGGAGTACAGGCTGAGGGGGGCACCTAGGGTGACCAGATAGCAAGGGGACAGGTGGTGGGAGATAATAGGCTCTTATATATGACAAAGCCCTGAATACTGGGACTGTCCCTATAAAATCAGGATATCTGGTCACCCTAGGGGCACCTGTTCCCAGGGCTGAATGTGAGCAGGATGGCGAGTTGCTGTGAGTGATCTTGGAGTCAGGACAACAGCAACCCTTTTGCAGTTGTCTGTTCACCGTTCGCATCGTGTTATTGCCCTAACAAGCTGTTAACATCTTCATCTCCAGGCACAAAGTGACGTCTTGCCAATAAGCATGTTGTTAATTCCTTGGCTCTCAGAGCCAGCTTTTCCCAGGGCCACGGGGCCAAGGCTCAGTGGAGAATCAACCAGGCACAGGACTGTGAGGATTCATGTGTCAGCCTCGGTCCCCACCGCACCTGCATCCATCTCCAGGAAGTCTCTCTTGGCATTAGGTAAATATCCTCCACTAATGGGCCCAGCAACAGGACCAAAGAAGGCAAAATAATGATTCAAACAGCGATGGCAGCCGAGATTGACAAGGCTGGTTTTGGGCAGAGCTTTCGTGTGCACTGTGACGATCTGCGTTCTGTCACTGCCTGCTCGTCACGGGGATGGAACTGCTGGAGTCTGATAGCTCAGCACCCGGGGACCACTGCAGGCATCTGCTAGGCTGCCACTGTGGACTTGCCACTTACGTGGGACGGCTCCAGGTTCCTGCCCTGCTCACTGCGCTCTCACCGTCTCTTTGCACCCAGGGTGGGTATTTCTGCCACTGCATAGGCTGCATGCGCCCTCCTGCCAATTTGTCACCGTGCTCCAGGTGTGCATGTGTCAGCAGCACAACGTGGCTGTTTCTTCTAGACTCGTCACTCTCACCGGGCCATTGTGAGTGTTCGCCGCGTTCTCACTGTGCACTTCCCCCTCGCATTGGGATTCTGTGCATGTGGGCGCACTCCTGCCCGATGGGATCACAGAAAGCACCTACTCAGCTCTCGCCACCCGCTCCAGAGCACCAGGTGTATCAGGGCACTCACCATGTAGATGGGACGCTGCTGCAATCTGTCGTATTCTCACTGTGTTCTCATAAGAACGGCCAGACTGGGTCAGACCAAAGGTCCATCCAGCCCAGTATCCTGTCCTCTGACAGTGGCCAATGCCAGGTGCCCCAGAGGGAGTGAACCTAACAGGTGATGATCAAGTGATCTCTCTCCTGCCATCCAGCTCCACCCGCTGACAAACAGAGGCTGGGGACACCCATTCCTTACTTCTGACCACATGCTGTAACTACTGAGTGAACTGGGGCACTTGCCTTCTAGGTGGCATCCCCATGGGCATGGCTGTGCCCTCCCTACACGCTTGCCGTAGCAGTATATTGCTCAGCTGTTATAGAGATGGGTGCGGTATAAATACTTAGGGTGATGGATGCGGAGAGAGATGCGTGTCTGCTGTGGTTGCCACCTATCAGACATTACTGTAACATCGGCTCTAGTCTGTGTTCTGTTTAGGCTCTGATGCTGTGCCGTCGTTGTGGTATCTGGGCACTTTCAGTAACATGTTGAGTAACAAAACTAGTCTCTTTCACATGTGGTTCTTCGGCCATTTCTCTCGCTGGACAGTAAATTGCATATGGAGATAATTTTATGTTCTGTGTGTTTGTTGTCTGTAAGTATGGTGTGATACGTGTGTTAATTTGCTGCCAGCTGGCCACCCTGGATGGGCCCCCCACCAGCGCCCACTCTGCTGGCTCGCTGCACTGTACGGGCAATGTTCGCCAGTGCCTGATCTGCACAGGTGTGTTCTCACCACTTGCATGGAGCGAATGTGACTGTCAAGCACTCACTACCCTCTCAAGGCTCATCCTGGGTCGTCCAAGTGCTCATTATGCACAAGAACAGCGGCTGCGACCCTCTTATTCTGTGCTCAGCTCGTGCCTACCCGGCACTTGTCGACATAGGAATCCAGAGAAGGTGTTACCTGCATGCAGGCCCTGCGGAGCTGTTCAGAGGCAGAATCGATCTGCTTTCCCGGACAAAGCCCTTCTGTCAGCCCGGGGCTCAGATTAGCTGATAATAGGCTCTGTTTGGAACATCTGCTTGATCAAGACTTGCTGATTATCCGAGCTGCTGAGACAAGAACTGGAAGGTCCGAAGGTTAAATGTCTGACTAAACAGCCGCGGCAGCTTTGGACTTAGCCAGAGTCTCTCGACTGTGGGGTGAGATTACCCTCTGCTGGTGACATGGAGACCCTACACTGTCAGCACTAGAGGGCAGAGGAAATACACCTCCTGCAGCACCACTCAGTGACGGAATGGGCCTTTCTCGCTCCTGGGACAAGGGACCATTCACAGCTCCTAGCGCAGGAAGGAGATGAGGGGGGACCAATCCTAGTATTCCACAGATCACAACTGATTGTGCATGGGTGCAGCTAGCACTCTTCAGAGGAGGTGGAGGGGCATGGTTTGGTATGCAGGAGGCAGCAGGCACAGAGCATCATATGCCTGGAGGACCGGGAAGAGTGTGCTGTGGGTGGGGCGCACAGAGGAGCATCACCCTGAGTGTCCACACCACGAAAGGGACGTTGCTGTGAGATTTCACTCCCCGCCCCCACCTCTTTTCAGGCAAAGCATTTAGCCAGCAGATTCTCCCTAGAGGCAGAAAGGATTGTTGTGTCATGATAGCGGAAATAGAGTCCGAGGGTGCGTGTCTCCTGAAGAGACTGTTATTGACAGGACACTGGGAACTCAGGAGCTGGGCTGGAAGCAAACAGCCACGTGGGCAGAGCAGTGCACGGAGTTTAATGAAGTCCCACTTACATTCAGCTTCACGCATTACCAATCAAACATGGTGGCAGAGTCTGAGCAGTCTGTTCTCTGGAATGCAGCAGCTGGCAGTGGGAGCCATGGGACGCAGTCTCAAGTCCCCTGGAGCCCTGGGTTTTGCAGACACAAACCTAGGCCAGCAATGGACCCAGTGGAACTGTACACAGGCCTGGCCATGCAGGAGAGTAAAGCTGTTGTTTTCCTGTATTGGGGAACAAGGCAGAGATTCTGCACCACTCTGAAGCTCCTCCCTTGCCTCATGGCAATCCTGGGGCCCTGGACCCATTACTCCCCAAAGCGGAATGGATCTGTGGAGCAACGCAGGTATCTCACTGGAGACTAAGATGAAGGGGAGAGGATAAACTCCGGGGTTACTGCCTCACACACACTGGCTGCTACATGCAGTTCTGGGGACTCCCTAATTCATGCATTTAGGGTCAATCACCATGTGCAGGAGCTCCATGTGCTCCAGGAAGTCAGTCACACTAGACAGGTGCCTAGACGTGGGGTGTGCAGCAGGGAGCCTCAAGAGGAAGGATGGAGGCTCTGGGAGGCACAACACCCCCAGAAGTACACGCAGGAAGACAACAGCAAAGGAGAGCAGGCAGCCAGGGTTCCATACCCATAGCGACATGCATTTACTGTGGGAAACAGCCTGAGCAGATAAAGGAGACGTGTCCTGCACTAGGCCGGCATTGCAGGAATTGTGGCAAGTTGAACCGTGTCAGCCGTGTGTGCCAGAGCAGAGGATGTTCTCAAAATGATTCAGTCAGATGTGTATAAGTGGGGCTGGCACATCAGCCAGCGGTGATGACATCATGACTCTCTCAAGTCCAAGAGCATATCATGTTCAGGCTGTCGGAACAGGAAACCAACAAGGGATGATACCAACCTCCATGCATAATAGGGAAATGGCCAAGGCAATTTCACTGGATAGAAGGGCCTTCTGCAGTGGTGATTCCTTGAGGTGAACTGGACTCAATCACCTCCGTGGAAAAGAAAAGTGGCAATCTAATAATGTACAATAAGAGCATAATGCAGCCTATAGGAGAATGAGACTTCAGAGTAACTAGCCTGAAAAATGCCAGACGGCCCCACTGAAGTTTGTGGTGGTGGATGGTAAGCACCGTGTTCCCCTTTTGGGGAATACTGCCATACAAGCCATGGATCTGATCAGGGTGCAGCATCAGAACTTTATAACTGCAGTGCAAGAAGCAAAAGGGGGACTCCCATGGACAATGGAGACAATTTTAAAAGCCCATGGGGATGTTTTCAAAGGCAGTGGGTGCCTGTAAGGGAAGCTGCGACTGGAAGTAGGCCCCACAGTGGAACCTGTGCTCACCATGAAGGAACATTCCAGCGGCACGGTGTAATCCTGCATGTCTGGAGCATGAACGTCTACAGAGCAGGGGTATCATAGCACCTGCATAGGCCACTGGGTAAGCAGCATGATGGTGTAAAGGAGCCATCCGGCAATTATAAGGAGTACTTGTGGCACCTTAGAGACTAACAAATTTATTAGAGCATAAGCTTTCGTGAGCTACAGCTCATGGCTTTTTTTTTTCCCACCAAATGCATCCGCTGAAGTGAGCTGTAGCTCACGAAAGCTTATGCTCTAATAAATTTGTTAGTCTCTAAGGTGCCACAAGTACTCCTTTTCTTTTTGCGAATACAGACTAACACGGCTGCTACTCTGAAATCCGGCAATTATGTATCTTCACAGACCCAATGCTAGTGAACCAGGCTTTGAGAAGATACCACTATCCACTGCCCATCATTGATGACATCAGGCCAGAACTGCCCAAAGCCAGAACCTTTACAGCGTATGGTGTCAGGAAATGGGTTTTGGTACATAAGCCTGAATAAAGAGTCCAGCATGCTGACAGCCTTCGCAACACCATTTGATTGCTACAGATGGCTGTGCTTGGCAATAGGTATATGCCCAGCACCAGAGCAATTCCAGAGAAGGCTCAGCCAAGCACTGGAAGAATTGAAGTACTTGAAATTGAAAGTAATTGCAGATAATATCCTTGTCATAGGTGAAGGGAGTCATGACAGAGCAAGACACGACACAAAACTACAAGCGTTTTTGCAGCTATGCAGGGATAAGAACATAAACTCAACCCAGAAAAAAACTCAACAGTGTACTACTAGCAAGGAGAGCCACTGATACTCCAGTTTGATAAATTGGAAAATGGATTGAGTATAGCTCTTTTGTAGGAACAGCCAGTTACTTAGCCAGTTCAATCCTGTCAGAGAAAGAACAAGGGTATGCCCAAATAGAGAGAGGCCTTCTGGCTGTGGAATTTGGAGTGGAGCAATTCCATCCCCTATGGCTGCCCAGTAATAGTGCAATCAGACCACAAATCGCTAGAGATGATCGTGGCAAAGCCCCTTCTGAGTGCTCCAAAGAGATTGCAGCGCATGTGGATGCACCTCTAGCACTATCAGGTAGAGCTCAGATTTTGTCCAGGATGATTACTGGAGTTAGCTGGCAGCCTGAGCAGGGCATATATATCCAGCATCAGTGAGTTGGGGGAAGGGGATCAGGACATAGTGCAGTGTGTTAATGGAATCAATCTCCAGTTTCCACAGTGAAACTGATGGAAACCAAAGAGGCTAGAGAAAAGGGTACCCAACTACAGCCAGTCAAGAGAGCGATACTAGCAGGTGGCCAGAAGACAAAATCCAGGTACTGTAGGAGTAGAATCATACTTTCAAATGAAAGATGGATTGAGTGTGTAGGATGGAAGGATATTTTGAGGACAGAAATCTGCAGTCCCACCTCATTACCTAAGGATATCGTGCAAAAAATAAACACTTCACACCTAGGCAATAACAGCTACCCTAGATGGGCTTGAGAGTGAGTTTACTGTCTGGGAATGAATACCCAACTTCTCAGCTTTATGGGGGGAGTGACATCTTATTAGATATTGTTCAATATCTTCATAAATGATCTGGAGGATGGTGTGGATTGCACTCTCAGCAAATTTGCGGATGATACTAAACTGGGAGGAGTGGTAGATACGCTGGAGGGGAGGGATAGGATACAGAAGGACCTAGACAAATTGGAAGATTGGGCCAAAAGAAATCTAATGAGGTTCAATAAGGATAAGTGCAGGGTCCTGCACTTAGGATGGAAGAATCCAATGCACCGCTACAGACTAGGGACCGAATGGCTCGGCAGCAGTTCTGCGGAAAAGGACCTAGGGGTGACAGTGGACGAGAAGCTGGATATGAGTCAGCAGTGTGCCCTTGTTGCCAAGAAGGCCAATGGCATTTTGGGATGTATAAGTAGGGGCATAGCGAGCAGATCGAGGGACGTGATCGTTCCCCTCTATTCGACACTGGTGAGGCCTCATCTGGAGTACTGTGTCCAGTTTTGGGCCCCACACTACAAGAAGGATGTGGATAAATTGGAAAGAGTACAGCGAAGGGCAACAAAAATGATTAGGGGTCTAGAGCACATGACTTATGAGGAGAGGCTGAGGGAGCTGGGATTGTTTAGTCTGCAGAAGAGAAGAATGAGGGGGGATTTGATAGCTGCTTTCAACTACCTGAAAGGGGGTTTCAAAGAGGATGGCTCTAGACTGTTCTCAATGGTAGCAGATGACAGAACGAGGAGTAATGGTCTCAAGTTGCAATGGGGGACGTTTAGGTTGGATATTAGGAAAAACTTTTTCACTAAGAGGGTGGTGAAACACTGGAATGCGTTACCTAGGGAGGTGGTAGAATCTCCTTCCTTAGAGGTTTTTAAGGTCAGGCTTGACAAAGCCCTGGCTAGGATGATTTAACTGGGACTTGGTCCTGCTTTGAGCAGGGGGTTGGACTAGATGACCTTCTGGGGTCCCTTCCAACCCTGATATTCTATGATTCTATGATCTGCCTGTTGGGTGATAACTGCCAGCAGAAGCAGAGTCTGTTACCACAGGAGCTGCCCACCTGGCCAGAGGAAAAGGTGGTAGCGGACTTACTTACCTCCAAGAAAAAGCAGTACTTGATTACAGTGGACTGACTACTTTTCAAATTTTTCGGAGGTTGCTGCCCTGCATGATACAAGAAGCAGGCCACTGATTGGCACACTAAATGTAAATTTGTACATCTAGGAACGAACAGCGAAGGCCATATTTACACAATGGAGGGCTCTGTTCTGGAAGCAGTGACACTGAAAATGATTGGGCGGGGGTCCTGGTGGATAATCAGTGATCATGAGCTCCCAATGCCATGCTGTGGCCAAAGGGGGTAGTGCCACCCTTGGGTGCATAAACAGGGGGATCTCAAGGAGAAGTAGAGAGGTTATTTTTCATCTGTATTTGGCACTGGTGTGACTGCTGCTGGAATACTGTGTCTAGTCCACAATTCAAGATGGGTGTTGATAAATTGGTGAGAGTTCAGAGATCCATGAGAATGACTGAAGCGTTAGAAAACGTGCCATATAGCGATAGAGTCAAGGCGCTCAATCTGTATAGCTTAATAAAGAGAAGGTTAAAGGGTGACTTGATTGCAATTTACAAGTACATATATGAGGAACAAATATTTAATAATAAGCACTTCAATCTAGCCGAGAAACCTACAAAACAATCTAATGGCTGAAAAAAGAGCAGGAGTACTTGTGGCACCTTAGAGACCACAAATACTCCTGTGATTTTTGCAGATCCAGACTAACACTGCTGCTACTCTGAAACCTGTCAATGGCTGGAAGTTGAAGCTAGAGAAATTCAGACTGGAAATAAAGCACAATTTTTTAACAGAGTAATTTACCATTGACACAATTTACCAAGGGTTGTGGTGGATTCTCCATCACTAACAGTTTTTAAATCCAGATTGGATGTTTGTCTAAAAAAAGCTGCTCTGGGAATTATTTGGGGGCAGTTCTCTGGCCAGTGTTACACAGGAGGTCATAATAGATGATCACAATAGTCCCTTCTGGCCTGGGAACCTATGAACGACTGAAGGCTGTCTTTATGAGATGTGGCATTCCAGACACTGTATTCACTGACAACAGTCAACAAACCCCAATCTACCTTGGAAGAATTCAAGTTATTTGCACACAAATGGGAGTTTGACCACATCACCTCCTCCCCAGCACACCCACAGGGTAATGGTAAGGTGGAATCAGCTGTGGAAATAACCAAGAGGCTGTTTCTTCTGGATCAGATCACTTGTTAGCATTTTTGGCCCACAGGGGTACCAAAACAGGCCAGCACAGGCAGTCGGGGGGAAGGACCAAAACCCTGGTATCAAGGAAAAGAGACCTGTTGCAGCCAGAAGGATGAAGATGCCGCCCAGAGGAGCTGGCCAACAATCAGAGAAAGCAAGAACTAGAGTATGACAGGTTAGCCAAGGACCTACCAGCCTTGGAGAGAGGCACTTCTGCAAAGATTCAGCCATTAGAGACGCAGCAGCAGGAGTGGACTAAAGGAGTTGTGAGGGGGTGCAATGGGACCCAAGTCATACAAAGTGACTACGTAAGAGGGACACATGAACTGAAGGAACAGGAGACACTTAGGAGCCAGCAGACACAGTCCCCAGAGAGAGCTGACAGAAATACAGGGTTCGTCAGTGGATGGAGAAACAGAGAACCACCCAGAGGCAGCCCTGCAGGGAGGAGGGACACTCCACAGAGAGACAGGTGACAGGGAGACAGAGATAAGTCACTTCTGGTGTGGTCACCTGGTGAGGAGACCAGTTTCTCTCAAAGACTGTGTAAGCAGCTGAGCCTGTGTTACAGACAAGATGCCAGCTCGGGTATGTGCTAGCAACCTCTGGCTGAAGAGACACTGGGTGAGGGTCAGGGCATCAGTTATTTGTTTTTAATGACTGTTAAAATGTTCAAAAATAGGGAAGATGTATTGTGATTGGTGGAACTGGAGTCGGATCATAGAATCATAGAATATCAGGTTGGAAGGGACCTCAGGAGGTCATCTAGTCTAACCCCCTTCTCAAACCAGGACCAATCCCCAACTAAATCATCCCAGCCAGGGCTTTGTCAAACCTGACCTTAAAAACCTCAAAGAAAGGAGATTCCACCGCCCCCTAGGGAACCCATTCCAGTGCTTCATCACCCTCCTAGCGAAAACGTTTTTTCCTAATATCCAACCTCAACCTCTCCCACTGCAACCTGAGACCATGACTCCTTGTTCTGTCATCTGCTACCACTGAGAACAGTCTAGATCCATCCTCTTTGGAACCCCCTTTCAGGTAGCTGAAAGCAGCTATCAAATCCCCCCTCATTCTTCTCTTCTGCAGACTAAACAATCCCAGTTCCCTCAGCCTCTCCTCATAAGTCATGTGTTCCAGTCTCCTAATCATTTTTTTGCCCTCCACTGACTGTTTTCCAATTTTTCCACATCCTTCTTGTAGTGTCGGGCCCAAAACTGGACACAGTACTCCAGATGAGGCCTCACCAATGTCAAATAGAGGGGAACGATCACGTCCTTCGATCTGCTGGCAATGCCCCTACTTCTACAGCCCAAAATGCTATTGGCCTTCTTGGCAACAAGGGCACACTGTTGACTCATAGCCAGCTTCTCGTCCACTGTGACCCCTAGGTCCTTTTCTGCAGAACTGCTGCCATTCAGTCCCTAGTCTGTAGCGGTGCAGGGGATTCTTCCGTCCTAAGTGCAGGATTCTGCACTTGTCCTTGTTGAACCTCATCAGATTTCTTTTGGCCCAATCCTCTAATTTGTCTAGGGCCCTCTGTATCCTATCCCCACTGTGACGAAGTGGGACTGTTCTTAATGTTTCCTCTGAATTTTGTGGGGGTGCCTCAGTTTCCCCTATGCAGTTCTTAAGTATCTAGGGGGTGGGATAAGGGTGTATGATCATTGCAGAGCCCTAGAGGGCAGGTATGTGCAGGGGTCTGGACACAGAGAATGGCCAACACCCTGTTTCCTGGCAACTGATGGCCTGGGCCCTTCCCCCCTGCAAGGTGAGAGCTAAAGGGTTGGAGAACAAAGGAATCAGGTGCCCTCCTGGCCCGGGAAAGGGACAAAGCCCAGAGGAGGAGGGGGCTGGAGAGAGTTTCAGTTTGAGGCTGGCTGGGGACATGGAGTGAAGTGCAGACATGGTTGTCTGGCTCACTGCGCCCCAAAATGGACCCAGCTGAGGGGTCCTGTTCTCTGCACCTACAAGCTCTGTTTTGGACCATGTTCCTGTCATCTAATAAACCTTCTGTTTTACTGGCTGGCTGAGAGTCCCGTCTGACTGCGAAGTTTGGGTGCAGGACCCTTTGGCTTCCCCAGGACCCCGCCTGGGTGGACTCGCTGTGGGAAGCGCATGGAGGGGCAGAGGATGCTGGATGCTCCGAGGTCAGACCCAGGAAGGGGGAAGCTGGGTGAGCTGTGGGTCCTGCAGACAGGCTGCTCACAGAGAGGAGACTCCCCCAGAGTCCTGCCTGGCTTCGTAGGGAGCAGTTCCAGAGCATCGCCCGGGGACTCCATGACACCTACCCTCCAGCATATCTACCTCTCCTCGCAGTTTAGTGTCATCTGCAAACTTGCTGAGGGTGCAATCCACACCATCCTCCAGATCATTAATGAAGATATTGAACAAAACCAGCCCCAGGACTGACCCTTGAGGCACTTCACTTGATACTGGCTGCCAACTAGACATGGAGCCATTGATCACTACCCGTTGAGCCTGACAATCTAGCCAGCTTTCTATCCACCTTATAGTCTATTCATCCAGCCCATACTTCTTTAACTTGCTGGCAAGAATACTGTGGGAGACTGTGTCAGAGGGCCCATGTTCTGTGGAGGAACTGTTATTGGAGGACACAAGGAAGACATGGGGAATGCAGGGAATTAGGCTGGAGGCAACTCGGCCAGAGGTACAGAGCAGTGCACAGGGTTTAATGAAGTTCCACTTGTTCAACATAACCTGTACTCAGCATCACTCTTTGCTAATGAAATAGTCATAAGGCAAGAAGCTGGAGTTGTGAATGCTTCAGTGGAGCCCCCATCCTTTCAGCTTACACAAGAGAGGCTAGGGTTTAACTCTGATCTGTGAGGGTCTGTCAGTGCAGCCCTTGGCTATGTTGCCACATTGATGGGATGGGTACCCCAAACTGGTGAGCAAGAACCTCCTCATTCCTGGGCTGCTGTTCCTGGAAAAGTGTGTTTTTGATCCCCGCCTCCGAGAGTCAGGCCAGGGCTGTTCCTGCTATAGAGGTCTCAGGGTTTCTTCTGCCATTCAAAGGTCTAAGTGCCCTGGGCTCACAACTAGGCTCATTTCAGAGTAGCAGCCGTGTTAGTCTGTATTCGCAAAAAGAAAAGGAGTACTTGTGGCACCTTAGAGACTATACTCCTTTTCTTTTTGCTAATACAGACTAACACGGCTGCTACTCTGAAACCTGTCATTATGCAAGGCACTGAATTTAGCCGTATAGAGTGTTTTTTATAAAATTTGTTAGTCTCTAAGGTGCCACAAGAACTAGGCTAATAAAAGTGTTAATCAGGCAGGTCCATCTAACAGTGAGATCATCCTGGAGACCTGCCCCCCCTTCACCATTGCACAGAGCCCATCCTCTCATTTGTGGTTACTCAGCATCCCTGGGACAGGCAAAGGCAGCTGCTTATTTAGGAGATGTGTGTTTCTAAGTGTTCTGGATATTAGATGTTTGTTGTGTCCTTTGTGGAGTTAAAGTGACTCTCACTGTCTAAGTTTGTCCTTCAATTTATCCTCCCTTCCCATCTGTTGTGTTCTTTTCCCTCACTCTGCCCCTCCACACATGCTACGGAACAGGGAAGCTGCCAGGTTAGATCAGACCAGTGCTCCTTTAATGAGGTATCTGGTTTCTGAGAGTGACTAGAAGCAGTTGCTTCAGAGGGAGGGGCAAGAAATGGGCAATTTATTGAATAACCTGTTCACAGGAAAGCTTCTTCTGGACCCCATCAGTAGGTTGTTGGCTTATGCCCCGAAGAGGGTTTATATCTGTTCTTTAAAGACTCCATGTCTCAAATAACCATAGAGGATCTCATTCTGTGTAACCATCAATCCATTTTTGAATCCTATTAATGTCTTGGCCTCAATTGCATTTTATGGCAGCGAGTCCCGCAGATTAATCATGGATCATATAAATAAAAATAGTGTTTACTTCTATAGTTTTAAATTGTTGCTTTTTAGCATTTCATTGGAGTTCCAGTTACTGTATTAGGAGAAAGGGTGAATAGAAGCGGCTGATTTACCTTCTCTCTCTCATTTTGTATTTCTCTGTCATGTCACATCTTAACACAATTCATATCTTTTCCAGCTCACCAGTAGGAAAGTTTCTTCAGCTCTCTAATCATTTTCATTGCTCCCTCTGTTTCTGTTAGGTATTTTTGAGGTGCTGTGATCAAAACCAGGTGCAGCAGTCCAGCCCAGAGTACCCCGTAGATTGCTAGAATAACACCAGCATTGGCATTATTATTTTCTATCTGCTTTGTTGGGGCTGGTCTACCCTGAAAACTTACATCGGCATAGCAACGTCTCTTAGGGGTGTGAAAAGTCTATCCCCCAAGAACCATAGTCATGCCAACCTAATCCCCAGCGTATATAATGCTAGACTGACAGACGCATTCTTCCAGCAACCTAGCTACCATCGCTTGGGGAGGCGGGTTAACTACAGCAACAGGAGTACTTCCCTCGTGGCTGGAGTGAGTGGCCACGCTGAAGCACTGGGGTGCAGCTGTGCTGCTGAAGTGTTTTAATTGTAGACAAACCCTAACACTTGTGTTGTTTCATTCATTGTCTTTGCATTCTGAGCTGCCTTGGCCCGTTGCCTCATCCCCCTGCATGTACAGTATTCACTTCTATGATTCTACTCCATTCACTTCTCTTGGCCGTTCATCTCCCACGGGTGGCTGAGGTCTCAGGACAGCACTGGCTCTGTCCTTCTCTTAGTAGCACTGTCTTCCACAAGAAGCAACCAGATTGGCCCCCCCTTCCGAAGTCTAGCTGCCTAGGTAGCTGCCTTGCCTTGAAAGAAAGACTCTGGATACCCGCAGATGCAGCTTCTCTTTCTTTCCAGCTCAGCACGCTGGGTGCCAAGCACATCTGAGAGGCAGTTGCTCCTAGGATTGTTAGCACCACACTTGGCTGCCCACCCCCTCTCTCCCCAGCAACCTGCTCCCATGTCCCCATGTGTGCGTTTGAATAGAGCTGAATGTAAATGTACACCTCTAGAAACAGAGAATGCAGCCATACTGACCAGCTATGCGGGAACTCTGAAAAACATTTGGGGGTTGTGGTGAAGAATCAGCTGAATGTGAGTTCCCAGTGTGATTCTGTGCCCAAAAGGACTAATTTAATCCTGGATCTATAAATAGGGATCTCAGGTATGAGCAGAGAGGTTATTTTACCTCTATGTTTGGCACTGGTGTGACTGCTGCTGGGATATTGTGTCCAGTTCTGCTGCCCAGAGTTCAAGAAGGATGCTGATGAATTGGAGGGGGTCAGAGAAGAGCCAGGGAGAATGACTATAGTTCTAGTAATAAGCTACATAGATTGAGCTCCTTGAATCTAACAAAGAAAAGGTGAAGGAGTGACTTAGTTACAGTTTCTAAGTGCCTGAATGGGGAACAGATAGTTAATAATGGGCTCTTCAGTCTAGCAGACGAAGGTGTAACACAGTCCAGTGACTGGAAGCTGAAGCTAGACAGATTCAGACTGGAAATAAGGTGTAAATTGTTGATAGTGAGAGTAATTAACCATTGGAACAATTCACCCAGGATCACAGAGAATTTTAAAATCCCTGACAATTTTTAAATCCAGACTGGATGTTTTTTTCTAAAAGCTCTGCTCTAGGAATTATTGTGGGGCAGGCCTCTGACCTGTGCTGTGCAGGTGGTCAGACCAGATGATCACAGTGGTACCTGCTGACCTTGGAATCTATGGGCATGTCCGCGCTGCAATAAAATGCCTGCAGCTGGCCCATGTCAGCTGACTTAGGGTCACAGGACTCGGGCTGCAGGTCTGTGAAATTGCTATGTAGATGCTTGGGCTTGCACTGGAGCCTCGGCTCTGGTACCCCATGAGAGAGACAGCCCCAGAGACTAGGCTGCAGCCCAAGCCTGAATGTCTGCACTGCAATTGTATAGCCCTCAGCCCAAGCCCAGGCCAGCTGCAGGTGTTTTATTGCAACGGTTTCTCCACCCACCAAATGTGTTTGAACTTAAAATCCAGACCTAAGGGCCAGGTCCAACTCCATTGACAACAGTGGGAGCTGGATCAGAGACATATGAGAGTGTATCTCGCCTGTACCTTATTCTGTGTGGGTTTCTGAACATTCGTTAAGTTTTGGGACAAACCTTTGGTGCTTGTCAACCAGTGGTTTGGAAGCTGTATTGAAAAGTCCTTGTAGAAAACTCTTTTCTGTTGTGTGCATGTGGATCTTTATTCAGAGACACTCTGAGAAGTGAAGAGTCAATGTGTGTCTATGTACGGACACCTTCTGGGACAGAGGAGTATGCGTGCAGGATCTCTGCAAATGAGTCCGTGTGGGTACATACGGAGATGAAGAGGAGTATGTATGCACGAATGGATGTCTGTGTAGACACGTACCTGGAGGGAGCAGGTAGAGGAGCATGTGCATGCCTGCTCATGCAGTCACATACTTTCAGGAAGATGGTTCTTATCCCATCTTTCAGCAGCATGAGAAATCTCTGCTTTTTTTCTTACAGAAACGAGAGAGGACAGGACAAAGCGTCTCTTCCGACATTACACTGTGGGTTCATATGACAACTTCACCTCTCACAGGTAAGTGCCAGACTACCTCGTCGGTGAGAGATGGCAGAAAATGGGACTGGTATCTCCTTAATTTGTCTTACAGTAGATCATGGGAAGGGAGCTTCCTTCAGTCAATCCACATTCTATACTGACTGTCCAGGAGTGGATTCTTTAGGCAAAAGGCTGAGACTGGTGATGACTATGAGGTTGATGCCTGAGATTAGTAATAAAAGTACTTTTGGCGGCAGAGGAGTATGGGTCCGAGAAGTGCCTTTTTTTCCTAGTGACCCACGTTGGGGAATTGTATTGGGCATCCTGGGAGTTGGAGCCTGAGCACTGGGTAGGGATGGAGAGCTCTGGTTCTCTGCTGGAGAAGGACAGAGGGGACGCTGTGTGTATGTGTGTGTGTGTGTGTGTGAGATAAAACAGGGACAGGTGTGTTAGAAATGCCATAGTTGAGATAGGGCTGGAGTGTTCTGGGACTGGAGGTCTGGAGATGGTATGTAGTTTGCTGCATTTGAGACAACCCCAAGATAAAATGTAACAAGTTACAGCACTCAGCGTGAAAATAGTTAAGAGTACGGGGTCTCCGTTGTTACACAGCCATCCTTGGCCTGGGCTATGCGTGGCTGGGAGACATTCAGAACGGAAGGGGTCCTAGAACTTGGTTTGGTGTTTGAATACAAAGCTGCATCTGGAGCTGGGTTTCTATGTGAGGTGTTTGGCTGTATAGAGAAGGGGATAGGCTTGATGGTGCTTTGAGGATATGATCTCTGCTTACTCCTATGCGCCTATGCTTGGATAAGGTATTGGTCGGTGAAGGAGAATGGGATAGGTATTACAGAATGTGATATGATATGAACAAATTGTCACAGATCTTTATAGGAAAACAATCTCTCCAACCACATTGAAACCCTTCGAGTGTGTCAACAAAAGAGTGGATGAATGTTGTTCTATTGAGGTTCTGATAACAAGACCATCAGTGTGGTGTCTGGGCACCTTTGGGGAGAACTGGTAAATGTAATTTATATGCATTTTCAAAAAAAGCCTTTGACAAAGTCTCTCAAGAGGGGCTGGTAAGGGTACTGTGTGGTCTACGAAGCAAAGTTCTGCCCTAGATTAGAAACTGGCTAAGAGACAGAAAATGGCAATATATGAATAGTGGGGATTCCCCAGGGTCTGTGCTAGGTCTAGTGTTGTCATTGGTTTAGTATATTAACATCCTGAGAAAGGCTGTGAATAGTGAGGTGGCAATTTGCAAATGGCACAAAATTATTTAAGCCAGTCAAGACTACAGTGGATGGTGGGATTTAACCAAGAGAGATGAATGGCAGGTGGAATTTACTTTTGGCAAATGCAAGGTGTTGAACACCAGAAGGAACCATTTGAACTACTCATCCAGATTACTGAGTTATAACTTCAATGTGATCACTTAGGACTAAAGACCTGGTATCATTGTGAGCAGTTCAGGGAAAACATCTGCTTAGTGCACAGGGGAAGTCAAAAAGCAAACAACATGTTAGGTTGTATAAAGAAAGGAACAGAAGACATTACTGAAATTGTTATAATATCATTATATAAGTGGAAGATACAGCTTGGAATATCATATTCAGTTCTGGTCATCCCATCTCAAACGAGAGAGAAAGTAGAAATAGAAAGGGTCCAGTGGTGAAAATGTCCAGGAGCATAGAAAGACTTCGGTATGAGAGGAGACTGTAAAAGTTAGGGCTAAACTGGGTACTCCTATTTACTCTCTCATAATACAATAACAAAAAGGCTTAGTCTGTGGTATAAAGTTTTGCCGGCATAGCTGTGTCAACAAGAAATGTGAAAGAAATCACACCTCCTAGCTGACTTTGCTGTGCTGGAAAAACCCATCATGCTGGTGCAGCTATGCCGACAGAAGAGTACTTCAGTCAACTTAACTAGTGTCATATGGGGCAGTGGTTTGGCTAAGCCGTCAGAATTCCTTCTCAGGTCAGCTAAACCGGTGACTCCAGCAGGGGACTCTGCCAGCAAAGCCATACCAATATGGCGATATTGGCAAAACATTTGTAGCATAGACCAGCCTGCAGATGCTGAATGAAACTGAAATGCCATGTGTTCAAAACTGATAGAACAAAATACTTTTTACATAAAACATAATGAACTTGTTAAACTCAAAGCCAGAAGTTATCATTTAGATCAAGAGTTTAGAAAGGATTAGGTATTACTTTAGATAGGATGAAAGCGATAAAACCTTCATGCTTCAGAGAATAAGCCAAATGCTTACTAACAAGGAGGAAAAGTCCTCTATGAGCCGATTATTCCAAAATTGTTGGGTATGTGGTTTGTTGTACATTCACCTGAAGCAGCTGATATTTAGCACTATCAAAGACAGGAGACTGGGTTAGGTGGACCATTGGGCTGATCCAATGCAACAATTCCTCTGAAGTTACTGTGGGTGGCTAGTGTTTGATAACAGATTGAGTTGCACTGAGGGAAAGATGGCTGGATAATGCTGATGTCACAACAATTAGGTTAGTATTAGGACAAGGAGACTATTTGGGATGTTGGGATTAGACACATGCCATTGATGCTTCAGTTGGTGTTGAAGGTTCTGGGTGGAGGCGGTTTCCGTGACATGGCTGGTTTGGGCATGTGGCAAATAGCTCCTGTTGCCTTAGAGAGGCAGGCTGGAAAGGGTGTTAGGGTTATTATAGGATGAGGATTGGAATGGCGAATGAAAAGAACTGGGGCTGGTATTGAGTAGCATGGTACACCTATTTGCCTGGCTGCCCATGACCACTGATAAAGTTTGCAGATAACACAAAAATTGAGGGAGTGGTAAATAATGAAGGGGACAAGTCACTGGTGCAAAGCAATCTGGATCGCTTGGTAAACTGGGTGCAAGCAAACAATATCAAATAAAAAACCACAGTAGGAGGACCAAAATAATGCCACCATGGCTAAACAGCAGAGTCATGGAGGCTGTTAGAGACAAGAAGGCATCCTTTAAAATTTGGAAGTCAGTCATCATGAGAAAAATAGGAAGGAGCACAAATTCTGGCAAGTAAAATGTAGACGTGTAATAAGGCAGGTCAATACAGAAATGAGAAGCCCTTGCCGGAGATGCAAAAACTCAGAGTAAAAATTTTAAAGTACATCAGGACCAGGTTGCCTGTGGGTCACATTGTAGTGGGGTTACTAGATGACAAATGTGTTAAAGGCGAACCCCAAAGACAAGGCCACTGCAGAGAAGCAAAATGAATTCTTTGCATCAGTCTTCATTGCAGAGGATGTTGGGGAGAAACTTACATCAGAGCTATTCTTTTTGGACAACAAATCTGAACTGTCCCACATTGATGTGTCAATGGAAGAGGTTTTAGAACAAATGGATAAATTAAACAGTAATAAGTTATCAGGACCAGTTGGGATTAGAAATTAGATTTTTTTATTTCAAAAGGGCTGACTTTCAAAAATTAAGGAAATTAGTTAGGGAAGTGGATTGGACTGAAGAATTTATGGATCTAAAGGTAGAGGAGGCCTGGGATTACTTTAAATCAAAGCTGCAGAAGCTATCGGAAGCCTGCATCCCAAGAAAGGGGAAAAAATTCATAGGCAGGAGTTGTAAACCAAGCTGGATGAGCAAGCATCTTAGAGAGGTGATTAAGAAGAAGCAGAAAGCATACAGGGAGAGGAAGATGGGAGGGATCAGCAAGGAAAGCTACCTAATTGAGGTCAGAACATGTAGGGATAAAGTGAGAGAGGCTAAAAGTCGAGTAGAGTTGGACCTTGCAAAGGGAATTAAAACCAATAGTAAAAGGTTCTATAGCCATATAAATAAGAAGAAAACAAAGAAAGAAGAAGTGGAACCGCTAAACACTGAGGATGGAGCGGAGGTTAAGGATAATCTAGGCATGGCCCAATATCTAAACAAATACTTTGCCTCAGTCTTTAATAAGGCTAAAGAAGATCTTAGGGATAATGGTAGCATGACAAATGGGAATGAGGTTATGGAGGTAGATGTTACCATATCTGAGGTAGAAGCAAAACTCAAACAGCTTAATGGGACTAGATCGGGGGGCCCAGATAATCTTCATCCAAGAATATTAAAGGAATTGGCACCTGAAATTGCAAGCCCATTAGCAAAAATTTTTAATGAATCTGTAAACTCGGGAGTTGTACCGAATGATTGGAGAATTGCTAATATAGTTCCTATTTTTAAGAAAGGGAAAAAAAAGTGATCCGGGTAACTACAGGCCAGTTAGTTTGACATCTGTAGTATGCAAGGTCCTGGAAAAAATTTTGAAGGAGAAATTAGTTAAGGACATTGAAATCAATGGTAAATGGGACAAAATACAACATGGTTTTACAAAAGGTAAATCGTGCCAAACCAACTTGATCTCCTTCTTTGAGAAAGTAACAGATTTTTTAGATAAAGGAAATGCAGTGGATCTAATTTACCTAGATTTCAGTAAGGCGTTTGATACCGTGCCATGTGGGGAATTATTAGTTAAATTGGAAAAGATGGAGATCAATATGAACATCAAAAAGTGGATAAGAAATTGGTTAAAGGGGAGACTGCAACGGGTCCTACTGAAAGGCGAACTGTCAGGCTGGAGGGAGGTTACCAGTGGAGTTCCTCAGGGATCAGTTTTGGGACCAATCTTATTTAATCTTTTTATTACTGACCTTGGCACAAAAAGTGAGTGTGTGCTAATAAAGTTTGCAGATGATACAAAGCTGGGAGGTATTGCCAATTCAGAGAAGGATCGGGATATTATACAGGAGGATCTGGATGACCTTGTAAACTGGAGTAGTAGTAATAGTATGAAATTTAATAGTGAGAAGTGTAAGGTTATGCATTTAGGGATTAATAACAAGAATTTTAGTTATAAGTTGGGGACGCATCACTTAGAAGTAACGGAAGAGGAGAAGGACCTTGGAGTATTGGTTGATCATAGGATGACTATGAGCTGCCAATGTGATATGGCTGTGAAAAAAGCTAATGCTGTTTTGGGATGCATCAGGAGAGGCATTTCCAGTAGGGATAAGGAGGTTTTAGTACCATTATACAAGGCACTGGTGAGACCTCACCTAGAATACTGTGTGCAGTTCTGGTCTCCCATGTTTAAAAAGGATGAATTCAAACTGGAGCAGATACAGAGAAGGGCTACTAGGATGATCCGAGGAATGGAAAACTTGTCTTATGAAAGGGACTTAAAGAGCTTGGCTTGTTTAGCCTAACTAAAAGAAGGTTGAGGGGAGATGTGATTGCTCTCTATAAATATATCAGAGGGATAAATACAGGAGAGGGAGAGGAATTATTTAAGCTCAGCACCAATGTGGACACGAACAAATGGGTATAAACTGGCCACCAAGAAGTTTAGACTTGAAATTAGATGAAGGTTTCTAACCATCAGAGGAGTGAAGTTTTGGAATAGCCTTCCAAGGGAAGCACTGGGGGGCAAAAGATCTATCTGGCTTTAAGATTCTTCTCGATAAGTTTATGGAGGAGATGGTATGATGGGATAATGTGATTTTGGTAATGAATTAAGCTTTAAATATTCAGGGTAAATAGGCCTAATCCCCTGAGATGGGATATTAGATGGATGGGATTTGAGTTACTACAGAAAATTCTTTTCTGGGTATCTGGCTGGCGAATCTTGCCCATATGCTCAGGGTTTAGCTGATCGCCATATTTGGAGTCGGGAAGGAATTTTCCTCCAGGGCAGATTGGAGAGGCCCTGGAGGTTTTTCACCTTCCTCTGTAGCATGGGGCACGGGTCACTTGAGGGAGGATTCTCTGCTCCTTGAAGTCTTTAAACCACGATTTGAGGACTTCAGTATCTCAGACATAGGTGGGGTTTTTCGTAGGAGTGGGTGGGTGAGATTCTGTGGCCTGCGTTGTGCAGGAGTTCGGACTAGATGATCAGAATGGTCCCTTCTGACCTTAGTATCTATGAATCTATCTATGGATTCACCCAAGAATTCTGAAGGAACTCAAATATGAAATTACAAAACTACTAGCTGTGGTATTTAACCTATCACTGAAATTGGCCTCTGTACCAGATGACAGGAAGGTAGCTAATGTAACACTGATTTTTAAAAAGGGCTCCAGAGGAGCTCCTGGCAACTACAGGCTAGTGAGCCTAACTTTAGTACTGGGCCAGTTGGTTGAAACAGTAGTAAAGAACAGAATTTTCAGACACATAGATAAACACGATTTGTTGGCTTTTGTAAAAGGAAATCGTGCCTCACAAATCTGTTAGAATTCTTTGAGGGAGTCAAGAAGCATATAGATATAACATACTTCGATTTTCAGAAAGACTTTGACAAGGTCCAATTTCAAAGGCTCTTAAGTTTCAGAGTAGCAGCCGTGTTAGTCTGTATTCGCAAAAAGAAAAGGAGTACTTGTGGCACCTTAGAGACTAACAAATTTATTAGAGCATAAGATTTCGTGAGCTACAGCTCACTTCATCGGATGCATGGCTCTTAAGTAAACGAAGTAGCTTTGGGATAAGATGGAAGATCCTCTCATGGATCATAACTGGTTGAAAGATAGGAAGCGAAGTATAGAACTAAATGGTCAGTTTTCCCAATGGAAAGAGTGAACAGTGGAGTCCCCCAAGGATCTGTA